>NW_013952417.1:596093-599829 GCF_001266775.1 Austrofundulus limnaeus | reverse complement strand
GTGTGTGTGTGTGTGTGTGTGTGTGTGTGTGTGGCATTGGCAGCCAAACATGGAGTGATTAACTCTAATGTCCTCAGTGTCTCCAGACTCACAAATGCAGATTTGGCAGCCAGGAGAGGCTTTAGTCATCCCATGTAAAGCTAATAAAATCAGATAATGCACAGCTAATGCCCAACAGCGCTCACTCTTTATAAATAGGGGAATAATTGTGATATTCAATTACTAGTTTATACACAGAGACAGAAAGGGAATTCAATTTCTATCCGTCTCTTCTACCAGGGTCATTTAGCCCGCCTGCAAAGCTTTTCTGACAAAAACAGAGAAACGAGAGGATAAATTGCTATCAGTCAGACGCAGGGTCCTAAACTGGCACTCCGTCAGCCAAAGTACATCAGCCGAGGTGTTCACATGCAGATTGAGATGGTCTGAATCACCCTCCGCTGTCATGTCACGTCGATGCTTCTCCTGCAGGTGAGCTTGCCACAGAGCAGAAGAAAGATGATCTGATCGCAGCTCGAGGCTCTCTCCAGTCATCCATTATGATTGGGAGAGTACAAATTGGATCTTAGTGAGTTGTGCTTATAGAGAGAAGAGCCAGATCCATCAAGCTGTCCGTGTTCGCTTTTAAGTTTAAACAGCTTTAATCTCATTCGATTACGCCCACAAGACGTCAGGCAAACAAAACTAACATGAACATTTGTTGGGTTTGCTCCTAAAAAGATCATTTGCTTTCTTAAAACTATGTAAGCATTTGATATTCTGTATTTTATCAGCTGACACAGCTGCACAGACTTGTTTTTCATGATTTCATGCGAGGAAGCACTCGGGCAGTTTTAGTAAACTTTGGCAGAGATGAGCCGAAAACTTTCAGTAGCTGTATTTGTTTTTGTGAATTGAAAATGAAGCCCAAAATACACCTGAAAACATTAAATTCTAGATTTTATATGACTCATCACATCAAACCAAGGATTAAGTCACAAAGTGAAGTATGGAGAACAAGGCGGTTATAGTGCATTAGTTAAAATGTTTATAGCAATTGCATTTTGGCAAAAATGAATGAAAAAATGCTTTTCTGTGGTTCTTTTAAAAGAAATATCTGAATCCTTAAGATTTTTTTAAACCTTTTTTTTTGGCCAGTAGCTACAAACACATTTCTGAGCAGAAAAATCCTTAATTTTTTCTAATTTTCCCTGCGAGCTATCAAAGGTCTTTTTCTTTTGCAGCTGGAAAATCTTAATATCCAAATGTTGTTGGGGTTCCTCTTTAAAATGACATCATAAATTTCTCTTTAGAATACCTAAAAAATAGGATTCAGACAAAATAGCAATAAGTTATCCTGATTAGGAAACCAAATGAAGCCATATCTCTGGAACCACTCTTGATATCAAGATGATCCAGGGATCTAAATGTAGCTTGAATCTGACAATATGTTTAGGTTTTGTTGACCAAATTTGACTTAATCCTCAATTTGATGCGATGGGTTACATTGCAATAGTAAGAACACATATCAAAGGTACAAAAAAAGGTTCAACATATTAAGAGTTTCTTCAGCTTTTCTGTAACTGAAAACAACATAAAATCATATTCGGTGTTTCCACAAAGCTCAGTTTATTTGATGATTGATGTGTGAGAGCGGTTAACAACAAATTACAATCATTGAACTGAAGCCTTAAATCACAAGTTGTATTTGTTCATAGCTCCTAGGGAAAATGGACATGTGTTTTACATCATTATTTCTGAAAAGTTTTGTATTTCCTGTCTACATAGATCCACCAGAAAAAGAGACTTTAAAAATCTTCACTTTGAAATTGATTTAAAAAACACAAGTTTTTTTCATACGAAAACAGTTTGGACTGGAGATGCAAGAATTATTTTCATTTTTATAAAGACAATATGTCCAGAGTAATGTGGACAGGTTCTTAGTTCTATCGTTTTAAAGGTTGGAAAACAAATTGGGGGTCAGTATTGGCCTGACAGTGACCCTTTCAGCAGGTCACTGTGGCCACGATTGTTATGACACGTCGCTGCGATGTACTAACAGGAAACGTGACAGACGTGTTTCTGCTGCTGTAAGCACATCCTCAGAAAGCAACAGATGGGACTTTTCTCTAACCACACCTCAGGCAGGATTATCGGCACACCAACGTCAGGGATGTTAAAGCTGGTGGACATCAAGGCATCCGCGTGCGATGGAGCGGCAGCTCAGGTCCACCCCCTGTGAAATGGACACACAAAGTGCTACACTGGCTGGAAGAAAAGCAGGAGGCTGAGATCAGACCACCTGTCAGTGTGGTCCAGCAGGATCTGCGGGCGGCAGCTTTCTTAACCAAAATGCTGACTTTCTTTAACTAAACGCTCCCATCTGTTGAGGAACTATTGTCTGCTGAGTAATGCAGCTGCAGAGCTTCTCCTCCTCCTCCTCCTGTTATTCAAATACTGTTACTATCCACTGATTTATTCATTGGCTTTACTCAGTCCACTGTTCCCACCCCCAGCAACAAGCACACACACAGACACCCACCCAACACACCCCAGTCATTCTTTTCCTGCTCGACACACATCACCCTCCCCTTTCTCTGGGTCTGACCAGACCTCCCAGCACCCAGCTGTCACTCAGACTCAGCACAACAGGCCTTACTGAGGCCTTACCATAAAAATATTGCTGCTCATCGTTCCATTATAGGACCATGCTTGACTAAATGTTTGTGTTTGGAGATAAGGTGCTTTTTTTTTCTTATAATGTCCTTCAGACAACAACTTGGGACAATTCACTCTGTCTGGTGTATGTTTGTAATTGTAAAATGCCCTTTATCTTTTCATATTTCTCATATTCTTTGTCTACTTTTGATATGAAATTGTAATTTTAAAGTAGTTATTTTTGGCAATACTTGTGTTCAATTTTCCACAAATGTCTAAAACGGATTAAATTTAAACAATTTTGTGACAAAGGGTTTCTTGTCCTTAGTTCAGTTTTATTTGTTACCAAGTTTGCATAATCTTAAAAGTTGTGAATAAAAAAAGTCTGGTTTTTGCTCACATAAAATTTGTTTAGACACAGATTTTGAGATAAGTACAGTTTGTAAATGATTAAAATAAAGTCTCATTGTAGACAAACTACAGTTAAGCTCGTGTTAGAACCAAATTAAAGCTAGATAGAAATAAAAACAGAAAAAACAAAAACAAAATGTAAAATTTTAATGAATTATGAAAAGAATAAAAAACATTTTAAAAGAAACTTGAAGAACAAAATAGAGCAAGAAAATACATGTTTTATTTAATACAAAATACTCTGTATTTTTGCTTTAAAGTTTAGTCATTTTATTTATTTGAGCAATATTTCTCTTATTATTTCCAGTAGGATGTACCTGTTTATTTTGTTCTTTTGCATCTTTATACAGAGCATCTTTTATCACATATTATTAGTTTTATGTTCTGACAAGGCATTTTTCACAATTTGATTTTAAACATTTTTAGATTAATACAATTTCCATAGCAACAAAAGTTATGTTAATGTAATATATATTGTGAATATGCAGTAGGCCTACATATGCATTACATGCATAATTATGTATAATAGTAATAGTAATACAATATAATTGTGTACATTGTAATAATGCAAAAACATTTTGTTAAGTGAAATAAGGGTTGTAAGAATATAAAAGTATCAAATTATGAAGTGAAAACAAATTGTTTGAATATTAAGCTTTTCACCTTATAAAATGAAACAGTTCTATTT
>NW_013952417.1:591698-596050 GCF_001266775.1 Austrofundulus limnaeus | reverse complement strand
CTTCTAATCCTGAAGCTGCAGGTTTGAGCCCCGGTTGTGTCAGAAAAGGCATCCAGTCAAAAACATGCCAAATCGTTCATAGTTAACACTCTGTAATGACCTGCAGATGGGAGCAGACAAAAAAAATAGAAATATAACATTGGCAATGTGTTGCCTTTGGTTTTCCTGTTGTATATTTCTCATTGAAGAAAATCTCCTCAGACCCGGTGCATGATAACTGATGAAGTTAACATCCTGATTAGCTCCTCACCTCAGAGGGACGGACATCTTGTTTCTGTGGAGATCTGCTTCCTGCCGTTTGCCTTTTTGTGTCTGATTTCATGCCATATTTATGCTTGTGTTGAGCTCTGTGTTCTCTGACTCTTTGCTGACAGCCTGTCGTGTTCCTGGCTGCCATATACTAGACAGATAGTGCCACTTAATGCTGCCGCCTGAGGGAAATATGGCTTCTTTTATGATAGAGGATTTAAGTGATGAGTTCACATCACCAGCCATGAAGCTGTCAGCCTCAGAGCTTTGGCCTGGCTGGGGTCACGGTGGGAATCAGTCCTGTCAAAGTGGGCGGGGGACAAGCAGCCCACCCACAGTCTTCTGTTGGGCTTTAACTGAGGCTGATTTTTGTTAGGATGC
The DNA here is from genome assembly GCF_001266775.1 of Austrofundulus limnaeus. Lineage (NCBI taxonomy): Eukaryota > Metazoa > Chordata > Actinopteri > Cyprinodontiformes > Rivulidae > Austrofundulus > Austrofundulus limnaeus. The sequence continues at coordinate 595,420 of NW_013952417.1, read as the reverse complement.
ACACCCCAACAACCCCCTCCCGTCAGCCAAAATCCTGCAGGGCGGAGCACTTTTACAAGCCTCCCTAAAGGCTGTGAATAAAGGCTGCAGGATGGGCCCAGAGCTGTTGTTTGACTGCACACTGCACGCTGTAATAAAGTGGGCCATTCAAGCTGAGCCCACTTTAATAGATTCTCTGAGGGGGGTAACGGGAGGGGGCATTCCTGCTACGCAGGCTGTGCACAGAGCCGGGCTCGTCCAGCTGCACTTGCTTTGACTCATCTTCAGATCATCTGAAGGTGCTTTTCTGCCCTCGTTTCCTGCCGCCTCCTTTGTGGCTGTATGAGCTTATGAGGCAGACAAGTGGTTGCTCTTTTTCTTCTGCTCGAGTGGAGAGTTTGAGCATTTGGAGACACTTTAGTTCACAAGAACAGATAAAGCCTGAATACATAACAATGAACACACCCAAAGAATATAACCTCCATTTTCTGTCCTGTAAAATGTCAACAAATCATAGAACTTTTTTTAATTCCTCATAGTGCAACAAATGTACATAATATGGCCTAAAATTTGATTTGATTTCATATTATGTTTCTTAAGGTAGTAACAGAAACCCATTATGGAAGAGGAGGAACAAGAGGAACTATCATGGAAAGATGAACCACTGATATCAACAAATACCAGTGTCTAGAGAGGGCTGGACTGAAGGGCAGCACAGAGGCACTAATCATGGTGGCAGAAGAACATACCGTTAGTACAAGAGCAATAAAAGCCAGGGTGAGGGTCTACCAAACCAGACAAGACCCAGGATGCAGGCTGTGCAAAGATGCCCTAACAGTCCAACACATAGTAAAGCATGGGATGCCATAACCAAGTACAATACTGTAAAGGAATATCCGTGCCAAATATGGACTAAAGGTCCCACAGTCAAAGCGAGAGACTCCACTGAAGCGCTCAGTATGGCCCATCGGCAGCAGACCGGATGACACATGGTCATGTGGTTATTGAGTGTTTGCTTTCTCGCACACCTGAGAAACCCCAACTGCTGCGGGATATGTCACTGTATTGGGTTTCTTCCTGCTGTAGTCTACACTGTGGGGGGATCATAGGCCCAACGTTAAAGCTCCACAGTTTTTGGTTTGGCAGAGATTCCTCCATGCACAATATCTGTTTTATCTCCATAGCTATTTGACTACCTGTATAAATGTCTGCTTCCGGGTACAACAGTTAAAATCTGGGAGCCAGTCATTTTTTTTGTTTTGTGTAGTCTTTTTATCAAGTGGTTGAAGCTAAATGCAGCATCTGAGCAATTTCAGCATAAACACTACCATGAACCTATGATCCCATGATCAATCAATCACACAGTAAGTTCTTATGTGGTGGTTGTGGTTGTGGGTTGTGACTAGCAGGGGTGGAAGACTCAAAGTTGCGGACAAAGTGATGCAATTTTTGCCATGAAACTTCAACAATTCGATCCAATTTTGGTATTTGGATGGAATATTCTGAGCACTTTTTTGGTTTTGTTTTAGAGAACATCAGGGCTAAGGTACTGTGGGACATTCAGATCCAGACTAACAAACAAGTGATGGCTAATCAAGAGCACATTGTGATGGTCGTCAAGCTCCAGAAGAAGGCAGCTGTGATAGATGTAGCAACCCCAAGTGACTGTAACAAGGAGCACAAGAAGCTCAAGAAATTCTACTTGGTGCTGTGATCCCCAAACTGAAAGAGTGATTTCAACAGATCTCAGGAACAACTTTGCAGTGATCTCTGTCCAGTCCTAGGAACAGCTAAGGTACTACATGGAACCCTGGAACCCTCAAGCTCCTATTGTTTGATACAGAAACTGAGTTTGAACTGATGTGAACCATTCAATCCTCATCAGGACGCCACTAGAAGATCCCATCATGTTTGCACAATGTCACCAACACTTTTCATTTTTGTCCCAGGTTTTTTCTATGACTTCTCACAATCATTGTTGTAGCCTAAGCATAACCCCAGAGTGGCCAATTCTGTTTCAAATTCTAGATGACCAAAACACACTGGTGCAAATGTGGGCCCATGATGGGTATGCTGCCACTGCTCCCACCACAGTCCCACCACAGTCCACCTAGAACTTCAGTGCATTTCCACCATAACAATAAAATGCTACAACCTAACTACTGAAGTCCTGTGCATGCTCAAACCACTGTAGAGCTATTGGACATAAAGGAATGTCCATTGTATTCTTAATACACAATTGAAAACTTTGAAAATAATGTGCAAAAACTGTTCTCATTCTGGGTGACTCATATTTCATAAGCATCTTTCACAAGACAGTTTCGCAAAATCGCCACAGAGACGGGTCAGCGTTTAAGCTCCCTCAGGTCATTCATAAAATCACATGAGAAGCCCGCCAGGTCCCGCTCACATGTACGCTTTCAAAAATGATCCCAGAAGTGTGGAACCAAAAGAGGCATGGAGCAGATCTCAGCTCATCTGAAGTGGACTGTGACATATTTATTGTGTGACGGGCGTCTGCTTCCTCACATCATTTAAAACAAACTGAATAAACTTAGTTTAGTGATCGACTCAATAGTTTTTTTTTAAAAACTACAAATTTGCTGTTCTGTGTCATCTAACAGTCCCTTCGTGATAAATTTGTTGATTAATTTTGCAGTCATTTAATGGCGTCTTCCTGACATGAAAAAAACTCAATTAACAAATTTTAGCGAATCTCTGGTTCAATGTTTTTTAAAACACACAGGTTTGTTTTTATATTGCCATGGGGACTGTGCATTGACACACACACGTTTGTCCAGCTATACGTTTGGGGACATTCCATTGACTTCATTACATTTCTACAGCCTAACCCTGACTAAAAACCCTAAGGCTAACCTCACAGACCATAAAACTAACCTAAACTCAATTCACCCCTTGGTCCTACACAAAATCCCCACACCCACCAATGGCATTTAAATCAAATGGGGACTCGACTTAGGTCCCCAAATGCACCAGTTGTCCACAAAGGTGGGTGTTTTGTCTTAAAATTGCCCCCAAATGTCACCAAAAACAAACCCACACACACAGACACAACAAAAACCAAGATAATTAACTGATTTTTAGCGATTCTGTGGTTCAACATTTTTTAAACCAACAACAAAGTTGTTGTTTCACGTCATCTTTAATATTCCCTCAATAATAAATCTATTTGTCAATTAATCCTACAGTCGCTCACTGATGTCATCAGCTCATCAACCGCGGGTTGTTTTTTCACAAGTTGGTCAGCTCGCCTTGGGCTCGGCTCTAATACTATCTCACTTAGGGGCTCAGGTGGGCATCAAAGGTGGGCTCACTTTACTCGCCTTTCTGCCTTCATGTTTTTTTCTGAATGCTCGGAGGAGGACAGAACACGTGTCAGTCCCGAACTGAGCCGTCATATGGATGAGGTTGTTGTAGTGAATTACTCTATGAAATTTAGGACCAGCCTAATCTTCACAAAATAATCCCTCAAGATCTTGCAAAATGAAATCCCAGAAATAATGAAATAATCCCTCTGATCATGAATGAGAAAAATGAAAACTTGTGACCTGAACAGATTTCTCAAAATAAAGTAATTTATTTTAAATATATGAACAGGATTAAACATACAAACATTTATTAAAGTATTATATGGATAAGTGACACAAGTTATATATTTTCGGCATAAAAATTCCACTCAGAGTTGACAAAAACAGTAAATTTAAGGTGTTGTAATTTACTGG
>NW_013952417.1:583167-587931 GCF_001266775.1 Austrofundulus limnaeus | reverse complement strand
CTGAGAGTAGCTTTAAAACCCTTATGTCCTGCGGACGGAAGGTCATGAGCATGAACTAACATCACCCCCCTGTGGTCATGTGGGACAACGAACACAGGTGAAGATGTCGGCCCATGAGCGAAAGTTAGGATGCCCTTAACAATTGTTGTCATTACCCAACATGATGGTCGTGTGTCACTTTAAGCTAAGTGGTTAGCACTATTTCCTCACAACAACATGGTCCTTCAGGTGTGGAGTTTGCATGTTCTCCCCATGCTTGCGTGGGTTATCACCGGGGTCTCTGATTTTCACCCGCAGACCATTTGCAGCCCAGGCCTCGCTTGCAATTGAGATCTGTGATCTCAGTTGGCTTTGGTTAATAAAAGGTTGCATAGCAAAAACATAGGGGTGCACAGAAAACCAATGCCTACGCTAATTTTGACATAAAGAATGGAGAATGAGCAACACCTGTGATGGTAAAATAGTAGAGTAACAAGAACATAATTAGTAAACAAAGAAGGAAATTGCTGAGGAGGAATCCCATCTCTCAACGCTGACTGCTGAATTTGCCATCCACTCCCTACAACTCTGAACAACATAATGTCCACACACAAAAACGGACAGGAAGAGTCTTTGCAGAACAGGTGCAGTGAGCACAGCGCAGCTTCTTTTAAAATGTGTATCTTCATTTCAGTTGATTTGAGAGGATGTTGTTTCCCTAATTAGGACTTTCTGTCATTGATGTAAATGTCTTTTTAACCCATTGGTAATATCTTTGTAATTAGTAACTATTACACTCATCAGCCGCGGACAACTTTCAGGTGGCTTATCAAAAGCAAATTAAACATCATCAATAGACTAATGTGGCTTTGATGGTGCCGCATATGCAGAGTCTTAACTAATGATAGCGCTCTGCTCGCAGCCTGAGTGGCCCCATTACATCAGGCTGCCCAACTTAATGTTAGGAGGTGTTAACAGATTGATTCGCCTAATCTGTTCAACTACATCAACAGTCAGCATGGGGTAGGTCATCAGCCAGTGTGTGTGTGCATTAACCAATTTCACAGTCTGTAGTCACACACAGTTAAACTCAGCAGCAGCACAGTTTTGGGAAGAGGGCTGGGTGGTGGTGGGGGAGCTGGTGGTTCTGCTATCAGGCAGAATGGTAATCTTCAAGTTCATTCAGCCTGATTAAACCAGAGCGGAGACTTTTCTTCCCGGCTAATTATGTGGAAATTACAGAGACAATAAAGCATCTGGTAGTCTTTCTTCCTCCTTCACGTTTTCCTCAACAGTGTGACAGGCTGATGCATTGTGGGCGAGCCGGCCCAGGGCTGAGGTCAGCAGAGAGCAAATAGATGAATTTATAACTTTGGCTTTTCACGGCAGACGAGCATGGATCATTGTCTGTGCCCCTCCTCCCAGAGTCCCCACCGCAGAGGCCACCACACATTCTCCTAAACAAGCCCCCCCTTCCTCTGTACAACACAAAAAGGGAATGCAGAAGAGAAGAAGCGTGACACCACCCATCACCACTTCCTCCTCCCATATTGCCACCCTGGTGAAAGGGTCTAGGTTTTCTAACTCCTGTCTGTTTTACATAAACTGAGCAGCAGGAAGTCATGTCCAAGTGATGCACAACCTCAACAAACTTAAATTCATAATTTATTTAGGTTTTCACTGATTGGAACTGAGTAATACAGTCAAACATCACAGAATAAGTGAGTTTGTTACCCAAACATGTTAGAGGTTAGTCCAGACTTCTTTAACAACTGAACAAAACCCATTCTTTAAGAACACAACCTGATCACTGGATCACAATATTTTTTAATAAATTATTTCTGTGAAAGGTGCTATATAAATAAAACTTTACTTATTTACTTACTTAAATAAGTACAGTGGTGCAACTGTTGAAAATTGGATGGCAAATCTAAATTGAGCGGTATTTTTTTATTATTGTTGTTGTAAGTTAAATTTTTCCTCTTTTTTTCTCTCCCATTAACAGAATTATCGTGGCAGTACTGTATTTTTTTTAAATGAGCATACAATTCATTAACATCATCTGTCTTAAAATTCTAAACAAGGAACAGGAACCGTATTAATACAAGATGAGGAAAAAAATCAAGTGATGAGAGATAACAGTTGAGCAAATAAAGGAAAAAGAAATGCCACAGATAAAATGAACAGACAAATTAATCAAACAAAGGCACAGAAAAAGTGGATTTTTATTCAGGGATTGTTTTACACAATTTAAAATTATTAACAAATGCTCAAAAACTAGGGTAGTTTTCATTACCAACCAATAAGATTATATAGTGTGTTTGAACTAAGCAAGCAGCAAGCTGTGAATGCTATTTGAATGGCTAGTTTTGGAAAATTCTAGTCTATTTTTGTGTACACAGCTTGCAACACTTCATCTTTAGCATGCACATTGTTTAATTGCCCACCAGCCTTATTCAATTCAAATTCAATTCAAAAATACTTTATTGATCCCAGAGGGAAATTTGGTATCTTCTAAATTTGGTTTATGTTACCTGCCTCAGTTCACTTTGTACCCACCATGGCAGCCTCCCCATGTTTATGATTCAACCAGTTAAAGAACACTTTAAAAATGAAACTTGGCAGAGTGGGACCAGTTTTTACAAAATTTCTGTTTATAATGTAACTGGAGATGTTTTCTGACACAGAAACAGGTCTTGAGCTATTGAGGTAAGTTGGAGACACCCACAATAAAATGCAGATGGGTTAAAACGACAAAGTTAACTCTGACTGAAAATTTGTTGCACTAATTTTTTGGACATGACAGAACAGTCCGCCTTGGTAAATCACATGATGAATCTGAGCACTACAGTGCTGCTGATATTTAATTTTTTTTAAATATACAAATTAACAAAACGTAGAAAGTACAGAAGTAGCCTGGTGACATTGGATAAAAATATTTATGTGTCCGCAAAATCATTTTGAGCAGCCGACTCCTGCAGTAAAGACATGGGGTAAGAGAGGAACCCGTTCAGAGCGCTGAGCTTTAAAAAAATTTACTTTTTCAAAGAAAGATGACTCCAGTCATCACCTGTGTCTTATAGCTGCAACATATAACACTGAGAATTTCTTCATGCCTAACTGCTAGTGGCTGAAGTAAATCATCCATTCTTATGTTAAAATAAAATAAAATTAATTCAAACTTGTAAACAACAAACAGTGTCTGCATGGAAATGCCTGTAGTAATTTATCCCATGACCAAAATTTATTACCTCTTGGCCATGCATTCATTTTTTTTATTCTAGTTTCACTGGACGTTCTCTGTAAAATAGAGTTTATTTCTCAAATGAATGTTTTATTGCAATAAATATTAAATTAGTGGTCTTTGATTTCCAAGTGTAAACATGCAAAACAAAAAAAACTGCTGAGTGTGTTGAAATTTCTAACCTGATCATAGAAAAATTTTACAATAAAATACTTTTTTACTGGAGCAGTAAAAGTCCCATCTGTTTGTCATTTCCCAATTTGAACAATGTGTGTTTTTATTTATTTATTTTTTTCTGGATTTATTCTCACCCATCTTGTCCCATCCCACTTATAGTCTGAGGAGGAGACAAGTCGATGCACCAGGAATCAAATTAAAATGAGACATCTTTGGGCTAGGGGAGTAAATCTAAATCTTGGCCGGTTTGTTTGGTGACCTCTAGCTTCTTGCTATGAACAAAATGTAGTTTATCTTTTTTTTTTGTCTTCCCTCTACGCTCTCAGGTTTTCTGTTTTAACCTGTTACATCCTGGCTTCTAACACGTCTGTTTCTGTGATTCTTGTGCAGCCTGCCTTAATTAAATGTGTACTTCATTAATGCAAATTGGGAAGCTTTTAATACCCTTGTTGAAATTCTGAAGAAAGTGCAGTAGCCTTGCGAAATGCTCCGGCATCATTGCAAATTAGATTAGGGACCAAGAAAGGCAGTAAAATTAGAATGATAATGGTTGATATGGCTGCCTGACAGGCATGACTATTCAAGGATCAATGGGATGTTGAATGCTTTGGTGCGGCCCACTTCTCAAAGGCCGGGGGGACAAACGTCAGCCTACAGATGTGCCTTTTGGAAGCACTTGAAATTAGTTTAATTTGGTAAATGGCAGGGATTTAGAAGCTTTTAGCCCAGCTGTAACAAGACAAGAATACATTGAAATGTTTTCCTTTACTTTTATTAGCATAAAACCGGGTTGGGCCGATTTGCATTCCCAACAAGTCAGTTTTTTTCCTCCAGAAGATGCTTTCCCCCCTCTATTAGATTGCATTTGCATCCGCTGCTCAGATTGAACACTGTTTTTTAACGCACTCTAATCCTTTTAAAGGGGAGGGCAATGCTTGATTTCATTCCAACTAATCTAATCACAGACACCAATTACAGGGTAATTTTGATTAAAGTCCAATAACACTCATAAAGATTAGAATATTCTCCATTCTGATAACACCAGCCTTCATAGTTTCTGTCAGCTTTGGGCAAAATTCTAATCAGTGACAAGTTCAGAAACTAAAGTATGTAAATGTTGCAGTTACGGGCTAAATGTAAGTGTGTGTGTGTGTGTGTGTTGGGTGGGTGTTGGGGGGCAAGATAAAGCAGCTTAAACAGACGGTGGCCTTTTGTTCAGCCCCCAACAGTCTGACATCATTGACCTAATGGCTTTGTGGGTAAACAGTTGAGCCTGGTTCTCTTTTGAAAAGGCTAGTGTGTTTTCTGCAGGGGGTGGTGTGTGTGTGTGTGTGTGTGTGTGTGTGTGTGTGTGTGTGTGTGTG
>NW_013952417.1:576148-582937 GCF_001266775.1 Austrofundulus limnaeus | reverse complement strand
ATATATATATATGTGTGTATATATATATATATATATGTATGTATGTACAGTATATAAACTGTTCAATGATGGTGAATGGTAAATTGACTGAACTTATCTGCATATCAAGCCCATCAGACCCCAAAGCACTTTATGCTACAGTCATTCACACACTGATGGTAAGCTACATTGTAGCCACAGCAGACAGAGTTGAGGCTGCCATGCACCAGCACCACCAGACCTCTGACCACCATCATAGGCAAGGCATGTGAAGTGTCTTCCCCAAGGACACAACAACCGAGATGGACAGAACGGGGGATAGAACTGGCAACCTTCCTGTTACAGGACGACTTGCTGTTTCAGCAATGTTTAATTTAAAAATGTAAGAGAACTATGGTCTCTACACTTCTCAAAACTCAACGTTATGAGGAGTCACGAGTCCTTTCTCTAGGAAGATGAACTACCTCTCCGTGTAAATGTGAGAAACACACACACATTAATTTATCGTACTCTGTAGTTCACGTTTTCTAAAACAAATGATGTTTATTTACAGAATGAAATAAACTACTTACAGTCAAACGAAAAAGTTTGGGCACCTTGTTAATTTTCCTGATTTACATTTATAAATCATTGATTGTTTGGATTTAAAATATCAGTTGAATATATCATATGAGGGACAAACACAGTGATATTTGAGAAGTGAAATGAAGTTTATATGATTTACAGAAAGGGTGCAATAATTGGTTAAACGTCGTCTCTGCTGGCAGCATGAAGTGGGTCAGAACACACAGAGCACCTCGTCTCCTTTGGGTTGCAGCACACATTTACGGACACCGATCCAAAATTAGAATAACATCGCAAAAGCACCATTAAATTAGCTGCTTTTGACATTTTACATGATATTGCGGTTGTACTATAAGCACAAATGTGCACCTCAGATCAAACCACTTCCTTGTTTTCTTCTGGGTCGGTGTGCTCAGTCCCGCCCCCGTCCTTTCTGTCCAATGGAAGCAATGATCGTCACCCTCGTGGCTTTGTTTACAAGTTATAGTTTGTTTGCAAAAAAGCACAATGTGAATGCAAACTGCACCAAACCAAAAAAAAAGTGCACATTTGGTCCGAACCAAACAAGTGGACCAAAGGCCTTTCCTGGTGTGAATAGAAGTCAGCAGGGAAGAGTGTAGATCAAGAATTCAAGCCTACTATCTCCTAATAATCTCTTCATTTGTTTTTAGTAAGACTGCCTCAGTCTTCACAGGTGAAGATGCTTCCCACAACTGTAATTAAAGAATAACTTATGCTATAATTCAAATTATTCTCATTATTAATTGTTTTTTTTTCTTGGATGGACCAGTGACCCCTCTTTTGAAGGATCCCAGCTATAACCGTGGTTACCTCGGTGATGACATTCACCAAAGGCTCATGTTCTTTAACCAGCAGCAGGAAACAGGTCATGGAAAAGTGGCGACGGCTAGCCCCATAATTAATCAGCTTCCACTGTAATTAAGGTGTCCATCAACAAGCCAGGAAACAGTGCGCTCCATCCCTCCCTCCGTGGCCCCCAGAGCTGCAGGAAATCAACCTGCAGGAATAATGAGTTCACCTTTAACTGGCTAAGAAACAGATAAACAGCACATCAGTGGCTGAAGGCACAATTCAGCTGATGGATCATCAGATCTGCAGCGAGGCTTAACTGGGAGATTTAACCCCCTAAAACCCTATTTTTTCAAAGTTCTACCTGAAAGTGTCAACAAGTTCATAACTCAGGCTGAAATGAAAAACAGCTGACCTACTAATAACAGACGATGAGACATTTTCCCTTCCACTGATTCCAAACTGTGAATCAAATGATAAACATGTTGTATTTATTAACAAGTCGGTAAACAGACGTTATTAATTTCAAAGCTACACGTTTACATTAAAACATAGTGCACATGCTACATCAGTCTCAGAATAAAAACCAAATCACCTCTTTGGAGCTAATCCTTTAAAAGGCACTGCCTTTAACACAAAACACAGTTTATGTTTTTCTCAAAGGTCACAGAAAGATGTATCAACAGGCTCACTCTTAGCTGCTACAAAAACTTTTATCTTAGGTTACCTGTTGCTTCTAAACTGGCATTAGTGAGTGTGACCCTGTGACGTACAGGCACCTTGTCCAGGATGGGCACCAGGTACCAGCTCCTTGTGATTCAGAACAAGATTAAGCAAATAAACTTTATCTATTACCTCCGCCAAGGGAGGAGGTAATGTTTTTGGGCGTGTCTGTCTGTCTGTCTGTCTGTCTGTCTGTCTGTCTGTCTGTCTTCTGTCTGTCTGTCTGTCTGTCGACAAATTTGCTCAAAAATTTATGGACGGATTTTCATGAAATTTTCACCACAAGTGGGTATTGGCCAAAGGAATACATCTTTAAATTTTGGTGATGATCCGGATCACGATCTGGACCCAGGAACAGCCAATGAGCTTCAAGGAAGCTGACCGTTGACTTCCAATCACATCAGATCATTCGTAGACAGGTCAACCCCCCGACTGTAGACATCCAATGGGATTGCCTGAAGCAGTGTAGAAGACCAATCACATGAAGGCACATGGAAATAAAACTTTAGACCGAATTGTTTTTAGATCAAAAAACTTACTGTTTGAAGTTACTTTAATGTAACAACAAATCATTTTCATAATACATTGGCCTGCGCTTCCTAACATTTTTGTATTTTGTGTTTATGTTTTTGGAGTTTTTTTCTCCCACCTGTATCGGAAAGGTAAGCTAGCTAACTCATCACCCCTGTTCAGGTCTGTTATTTGATAGATAATGCTAAGGTTTTCTTAAACAATTATGTTTATTCTGGTTTTTTATTGCTAAATGTTTTTTTTCTGATGCTTTTCCACTCCTTCTTTTGCATGTAACTCATCACGTGTTTAGTCATTGTAAAGCACTTGTACACAAACACACATATGACTAAAAATGTAATAAATCACACACAAAACAAACACACACACTCACACACAAACATTACGGCCTTGGCGGAGGTTTGCGCTCTCAGAGTGCTTCTAGTTTTAAAAATGTTTTTTTGGCTTTAAACATCTCAGAATTTGTAGGACTACTGGGGAAATCTTGTTTATTTATTTGTTTGTTGGTTTGTTTGTTTGTTTGTTTTGAAAACAAACCTAACTAAAATAGAAGTGAAATTTTTTAAATGCGAGTACAGTTAAATGCATAAAAATGTAAGGAGTGGAGGTAAAAGGTTGGCTGAAAAAAATTACTCCAGTACAGTATAAATAACCAAAATAATTTGTACTTCATTACTTGAAACCTCAGTCTGATAGTTTGCACGAAGCAGCAGTGGAAGAGTTAATTTATACTGTATTTGAAGTGAATGAAGACAAAGTTTAAAAGATTTGGTGTCTCTTGTTGGTAATAAACATATGCATAAAAAAGCCTTTGTTTCAGTAAAAACTTGTCTCATTTACCAGCACAGGTAATGTATCATGACACAGGGTGCAATCCTTTTGCAGACTGCTGTTCAGCTGAACAGAACAGCCTAATAAACATGTTATAGCTGAATAATGTTCCTCCATTTTTATTTATTACAACCATGATATCATAAATTGTGTTTCATTAATGTTTTCTTTGGAGAAAGAAAACAGGAATGAATACATTTTTTATTTTAACTCTAATATGATGAATACAAATTATTTTCACAACAGTTTATCTGTGGCGTTTGCTTTCTCTTGTGTTTTAGTATTGTGCAGTATTATGTCACATTTGAATTTTGTTTGTAGTTGCAGAAAACGGGCAGTAAAAGACCGCCATCAGAACATGACACTAAACTGGCATCTTTGTTCTTTTTAGCCCACACGCCGACACACCTCCCCCTACCCAGCCTCGACTCTTACTGTCCTGTCTGTAACCTTGAGTGTATCTTCCTTGTTGCTAATAGGAGGGCGTGCCCAGCAAGCAGCCTCTAAATGCAGCCATTTCTCAGTGAGGGTGCCGGCCACCCACCGCCGTGGATCAATGCTAAAAAGTGGAATTAGTCATTCTAAATCATGCAGCTGTGGTCGAAGAGAGCTCCTCCAAAAATCATTAAATAATCATGTATTCCCATTGATTTATTCTAAATACCTGAGGAGGGAGCAGATTAAAGCGCTGGAAGAGGCAGCTCATGCAGATGAAGCAGCTGTGGGCCTGGGTGGTGGGGGTGGGGGTGGGGGCTCCAGAGGGAACACTTTTGTCCTAATCAGAAGGAAACAATACTGTTGCAATTACTAGCCTACACGGGTCTATTAAGGCTCCTTCACTTGACATATTTATGTATTTCGGATACTGCAGGCCACATTAAATGGAGTTAACTCAGGCACTGGTTCGTTTCGGCAGTAAACAGACACACTGAGGTCGATGAGAACAACTCAGCTGATTCTGATGTAAAGAACAGCAGCTAGTGCAGCTTCATTTCATACAGGTTGATTGTTTGAGCTCAAATTCTTTCGTTTCTCATTACAGGTGCAAATGTTTAAATTAATTATCAATTGGTATGTTTTAAAGTGTCTGACCTACTGTATGGCCCTGCCATGTTCCAGATATTCTTAAAAGCTTGTTTTTTATTTATTTGTATTTAAAAAATTCTGCAGGAACTCTAACTGAAATGCCCATATCACACCACGAGGTGGCGAGAATACGTCCATCCATCAGCTTTTACCCACGTTTTTCTTTCCAGGTTGCGGGAAAGCTTGTCTATTTCCAGGAAACACTGCGCGAAAGGCGATGCACACCTTGAACAGAACGTGTCCGTCACAGTGCCACATAGAGACAAATAAGACAGCTATTCGCTCACACCTGAGCAGAATTTAGAGTAAAGTATTCATGTTTTCAATATAAATTTGGAAACCAGAGTCTTCAAAGAAAACTGGCTCTTTGTTTCTTAAGGTTTTGTTTTGTTTATACTATTAACAGTTGCCGACAAGTATTTCAGCATAAGTTTATTGACAAGATAAAGATAAAAGAAGACAAACACATACATAAAACAATGGCTGCTTCATTGTTGTTGTGTTTTCTAGGTAGGTGAACCACTGCACCAAGGACAATTACTGGCCTGTACGTCATCAATAATCAATTAAAAAAAATTTAAATATCCACATAAATGTTGGTTGATCCTCTTGATATTATTTGGAAAAATGGTCACTTGTGTTTGTGCCTCTTCACTGTGCTTACCTCAGCTGCAGTTATTTTTCATGTATTAGTGAACCTATATAGCAAAAATGAGTAAAAAAAAAAAACTCCTCAGGAGAACCTCTTTTCTCCATGTCTGTTAAAAAGTTGTCTTGTACAAAAAAAAAGAATTAGGGGTTGCTGTTTCAGGGCACAAAGCGATAAAGGGCATTACATCTACACTGATATACTACAGAAGAGTTTCTTAAAATGCTACACTTTGACCTGTCCAAAAATACAGTTTGTGTGTGAACGAGCCGTGCAAAAGTAACAGAAATTCACAACTTTAAAAATTTTTCAGTGATGTTTAATATGGAACCTGACCTGAGTTTATGAACCTTATGTACGTGTTAGAATAATGACCTTAGAATAACAGTGTTTGACGTGGGAAAATTGCTCCACTTTATTTTGCTGATGTCTCACAAAGGGTCGATTTCTGAAGCTCCTAATGTTTAATTTTCTCAGTCTCTGATTTGCAGTATGTAAAATGTTAGTTTGTGTAAAAACATATCTACATTCAGTTAGAAAATTTAGATTAATTGCTTTAAAAGTAATAATAATAAAATAGTTTCTGTCAATTTTTAAAATTACTGAATGTGTTTAAATGCAATACCACATCCTATTTGACTTTTGTTCAAGTTTTTATTCAAAACAGCAGTGGTTCTGCTGAACTGAACTTGGACCAATGTGACAGAGCCCATTAAAGGGATCCATGATTAGTTGTAACATTAGACTTTATTTAATAAACATATATTTTAACTGTAAAATAAAGACTGTAAAAATTTTGTAGGATGTTCAGTTTTATCATTTTTAAACTAAAAGTTTAAAAATATATTACACGGACGACGCCATTTTATTTACACACAAAGCATTCTGGGTAAATGATGACGTGGATAGGTCCTCGGTGCAAGGCTGCTAGCGAGCTATATCCACCCTGAAGGTTAATCTTGGACAATATCTGATGATTGACTCTTTTAAATGAAACCAGAGAGCGTTGACAGAGAAGAGAAGGTAGAAATGACTCAGCCTGTAACTGAAAATATAGATGGAGGACAACAGAGCTGCTTCATGGAAGAAGAACCTCAGCTTAGTCTGTTAGCTTTAGCGTTAGCCCCGACGCTATCACCATAAATATGTATTAGCTCAGTGCTACTCGTCACTGAGGTCCTCCATCCACATGACAGAAAGGGGAATGCAAAAATGACAGCCTGCAACTGAAAATATGGATGGAGGACCTCAGTGACGAGAGGAGAATTTGTGGTGTTGAGCTGATACATATTTATGGTGATAGGGTCGGGGCTAACGCTAAAGCTAACAGGCTAAGCTGAGGTTCTTCTTCCATGAAGCAGCTCTGTTGTCCTCCATCTATATTTTCAAATACAGACTGAGTCATTTTTACCTTCTCCTCTCTGTCAACACTCTCTCGTTTGATTTTAAAGAGCCAATCGTCAGATATTGTCCAAGATTAACATTCAGGGTGGATATAGCTCGCTAGCAGCCTGTCATAATCTACCCAGAATGCTTTGCATGTAAATATAATGGCCCCGTCCATGTTAAAATATATTTAAAAACAATTACAAACTAAACAGCCTACAGTTTTTTAC
>NW_013952417.1:572015-575654 GCF_001266775.1 Austrofundulus limnaeus | reverse complement strand
GCATTCTGGGTAAATGATGGCGTGGATAGGTCCTCGGTGCAAAGCTGCAAGCGAGCTATATCCACCCTGAAGGTTAATCTTGGACAATATCTGACGATTGGCTCTTTAAAATCAAACGAGAGAGTGTTGACAGAGAGGAGAAGGTAAAAATGACTCAGTCTGTATTTGAAAATATAGATGGAGGACAACAGAGCTGCTTCATGGAAGAAGAACTTCATCTTAGCCTGTTAGCTTTAGCGTTAGCCCCGACGCTATCACCATAAATATGTATTAGCTCAGTGCTACGCATTCTCCTCTCGTCACTGAGGTCCTCCATCCATATTTTCAGTTGCAGGCTGAGTCATTTTTGTGTTCCCCTCTATGTGGATGGAGGACCTCAGTGATGAGAGGACAATGTGTAGCGCTGAGCTAATACATATTGTACAGTATAGTGTCGGGTCTAATGCTAAAGCTAACAGACTAAGCTGAGGTTCTTCTTCCATGAAGCAGCTCTGTTGTCCTCCATCTATATTTTCAGTTACAGGCTGAGTCATTTCTACCTTCTCCTCTCTGTCAACGCTCTCTGGTTTCATTTTAAAGAGCCAATCGTCAGATATTGTCCAAGATTAACCTTCAGGGTGGATATAGCTCACTCACACCGAGGACCTTTCCACGTCATCATTTACCCAGAATGCTTTGCTTGTAAATAAAATGGCTCCATCCGTGTTAAAATATATTTTTAAAAATTTACAAAACTTAACATCCTACAGTATTTTTACAGTCTTTATTTTACAGTTAAAATGAATGTTTAACAAATAAAGTCTAATGTTACAACCAATCGAGGATCCATTTAAGATGATCTCATGAGCAACATATATCCACCTCTCCAGTTCCAATAATATCACATAAATGCAGTCTCATTGCAGACATCATAATAAAACTGATATTTTTTATAAACATTTACTAGGAAGCAAAAAGAAAATATCTAAAAAAATATGTAGGATTTTATTGCATCCTCTTGAATATCTCAGTTTTGTTTTGTGTCCAATTTGAGAGTTGACTGCTTTAAACAAATACTTTAAGATACATTTGATGTATTAGTAACCTGTATATATTACAAAAAGTACAATAAAAGAAATGGATGATTCTTTTCAGAAGCATGAACAGAATGGGAGGCAACATATCAAAGACTACTCAAATAAAAGATTTGAATGAGTCACACAGCTTGTTTCTTATCAGACTTTAAAGCTGTTTAACTTATTCCAAGTAAGAAAATATTAATCATAACAGATTAAAAGCTCTGTATGCGTTCAGTGTCTTGGGGAAAAAAAGCTGAGACATATTTTAAGTTAAGCATCTCTAACGAAGCTTTCAGATTTTATCTGTCAGGCAGCTTTTCTTAAATCCTCCAGCGGAAATAATGAGCACTGAAAGAAATGCAGACAACTGTGAGGATCAGCAGATATTAAACTCACTCTGATTTAAGTTTCCACAGTGACGCTCAGCAGCCGCTGTATTGGCAAAGAGTCATGTTACCGTGTGGTCACGGTACAGCATATTGGGCTTTGGACAGAACGTTCATTCAGAACCAGGATCCTTTCTTCAGCTGAGCAAAGAGTCATTGTAACTCCTGCTCCTGTTTAAACAACTGGGAGTCAACACAAACTCATCTGTGCTGTTTAACAACTTCGGCACATCACAGGAAAATCATCACGACTTTTTGTACAGTCTTTATTTAGCAACATGCCATAAGACTACAACATTTTATCTTTTTATTTTCACAAGATTTGAGTTTTTCAGATCAGAACTGCACAATTCATTCTACCTAACTACAATAAAATCCTCAAACTTGTTTCATATCGTGATCCTTGCTAGTGAAACAACATAAGAGAGACGTCCATCATTTAATACGTCAAGTTCCACAATAACTCAGCTGAGTTCGGCTCCATGCTTTTTTGGTTCTGCTCACTTCATTTGTGAATATTCATGTCTGCGTCAGTGATTTATGGACAGCCCAAGGGAGCATAAACACAAACTGGTCTGTGCGCCTATTTCACATAACTGTTTTGTGAAAAAGCCTAAGTTTAGCCTGAGTTACTGCTGTTTGTGACAGATTAATCTATTATTGTTCAATGTGACATTTGTTTCATGATTTTTGGCTTTTTTTCAAGGTAAGGAGCCAAAGTTGCCTGCCACTTGGACAACACACAAAGGTAGGAAGGCTGCAGTCTAAAGTGTGGCTTAACTTTAATAAAAAAATATGATTGTATCATGCAAAGGAGGTTTGCACAACCATGATTAAACACGGCTCATGGTTATATATTTGATGCTCTGAGTGAACCTTTGCTCACACTCATGGGTAAGTAAAACAAAGTATATCTGATACCAACACGAGGCAGCTAACAAGTTATACTAGACCTGAAAACTACATCAGCTCAGTAACATGTTTAAGTACCTACAGCATCAGACACTGAATGTGTGTCAATGTGATTTTTTTTAAATAAATCTCTCCCTGTGAAAAGTAAATTCATAACATTTACATCAGGTATGCATTTTTTTATTGTTTTATATAGTGGTTGATAACAGCACTGTGAGGAATTCTAGGTGAAGTTTATAAAACACAAAAAGTTCATATAATTAAAATTCTTAGAGATGTTAAGACTATTTCATCTAGAAAGAACTCTAGTTAGCTAATACCTCATTTAAACTATGAAAGCCTTTTTTACCTTGCCTCTAAAAAGAATTAGAATTGGGAATCACTGGAAACCACAATCACAATGAGGAACTTGTTTTGGATCCGGAATCATTCATATTCAAATAATCAACCCTACTCACAACTGTGTTCATTTGCTGCAGAAAGGAGCAGCAGCACCAGTAGGAAGCTGGTAAAAGTTTTAAATTCAAACCCATCTCCACCAGAGATATGTCTCCAGAGAGCTGCATCTCTGTTGTTGGTCAGCTCAAATAATCCAATCCTCTTCTCAGCCTACCGTTTTATGTCACATGATGCATGTAATGTGACTTGATTAGGGACCACGAGCTCTTTCTTTTTCTTTCATCTCATCTGACAGAAAGCAAAAAGTCAATTCTGATGAAATCTAGCAGATGAAAACCAATTCTGTGTGGCTGTGCGAGACAGATACCAGCAGCTACATGAACATGTCTGTGCTGAACCTGTTGAGTGGAGCCCTGCAGCCGCTCAATATTTCTTTAGCGCCACACACAGAAAACTGAGGCAGTTTTAAAAGGCTGAGACGACTGTTCTGTCACAGCAATCTGCATCCAATGCAGGATTGACTGCTCTGCCCACTTTAGTATGTGGCTAATCAATGAGGGTAGGGCTTGGGATGTAATGATTAACTCTATATGGGGTTCCTTTGACTGGCTGTAGGATGACTGGGGACACAGTGACTGAGGTAGACCAAAGATCTACACAATAGGCACCGGTTCACACATTAATATCTAGAAGTGGTCGCATCTATGGGTGCCATTTGTAAAGTTACACAGTCAAAAATTACCACCAAGATTTTTGTTTTATTTAGCCTTTTATAAGAAAAAAAGAACAGATTTATTTTTCAAAGTCAGTTTTTAACTATACGATTCATACATTTATAAATGTCATAGTTTATAAACTAAATATTTACCTTACAAATTAAATAT
>NW_013952417.1:563298-569710 GCF_001266775.1 Austrofundulus limnaeus | reverse complement strand
ATATAACAACACTGTTAAGTGTTATATAAGACTTAATAGTGGGCAGAGCTTATTTAACACTGTCCAGTGTTGATACAACACTGAGGATTAACACCAACACTGGGTGTCAGTTTACTCAGAAAGTGTTAAAATAACAATGAGTGTTAAATCAACACCCAGAAGTTTAACACTGAAATTTCAACGCTCCTGTTTTTGCTTTGCAATGCCCCTTGTGCAGTTTTCTAAATCTTTGTTGTTTTTAAGATGAGTTCAATTCAGATACTATTTAGCCAGCTAATAAAAGAAGAGATAATATCACACACAAGTCAGTGATTAAACCCTGGTATGCCTCTCGTAGAAACACTTGTTTATGTCTTGTATCAACTTAAACGGTGAAACAGTGTTTAGAACGAGCACACTGATCAGCGCTGACTGTGCCATGTGATCATTGACTTTATCAAATAACTCTTCAGTTCAATGACAAGTTAAATGTTGTCAGTTTTAGTTTAGTTTTATTTGAAGTTGAAAGAATGCATTGGATTAAATGTTAATGTTTCAGTGCTGCAGCCAACATCAGTCAAACCTGAGCTGATGATTTCATGACAACTATGTCTGGTTTTTTCTCACATTTCACTAAACTTCATTAAGACATGGACAGATACAAAATGTGAGATGCTGAAGATACTGTAGACATGTTTTTTAGAATGTAACATAATAACTAGGAGGCAAATATGAATGACCATTGTCACCTCATCAGTAAGATAAAACTGGTGAGAATTTCTGCAGATGTTGAGGGGAACACCATTGACACAAATGCTGCAAACTGAGTGGTTTTGAGCTGCTTTATCTGCAGTCTTTACACACCAGCCTGTGATTAAGTGTTTGGCTTCTTAAACTAAAGGGACAATCATTACATTCTTATCATCAACAGCACTGTGGGGAATGTTTCGTTCCCACGGAAAACTGCTTGAGTGCCAAATACTCAAGCTTTGTTTAAGCACGAAGACCTGGAATTTAAAAAAATGATTCAGTGCAAGCTTTAAATAATTGTAAAAACATAGAGTTTTTATTCTGTTTTCATATGTATTATTTTTTTCTATCTTCTTAGCATAATTATCAACTGAAATGGCAGCTGAAAAACAGCAGAGCTATCAGGCATTGCATGTGTGTGTTTGTGGTTTTGCATACCTGTTAGTAACTTTTTCAGAACACTTTTATGGTATACTGGGATATTATGGAAGCACATTAAACACATTAAGTTTTCTGGTGGTAAATGAGGCCAACACTGTGAGAATTTCTGCTGTGGGTGTCATAGCAAGAGGCCCAGGCAGTAGTTATACAACCCCTGGCAAAAAGTACGGAATCACCAGTCTTGGATGAGCACTCATACAGACATTTTATTCTGTAAAACAAACTCAGATCAAAAACATGATACAATAATAAAGTCATTCCAAAGTACAACTTGTTGGCTTTCAGGAACACTCAAAGAAATGAAGAGAAAACATTGTGGAAGTCAGTGAATGTTACTTTTATTGACCAAGCACAGGGAAAAAAATATGGAATCACTCAATTCTGAGGAAAAAAATATGGAATCACTCAAATTGGAGGCAGAAAATTAGGACACACGCAGTCAATTTCCTTTCCCTAAATGGACACCTGACTCAGATTAGATCTGCTTGTTAGTCTGCAGTTAAAAACACCTGCAGTCATGACACCTTGGAGGGCTGCTGGACAAAGTGGAGTGGCAAGAACCATGGCTCCAACAAAAAAAATGTCTCTTGAAACAAAAGAGAGGATTGTGAAACTTCTTGAAGAAGGGAACTCTTCATGCATGGATGCTAAAGATGTGGGCTCTTCAGTCAGCTGTATCCAAGATATGGACCAAATACAAACAGCTGAATGGTTGTTAAAGCCAAATGTACTGGTAGACCAAGAAAGATATCAAAGCTTCAAGACAAACAACTTAAGGCCATTTGTCTTGAAAACCGAAAAAGTACAACTAAACAGATGAAGCATAAATGGGAGGAAGCTGGAGCCAATGTGTGACTGAACCATAAGAATTTGCCTAAAGGAAATGGGATTTCAGTACAGGAAAGCTAAAAGAAAACCATCATTGACACCTAAACAAAAAAGAACAAGACTGCAATGGGCTAAGGAGAGGCAATCATGGACTGTGGATGACTGGATGAAAATTATCTTCAGAGATGAGTCAAGAATCTGCATTGGACAAGGTGGTGATGCTGGAAGTTTTGTTTGGTGCCATTCCAGTGAGATTTATGAAGAGGACTGCCTGAAGAAAACAACCAAATTTCCACAGTCCTTGATGATATGAGGCTGCATGTCAGGCAAAGGCACTGGGGAGATGACTGTGGTTAATTCTTCTATCAATACACAAGTTTACATTGACTTTTTGGACAATTTTCTCATCCCTTCAGTTGAACAGATGTTTGGAGGTGATGAAAAATTTTTCCAAAATGACAATGCATCGTACCATAGGGCAATAATAGTGAAGGAATTCCTTGGAGAAAGACACATTCAGTCAATGCCATGGCCTGCAAATAGTCCAGATCGCAACCCAATTGAAAATCTGTGGTGGAAATTGAAAAAAATGGTCCACAAGAAGGCTCCGACCTGCAAAGCTGATCTGGCAACTGCTATCAAAGAGAGTTGGCACCAAATTGATGAAGATACTGTTTGTCACTCATCAAGTCCATGCCTCAGAGACTGCAAGCTGTTATAAAAGCCAGAGGTGGTGTAACTAACTACTAGTGATGTATTTTGAATGGTCTTTTGTTTATCTGTTTTTCATGATTCCATAATTTTTTCCTCAGAATTGAGTGATTGGTGGGATGTAACTAAGTACAAGTACTTTGTTGCTGTACTTAAGTACATTTTTCATGTATCTGTACTTTACTTAAGTAGATTTCATCATGGGTACTTATTACTTTTACTCCACTACATTTTACATTAAGTATCTGTACTTTCTACTCCACTACATTTCTGTAATGTGTTGAATTACAAATTACATTCATCTCATGTCGCATTGCTTTTTTTGTTTGTTTGTTTGTTTGTTTGTTTGTTTGTTTGTTTGTTTGTTTGTTTGTTTGTTTGTTTGTTTGTTTGTTTGTTTGGTTGTTTGGTTGGTTGGTTGGTTTAGTTTAGTTTGAAAGTAATCAGTGGTGAGAGGGGGATTTCTGTAATTGGTCCATTGAAGCAATGCAAAGCAGCAAAGTACCATTAGATCCTCCTTCAAAAAAAAAAAAAAAAAAAAAGAGGAGCGATTCTGCATCACCTGGAGCAGCAGCAGCAGCAGCAGCAGCAGCAGCAGCAGCACGCCCACAATGGATTCCCCAATGGAGGAAATGTGACACTCATGGCCTTATTTATTCAAGTTAACTGGTTCAAAAAAATGACTTGTTGAGATTTGATAAAGGACGATGGTGGTAAATATACAGCTTTTGTAGCTGTTGTCACGATCTGTGATGATGCACAGAATCACACCAAGTGTGAACAGTGTCACAGAGGGTCAACACAAACTGCAGCATTGTTCACTAAAATCGCACACCATTGATATATTTAAAATATACATAGRCACACTTCATAATATTGTAGACCATTAGGGAATACATTAAGCAACTTTTACTTTTAATACTTAAGTATTTTTAAAAGCARGTACTTACTTACTTTTACTCAAGTAAAAATGTTGATGTTGTACTTTTACTTTTACTAGAGTACATTTTTGCCTGTTTATTTGTACTTTTACTTAAGTACATGTAAGTTTTTCCTGCAAGATCTCGAAAGTGCACCCAAAAACAGATGAATGCATTTTACAAGCCTTAAACATAACACAAATTGGCCAAATATAATATGTATTTAGGCAATAAATACTTTGTTAGACTGATAAACCTTTCATTTCATCCAGAAAAAAGAAAGCTTTTAAGAAAACACCCACAACTCCCATTTTTTTGCAGCAGAGTTTAATTGTTTTTAATTGTAAGCATTGTGAACTGCTGCTAAAGAATGGCAACTGCTACTGTTTACCACCGAAATTAATTTGGTGGCTGATTAACTGAAATTTAGATACAGCCTTATGCATACTTTGTGATTAGTTGTAATCATGAGGGTTGTTAAAATAATATTTAAATTTACGGTATTTCAGTGCTGACGTACAGGTACCACCCTCGGGGTGTGACCAGGCTGTTCTATGACTATTATGGTTTGGTAAGGACACATGGGTGTAGGGTGAGGACCCATATTTTGTTTTAGTCTCAGGCTCTGAGGATGAGATGGAGTTTTTAAATCTGAGAATAAGCATTTTAACTGAGAACTGGATTTCCTTTTCTGCCCCTTTTTTCTGTCTTATTTTTTGAATGCCTTCTAACATCATCATTTTAGCTTATCCCATGTCTTACATATTGTGTTTAAAAAGGGTAAGTAATAAATCTAAAAGTAGTCAATAGTTTAGCATAATTTCATACAGTAGGGGTAAAACTGCAGATTATTACTTCACCCATGTTTTTGTTTGTCAGCATTTTTTAGATCCATTTTTTATGTCCGTTCAGTTTTACCAAAACTCTCCTTTTTTTGTACTTTACATTTAGTAACAGAGTCAATAAGCTTAGATGTTTTTTTCTTTGATTTTCTGACCAAATTTTAAATAATGACAGTGTAAAGATGTTCAGAGTGGTAAAAAAATGCAAGTGACAGTTTTTAAATGGCTCCCACACAGCAAAAATGCCTGTGTTAATTTAACACCCACAGTGTTAATTTCAACACCAACAAAGTGTCTATATGTGTCCACACTTGTTGGTGTTAAAATAATATTTGTGAAAGTGTTAAATTTTAACACCCATTTTTTTTGTTAATTTAACACCAACCAGTGTTTAATCTTCAACAATTCTTGGTGTCACATTAACATAAAAATGGTGTTAGTTTTAAAATATAGTGTTAAAAGTAGCACCAGCCAGTGTTATTCAACAACACTGGGTGTCATATTAACATTTCACCAGTATTAAAATATAGTGTTAAAAGTAACACAAATGTATTATTATTTATAAAGGAAATTATGGTGTTGGAATGGTTAACAAACACCACAAGGTATCAATAAACCATCAAATTGAGAGTGTAAATTTAACACTCAGCGTTAATATCAAACTCTTCGTAACACTACTCAATAATTTTGTTTTAAAGTATAATGGAGCCACCCTTCACACACCAGGACATACCTCTTACTCATGGTGTCGATTTATGGCCAATAACATAAACTTAAACTTGAACAACTTGATCAAATTGAACAAGAAAACAAACCAGAACAACTAATTTTTACTCTCATGAATGTCTTTAATAGCCATAAACATGCAAAACCATAATTTCTGCATGATTTCTCAGTTAGGAATGTTGGGTAAATACTGGTCTGTCTGACATGAGGTGGAAGAGGGCGGGGCTTTTCAGGATACTGCTTTCAACACTGTGTGATGTTATATAACAACACTGATTAGTGTTATATAAAACTTAACAGTGGGCAGAGCTTATTTAACACTGTCCAGTGTTGATACAACACTGAGGAAATCAACACTGTGAATTAACACCAACACTGGGTGTCAGTTTACTCAGAAAGTATTAAAAATAACACTAGGGAAAGTTAAATGAACAAAAGTTTAGTACTGAAATTTTAACACTCCTGTTGAAAACATTCAGAAGTCAAAGAATAGGTTTAATTTCTAACCCCAATGTTTTATAAAAAAGGTTCATAAAATCCTAGCTGAAAGGGTTGTTGAAAAGGATGCCGAGCAGGAAATGAATGTGGTCAAAACGTTCCATCATGTATAGAGTATTCAAAACTATCCCAGAGAAGCCAAAGGAATTCCTCTAACTTGTAGATGTTCTCAACAGCCGAGACAGCTTTACTGAAGATGGTGTAGCGGTTTCCTACCTCAAATTTATGACTTCTGATGAACATAACTTGTTATGACTTTTGGGAAAAGAGTCAGATATATTTTGCAGACTTCTGTTAAAGAACTTGCAGGGTCCTGTGCTTCAAATTAACATATCAACTGGTATGGTGCCTCAGAAGAACATGAAAGGGTTGCATTCACATCTTCCAACCAACCCCCAGAAGGACAATCTATTTACATTTCTTCAAAGAAAGGAAAGGTGTCATAACATTCCTTTAAAAACCTTCCAGCAGGACTGAGAAAGGATCCCACACCTTAAGTAAATAAAGGGGAAAGATAAACCACTGTGTTCTTATCCCACTAAGAACTGTTCCAATTGTGTGTTCTATTGATGAAGATGTTTTTTTTAAACTGTGTGATTTCATGAATTAATCTTAGGAAAACTTAGGTTTGAATTTAACTAAGATGAACATTCTTAGTGAACTGATGAAAAGCAGATGTCTTCTCTTTAATTAGATGCAAGATAGTTAAGACTGAAC
>NW_013952417.1:560333-561769 GCF_001266775.1 Austrofundulus limnaeus | reverse complement strand
TGTATTTAATTATATCCACAAATTATAAAGTTCAGAATTCTAAACTTTAAATTACCCTACATATTTATGGTGCCTGCCGTGTGAGGCCTGGTAGCCAGCATATCTTTTTCTTACAATGGCAACTTGCACTTCAACACAGAGAAGTTTCTGTGGAGAGCTTTGAAGAGTTTTCTTGATTGGCTGACAGAAAAAAGGAGCAAGCACGACAGCTTCATCTATGTGGAGACAGAAAAAGCTCCCACACCAGAGAGAACAGTCTATAACAGAATGTAAATGAAGTAGCTTGTACCAACAAACCAGTACTTTCTCTCTATCATGAATAAATATTAGTGGTTCTCAGTAAGCGGGCCAGGCTGCTTATTCTCCCACAAAGCCTTGTGTGTGGCGTCACATTCCTCTCTTCCTGTTGCTACACCGCTCGTCTTCATCGTCCTGGCAGTGGCAACATGGAGGGAGGGGAAGGACACATTGTTATCAAAGAGCCTGTTGGACGGTAAACACAAAGTCATTAACCTGCGACCCAGATGGATGGCAGGCCGGGGTGGGGGAGGTGGACACGGAGAGGAGTGGGACTGTTTGAATAGAAGATTCCCTCGAGCTTCAGCGGGGTGTCAGGAGAAGATGAACTCATCAAACTTGTCTACCCATGACAGGGATCCCGAGGCCTGCAGACCTGGAAATCTCCACTTAAGGCTGAAGCGTTCTCCAGAGAAGTTAGACCCAAAATGACACAACAACAAAAAATACACAATAATAATAATAATAATAATAATAATAATAATAATAATAATAATAATAATAATAATAATAATAATAATAATAATAAAGATACATTCTGCACTGTAGTGCATAGTTTCTATAGTTAGAAAATGAAGATTGTGTTTAAATTAAACATTAACAAATGTGCTTAGCTTTAAATTGATTGACAGAGAACGTGAAACTCTGGTGACAAATTACATTTTCTGACCATCGTTGACCACAACCTTATGGTTCAAAGTACCAGAAATATTTCTTTATGACTTGATGTCACCCTATTATAGGGGTGCAACACTACATGTACCCGTACCAAACCGAACCCTATCGAACCGTGTCGAACAGTGCTTTACGTTCAATACACACTTGTATCGAACAATACAGATTTTTAAAATGTATTTTATCAACTTGTCTTCTGAAGATGCTCTGTGTTAAAGGATCAGTGGATCTGTGTTCGACTACTCCACCTAGGCTGCATTTTTGCGCACAGATCAACTAAGAAACTTGCTGTTTCAGCAACATTTAACTAAAAAACTGTACTTTTGAGGTTAAACAAATGTTCATAATTAATATAAATAAATTACAACTTAAAAGAGGCATGGAAATTTCTCTTTTTTGTATCGAAAAAATATCGAACCGTGTGTGTGTGTGTGTGTGTGTGTGTGTGTGTGTGTGTGTGTGTG
>NW_013952417.1:552377-560288 GCF_001266775.1 Austrofundulus limnaeus | reverse complement strand
GTGTGTGTGTGTGTGTGTGTGTGTGTGTGTGTGTGTGTGTGTGTGTGTCCTCATATAAAATACCCTAATACTCCAGATACCAGCATCAGATTTAATACTATTGATACATCATTAAATGTGTTACCATTTACATTTCAAGTGTCACTTCCATGTTTAAGAAATTTGTATAAGTTGAAAGAAAATCATACTTGTTATTTCTATTTATTAACAAAAAGTTTCAAATGTATACAACATGCTGTGTATTTCATTTGATCCAGTCCAAGGGTTGCCACCTTGTTCTAAATTAATGAAATGTGTTTTTAACGTCTTCTGTAGTGTTTTGTTTCTAACTCAGGAAATACTCTGTATCGGTACTCGAAATCGACTAGTACCCAAATTGAAGTACTTGTACTTGTTTCTTGTTTGAGAAAAAATAAAGCCAATAACATGATTCATCAGCCAGCCCTGGTGATAGAATCAGAGTACCTGCTGTGTGATGACTGTCAGCACAGAAAGAAAAAAATATCAGATATATATGTTAGGAGATAAAAAAAAAATGAGATTATTGGTTTAATAAAATATCAAAACTAAAAATATCTTGACTACCCAAATGGAAACAAACAGGAACTCACAATTGTTTTTTTTAATGGTTTCTTCTCTTTATATGTTTCTTAGCATGTCTTCAAGCAGCTTTTGAAAGTTGACTTAAAATGCATTTGAAAAGAAACATATTGTAATTTTTGTTTATCCAGCCATGTTTGGTGCATGTTTTTCCACATTAGTAACAAGGTGCGTGTCTCAGAGGGGTTTGTTTCACAGCTGGCAGCATCAGGCTGAACGTGCTGATGTGAAGGCAGGAGGTGCAGCGAGCAGCAGCATGTGAAGAGTTGATTTGAGCGCTGTCTCTGGTGACAGACTGCTGTCTCCTCAGCGGCCAGCTTTAAATGGTTTCTCTGTCAGGCAGAATGAAGGGGATAAACTGCACTCTCCAATCCCCAGACCCATTTAGGGAGCAGATGAAAAGGCAGGAGGACAGCCCATACATGTTCCTGCACTTTTTATCCAGCGCCGGCCTCCTGATAAACAAAACAGCAAATATCCAGTGCATTTTTTGACAGCCACTTTTCACCTGCCACTCCACATGAGGACGACGGCAGGTTTTTTTTCTCCCCATGGTCGTCTCTGTCAGTCACAGTTCAGTCAGGCTGATAGCTGCTGCATGTCTCCTCTCACTCTGATGTCAATCTGACAGCACATTAATTCACATCAGCAGCTCGAAATCATTATGGCATTATGGGAACAGTAGTCATTACTTAGAACATGATTAAACATTTCCCTGTCTATTGACTCGGACCTGTGTGATTTATGCATTTGTTTAGTCAATAGTGTAGTTGAAATGATGTCATTAATTATGTATGGAGAGTCCAGAGGTTTCCTCCTCCTCCTTCTCCTCCTCTTCCTCCTGCTGTTCACATGCTGACAGATGTGAGAGCAGGCATCAGAGTTTAGGGAATTGCATAGTTGCACATTCTAGAGCGCCATTGTTAGACTTTTTATCTTCCCTTTATGTTCCTTCTCCTCTTCCCATCTCTCTCATTTTTAAATAGGTTGGAGTCTCTGGTTGAGGCTCTTTTATTGTCATTCATCCTGAAAATGAGATGTTTTTTTAAACATGGAAATATCTGTAACAGTGGCAGAAATGTTCCAAAACTATTTTGCATTTTTAAATAATCAATCGGAACAGGTTGCCGGCTGCTGCTTTAACACATTCTCACTCCTGACTCGTCGCATTTTAACGCTTTTCTCCAAGGTTCCCTCTGCGTCTTATTTTGACGCGTCGGGTACACCCGTCGTGTCAGTTTTTGACGCAACAGGCATTTCCGTGTTCCCTCGG
Organism: Austrofundulus limnaeus; assembly: GCF_001266775.1. NCBI lineage: Eukaryota > Metazoa > Chordata > Actinopteri > Cyprinodontiformes > Rivulidae > Austrofundulus > Austrofundulus limnaeus. The sequence goes on along the minus strand of NW_013952417.1, from coordinate 558,415 downwards.
CGTCCAGGTTTGATGCATTGGGACGCAAAATATAAGGGTCTTTGACTTGGGGTCCGTGATTAATATTTGGGATCAGGGTTAAGGGTTAATTTTAGGTAGTGGGTAAGGGATATGATTGGGCAAATATTATGTAATTTTAGGCTTTGGAACACGTAGTTCACGTGAATTTCCTACAATTCCTACAAATAGTATCAGGGTCAGGGACAGCATGTCTAGAGAGAATAAAAGTAATTTTAGGCTTTTGGACGGTAATTTTGGTGCATTCTCTAAACTTTCTGAAATTATGACAATGGATTCGAATGATATGAAACTTTTCTCTCCACAGTCAGGAGGTTTATTTAGCTCTGGTTCAGTTTCATGATGTGCCAGTTACTTCAGTAATTAAACAAAATTGTTTTGAAATAAATATTCAGCAAGTGAAATGTAATGTTAACTGTTTAATCTCAGCAAACTGACACAAACTAAGTCATACAGTCCTTTGTACATGTTAACTTGATATAACTGAACCACGATTTTATTTTAATATTAGCCATAGAGCGTTTGGTTTGCAGCACATTTTTGATTTCCAAACCTGAATGCATAGCCTTTCAGTGAGTGCAGAAGAACTACAATCCTTAAGGCCCTGTCGCACTATCTTAGACAACTTATGCTGACATCTGAATTTCGCTGACAAGTTAAACAGATATAAAACCTATGAGTAAATTGTCACTAACTTACAATATGTACGAGCTTATTACAGCATGTTTGGACTTTTGCAGACCTTATGTGCAACATTACTGTAACTTCTGCAAAACTCCTGCCAGCATGTTGGAGCAAACAGTAACAGAGGCAGCTGTCACATGGAGATGCTCAGCATCAACTTATAAAAAAAAACACTGATGGAAGAAATTAGGTGTAATTTTGTAATAACATACCAGCACGTTAATATACGAGGGCACAATTTGATTATACCATGGAGTCCGTGCAGCTCCGCTCAGCTTCGCACTTCACCACCTTTTATGCTTGCTTGGATGTTGCTTTATTTTTGGGAATTAATTAAGCAATATTAACAGTAAAACATGTCTCTTTATATGACCAGGAATGAAGTAAAGGTGCTTATTTTGTGCATGTTTTTTTTTCATTACTACTAAAAGTATTTTTTTTCTGTCAGTGTGAGGTTGAAAGAGTTGAAGCTAGTTTATTGTAAATATCTGTAAATTTAAGTTCAGCACAGGATTATAAGGTTCTGGTGGATAATATGTGCTAAACTTGTTTAAATTTGAAATTAGACCGTGACATTATTTTTGATCAATGCATTTAAAAATGGAAAAATAAATAGGTTTTTTTGGCATTCTGTTGATTTTGTTTGCATAGTTTGCCTCTATTATTAAAATATAAAATAATAGTTATGAATAAGTTAAAGTGACTTTGGACATGAGCTGTGTATAAGTGAGGTTAAAAACGGTCATGTGTTTGCTTCTGAATTGCCCCACTTGTTTTGGACATATGTCCACTTATGAGTAACAAATTAATAACTTACTTATATGTGGACTGATCCGCAAATTATCTGTAGCATACCTGTAACTTGTGCCTCACTTGCAGCACGTCGCCATAACATAAAAATGTGTCCAAAATTACTGACTGGACATCGGGCTGATAACATATTCTTGCATCTAACTTAGCTCGGCATAAACGTCGGCATAAGTGGTCTTAAACATCATAGTGTTGTTTTTAGACGTGGTTGCCGTTACACAGCCATGACTCTGTGTTACATTTCTGTCCTGAATTGACTTGTGCTCTGTAAATTGGAATCCACACCTTAACACGAGAGGACAGCCTCCAACTGTAACAGCAACATCGAGGCTCGTCTCACCTGGTGGAATGGATTCAGTCCTGTGGGATGAAGACTTTACCCAGTGCAGTGTCCATCACAGAGGTGATGGATTGAAGTATGGCATTAAAATGGTAATGACTCAAGGGAGACCTGATGGGGGAATGTTAAATGACCTCTGACCTCTGACTGAAACCACAGACTGACTGAAATTCCTCAGAGACCAGCTGACAAGAAGGATGGAGAAGTTGTTGCTTAAATGCTGATATGTGAGATTTTAATTTACCATTTTTTATTTATTTTTTTATCTGTCTGCAGTTTGTCATTGTGGGGTCTGAGATTTTTTCTTGCTCTTAGAGTTCTGGTAAGACCATCAAAGTGTCCCGCTGATATGGCCTCACTGAACATCATCATCATCAGCCCAACAGAATGGACACAGCTGGAATGATCATGATGAACAACATTTTTCATCCTATAAGGACGGGCTGACGAGTTTACGCTGACCCAGATCAACTCTGGTAAAACATCTGGGTGTGGCTACTGTTTCAAAATGTTGTACGAAACAAATAATTTGCATAATTTAAATCATCCTCGGTTCTAAAATATAAATATTAATTAAAATGTTTAATAATCCTTGAAGCAATGCATGTCACCAACCTCCTTTCATGGAAGAATTTTAGAAAAGGATGATCTTCATTTTAGAAATAACAGTTGCTATTTTGGTCAAACAAAGTTTCAGACAAAAACATTAAATGCAATCTGTCATAATGAGACATCACACTCAAACTACGTATTCTAAATGAGTCTTAGTGATGACTACAGCACGTTTTATCAAAATACCAGTAAAACTGACTGAATAATAGCTATTTTATGTTTTCTAACACGAGTTACTTACATTATGACATGGATAGAAAATCAGATAAATGATAAATGTTGACCCAATGATGATTTCCTTAAGGTTCACTGAAATTTGTTTAGTTCATGAAAGATTTTATTAGCAGAGTTGACTGTAAACAGTAGTAAGTCAGTGTTTTTTTTTCCTTTTATCGGCTAAAAACTGCAAAGTTCTACAAAGACAATTTTTAACATAAACTATATTTAAATTATAAGCACATGAGATATGACAGAGGGGTAAAAAAGGCAGAGATAAAGCAGCATAAAAACATACATAAATATTAATCCTGCAACCAATACCTTGTATAGTTTTTCACTTAGCAGGTATTTTGTGTACAAAAGCCGACTACCTAATTAACTGATGAAAGATTTTTTCTTAAAATCTAAACAATATGTATCAATCTTTACTGTAAATCACAGACATTTAACCACATTTAAAACTAGATGTTTTCAGTTTAGGGGTTAAGGGGAGCCCAGCATCACCAGAAGGCAGATCTGCAGCGTACACACCATCATTTTACCCTGTCAGCCTTAGTGAGGGAGGAAAAGGAGGAGGAGGAGGTGGAGGAGGAGGAGGAAGAGGGAAACCTGCACGTGTGATGTTGATATTTTACAAACAAATTGATGTTTTCATATTGTGAGAGATGGCTGGTTCCACTCACTGCCTCCCCCCTTCTGCCTGACTTGGGATATTAATGCGCTCCAGTAACTGTTAATTTCATTTTGGAGAAGTGATTTATGGGCAGACAGAGAGCTGAGGCATAATCTAATTGAGATCAGAATGGCTATTTCTCACACTGTGGCGCCTGCACCTTTCAGATGGGGCACCATGATTAATGCATAATGAGCAAATAATCCATGAAATTAATAAAAAAAACTATTCTTCAGCTCGTCACGGTGAGAAGAATAAATACAAATAGAAATCAAAGTGTTTTTATGTGTTTTTTTCTCCCCTCTTGGTGCATTTCTCTTCTGTGCACACTTGACAGCAGAACAGCAGGCAGCACAATCAATGGAGAGAAGCGCCAGAATCAATCTCAGATTGGGCTGTGTGTCAGCTTCATAAAACAATAAGAAGTAGGAAGGAGGACATTTTTGCACCATTAATGTCTTCATTTGAGTATCTGCATTCGTCACAGCCTCTGACAGGAAGGAGCCTCTCAAGGCAGCTGAAAGTGTATCCAGTGTCAAATAGGAGGTCCAACAAGGACCTCAACACAAGCCAAGTAAATAAAAGTCTCTCTTAAATATCAGTGATTACCTTGAAAAAGACACTTAGATTCACAATTAAATGAAATGACCCGAGAAATGACTGTAACAATATATATATATNAAACACATTTTGCCAAAACAAAAAAATGTAATCTATTATATGTATGTTATTGATTGGACATCACAAGAGACATACAGTATATACTGTATAAATGTTCTTTAAACTGGTAAAGGGAATAAAGTCAAAAAACTAAATGCAGTCTGAATGCTGAGTGCTGCACAACTTTGCTGAAATTTACTGAAGAAGATGAAACCAAGACGTCAAAGCTAAAAGCAAAAAGCAGTAAAAAGTTAGCTAAAATGGCAAAACACAAGCTCAAAGCAGAAAATTTTTATTTAGAATAGTAAATACCTGCTAAAAGTAGCAAAATGCTAGTTTAAAGATGCAAAAAGCTAAATGTATTAGAACATTAGCTAAAATCTTTAAAAAAATACAGGTGTTAAATGGCAAAAAGTAGACAATATCTTACCTATGGGTTTATGTGTTTTTCTGCCTGCTTGTTAGCAAAATATCTAATAAATTTTAATGTTAATGTTGTTTTTCTTTCAGCTGCTCCTTTCTGCAGGTGTCACCACAGTAAGCAAACTCACATTAAAGATCTGGCAATTGTTTCACGCCAGATGCCCTTCCTGACTTAATCCCACAGAATTAGGGTTATCAAAACATTTCAAAAATAACTAAATGAAATGTGATGAAACTTGCAGGCAGTAATCACTGAATGTATACACCAACAAATGATTCACTTTTGTACTCAGCCTGATTCAAGATAGTTACCACTTCACCAAATGACCTTAAAAAACACTGAAGTGGCTAAAACGCAGTTCAAGTCAAATAAATTATCTTAAGATTTGTTGTGATAGTAGCTGAGACTGATCTTTTAGAAATGTTCTGAGAGCTAGCAGATTGCACGAAAACGTAAAATTTAATCAATAGCCATTTGTAGTCAGCTGTGTCTATTTGTTACCTGATTCTCTCAGAACAACTCACCAGATAATGATGAAACTTTCAGAAAGTAAGCATTATATGTACTGTACTTCTTCAATTGATTTATTTTTTGGAGGTAACCCAGTTCCAGGGCCACCGCTGCTTATAAGGATGGCTGTGGAGGAGTGGTAAGGGGATTTGTCCTATAACCAAAGGGTTGCCACACTGAAAAAAATAACTTGTAAGATGTACTTGAAAAAAATCCTCTAACAAATTTGCACTAATGTTTGTTAAGTAAATTTAAATGCTACAAATTCGTGTAATATTTACTCATCATGACCTAGTAAAAGTTATTAAGAATATAGTTAAAGATTCGTGAATAAATCAGGTAAATTTTACTTAATTTGCTCAATTAAATCTTGTAACATATACTTGATCAAATTAAGTAAAATTTACCTGATTTATTTGCAAATGTTTAACTATTCTTAATAACTTTTACTAGATAATGATGAGTAAACATTACATGAATTTGTAGCATTTAAATTTACTTAACCAACATTAGTGCAAATTGTTACGAGGATTTTTTTTCTAGTAAATCTTACAAATTCTTTATAATAGTGCACATGTGTCAAACACAATATCATAGCATGACACCTCACAGCTACAGAGAGAAGTGTAGCTCTTGTTGTAGTTCAAGACTTCACCACAAGGTGGCAGTTTTGAAGAACCTTTATTGGATTCTTCTTCATGAACAAAACAAAGTGAAACTCACAGGTCTTATTAATGACTAGACCCACCACTCTCACTTATGGTTACTTCTGCTGAACGGTTTAACACAAGTTAACAAATAATGAACAAACAAATTAGAGTAACACAACAGACTAATTGCTGAAAGAACAATGTRAACCAATTCCCTAAAATGATTTAACAACAACAACAAACATGAATCCTACCCACAATCCTCCACTGCAGTCACATGACAAACAGCCAAACACAGCAGAATGCTACAATATGCATTCCCTGTTCCCTGACAACTAAATATCACCTACGTTATGCCATCAAACTATTGCACACCAACAAATATATTCAAGCAAAAGAAACCAGACAACTTATGTTTTATTTCCACCATGTCTTGTC
>NW_013952417.1:522189-552220 GCF_001266775.1 Austrofundulus limnaeus | reverse complement strand
ATATATATATATGTAATGCATATTGTTTATTTAGTAAATTCTAGTAGTTAGAGATTTTGATATTGTTTTGTAAAATTTAAAAGAATACAGTAAATGTTACTACACCCAAAAATATTTTTTTCAGTGCAGTTCAGTTCCCCATTCTGGGTGTCTTAGTCTTCATGTCCTTGGGAAAGACACTTTATCCACCTTGCCTACTGATATTGGTCAAAGGGTCTGGTGTTGCAATGCATGGCAGCCCCTGTGCCCCAGTGCAGCTGTGGCTACAGTGTAGCTTACCATCAGTGTGTGAATGGGTGAATGACTGTAGTGTAAAGCACTTTGGGGTCTGATGAGGCTTGATGAAGCGTTATATAAGTTCAGTCCATTTACCATATTGACCTTAACCAACACAGAAATTGATGCAGCTCAACTTTAATGCTGTAGCTGGGATTCATTTACAACACATATTGGCATGAAATTACAGATAATTAAGATGAATCCTAAAATCTTAAATTCTGACATGAAATGTGGTGTTTAATTTTGTGTCATATTATAATCAAATCTTTTTAAACATCTGAAGTCATCACTAAGCTTTAAAGAACTGACTTCTTTTATATTTTCTGACATTTCCATTGACATCCTGACCACTTGATGGAAAACAAGCCAATCCTTTTAGGCATATGAAACTGCCCTGCCTGATCAGCAGTAGGAGAGAAAAAAAAACAATATTTTAGAATCATCATAGAATATCTTGGAAGTGAACATGGGCCATCTAAGTGTACTTGAGAAGACAAATGGTGCTTGAAGAGTGAAGATGGTAAAAGAAGTGGCTCATATATCGATTGACAAAAACAATAACATTTTCAGCTTGAAGCAGCAGCTGCTTCTCTGTCAAAAAAGATCCATAATGTTAAACGCTTACACATTTCTGGAGAATATCCTCCTCTATTGATTTTTACATAAGAATCCATCTTTCTGCATTAAAACACAGTGCAATATGCACTCAGAACAAAGACCAATCAGATGCATTTATCATGATTTGATTTATGCGTTATCACTAAGCTACACTGGGTTCAAGTGTCTTTCTGGTAATGAACCATGTCTTCAATCCTGAGCTGACAGAGTAGGAGGGTGTATTACATCACTGCTTTTATTTGCTTAGCATGACTCTGGCTGCACTGACCTGCATAGTTTACAATTCAAGTTTCACTCAGCTGGAGCTGGAACAATGTGATGTTGGGCATTCCTGTCAAAGTGTCCCACATCCTCACTAAGTCATGATATGTTGCACAATGTCACGCTCAGATTCACGTTGAGAATCACCATCAGCTACAAACACGAGGTGTTAGCTCAATATCTGTAAATTTGACTGAGTTGCAGAGAGTTTTCATGTCTGCAAATTCAATTAGCTTAGCTGTAAAGACCATTTTAAAACAGACTGACTTAAAAAAATAAACAGCTGTTCTCATCAAATGATTATTGTGTGAGAGTGACACTAAAAATCAATCCTGTGGTTCATGAGATATGTTAAGAGACAAATATGACTGACCCCAGCAGTTAATGCAAATGTTTTAGGCAAAGATCTCATGCATCAAATAGCACTCGAAGTATGTGTTGGTATTGAAACTCAGTAACAACCACATCAATACTTTTTGTATACACTGTAAAAAATGAAACGTTGGATTTACTTAACCATATTATATTACCTGGTTCCACTTAACTGAGTTGAGTAAATTCAAAGCAATAAACCAGTTTTTTAGCCAAAGAACATGAGCATGTTGCTTTGAATTTACTCAACTCAGTTAAGTGGAACCAGGTCACATAACATGGTTAAGTAAATCCAACATTTCATTTTTAGAGTGTAATTAGGGCCCAAGAGTTGTGAAACAGCAGAAGGTCTTATTGTTTTTAAACTGATTTTTTTCTTCCGACAGGAGGCTTTTTTCACCATGTTCTAGTACCTGAGATTTATAAAACATTTAGAATTAGTGTAAAACTGGGGAGGCACGAAGATCCAGATGTGGGCATGGCAAAGTGGGTCTCTGAAGATTAGATAGATTAGATAGGTTAGACCTTTTTTGTCATTGTACAGAGCACAATGAAATTACAGTTCAGAACACCCGTTCATAAGAAGCCAGAACATAACAAACATAGGAGAACAGGTGCTCTGGGTCATGCAGCCACAGACCTTGCACAGAGCAAGGATCATTTTCATGAAGACATCATGCATCATGAGGAGGCACAACCCTTAACAGAAAAACTAAAAACCACACAAGGGAGGATGAGGAAAACAAAACAAAATATCATATTATATCAACAATGTGACACCAAACCATCTAAACATTAGCCCTTCTTATGACATTATAATACAAATGTGAAATTTGGTACATAGGTACATCAGTCCAGTAAAAACAAAAAAGTCTCTTGGTGTCATATTCTAAAACCAACAGGAAGTTGTCCATTTAGAAAAAAATGACAAATTCCAGCGATTCTCACGTCACACCAAACACTATTTCATCCTTAAATTTCAGCATATTCAAATTCAATTTTTTTTGGAATACACCCAGTTTTACTTGATCTAATTGTTGGTCCAAACAGTTCAAAAATGTAAGTGGTAGATAGCCATACAGTCCTGAACATGGACCGAATGCAAATATTTTGAATTGACCACTGCGCCGCCAAATGGCAGTATAAAAATACCTTGTTGTGTTCAAAAAAAATCTCCCACTCAAACCTTTTATCGTTGCTACTTCAAAATTGCCAGATAAAGTTTAGACCCTTTTAGAAACCAAGTAAATATTCATCACTACCAGCAGCTAAAGGGCGTGGCCAGGGCAACTAGGCAACTTTAAACATGTCACCAAAAGTTAATAACTGCATTTTTTTATAATGTTCTAGAGCAGTGGTTCCCAACCGTTTTAGACTTGTGGACCCCCTAAGCCATTTTGTCATACCACTAGTACCCCCTCAAACATATTAAAGATTCTCCAAAACTATAATCAATCAATCACCTTTATTTAACCAGATAGAGCCCGTTGAGATCGAGATCTCTTTTACAAGGGTGACCTGGTCAAGTGGTCATCAGCACACGTCACATAGTAATGTACTAGTGTTATAATGTACAATTAATTATTAAATGAAAATTGTTTGTTTAATCCTCTTGACTTGAACATTTAATTTTCAGGCAGTTTTATCTTTTCAATTCAAATTAAACATAAGATAAAAATGTTGCCTTGAAAGTGAGTAAGTAATTAAATAAACAAAGCAGGTAATGGCAGGCACAGGAAGCGGCAGCATCCAAAATACATTGCATTGTCCAAAATACCTCAGAAACTCATCCAAATGAAGCAACTTCTGTGAGATTCTGCTTTTCTTACTGGATTCTATTTTGTTTCGTCAATTCTGTGATTTTGTCTGCAATTTCCCCATTGCGTAAATGTGTTTTAATTTTTTTACATAGGTTGGGAATCATTGTTCTAGAGAGATGAACTTTTCAAAACCGCAGGTGGTCTCAGATGTGGGTTTGAAATAAGCATTTTAAAATGTTTTCAAAATATGTCTGGCACTTTGGAGAAAATCCAGGACTCACTGGAGGGATCATGTATTCCCTCTGGCCTGGGAACGTCTCGGTGTCCCCCAGGACGAGCTGGAAAGTGTCGTTGGGGATAGCGCGGGGTCTCCTGCTGCCCCCGCCCCCGATAGTGGGTAAGCCGGCCGGACGGACAATTTATGTTGTTAGTCTAAATTATTACATTTAAAATTATAACTCTAATTCAAGCAGAATAACTTATTGTCAACATAATTATGGAGTGTGATTTATTTTCAACTCAAAATATCTTCAAACTAACGAAATATAAAGTTATTAGTGAAGAAAACCCGTCTGGATAACAGCAGACTGACTTCACGTAAAACATACGACAGGTCTGGACCACTCGTAAATTTTGTTCGTATCTGAAAAAAATCTTAGAATACGAAAACATTGGTGAATGCCACAAATTCTCCTAAATCACTCGTACGCACAATTTAAGAACAAATCTGTGCGTACAAACGGTTCTTGCATGAGGCCCAATGTTTCTTCACAGCCTAGTGCTCAAAATGTATCAATGTTGTTGGTTAGGCTGATTGGTGTGGGATCTTTTTTGGGGTCTGCCCATTTTGACATCAAACATAGCTTTGTTCAAACTTTGCAAAATACACGGGCATCGAGTTCTGAACGTGGTGCGAGAGCCCTTTATCATTAACGTTTAAATTTGTGTTTTCTAAGGTCGCTTAGCTATGGTGGCTATCTTGAATGCGGATTAGCACCAAAAGTTAATCAGTTGTAAATGAACATGGGGTAATTACTTTCAGCTGGTTTTGATCAAATCTGTCCAGTGATTCAAGAGATATTTTTGCAGCCAACAAATTTCTCATCACCATCTTCCTCTTGTGTTCTGTTTGAATTAGAGAGCATTAAAATAATTTTTGAGTGACAGAGCTGGAACAGTACACCTTTTTTATAGATGGAATAAATGATAATAACATCATGAGTGATGCATAAATATTCTTATATCCCTCACTGATTGTGAGCTTGCTCCCCCACCCAGCCGTCCCTGTCCCACGGGACGCAGTGATTTCAATTTACTTAGTGGGAGTCTGTGCACTTCTCTCTCAATAAATACCTGCAGATTGGATTGAACACACTTAAAGTCATTGGCTGTAAATGAGGGAGACTGAGGTCACCAGACTTCATAGAGCCAACGGAATGTGCCCCAGAGTGAGTGAAGCCTCAAAAGGACAGGAATGTGTGAAGATCAGCATTCATCTTCACCAAACTGAGTTGTTCAAGAATTGCACCTAACTGGTTTATTTTTGTGCTTCAGCAATGGGAGAGTGTTGGTCACCAAACAGTGACAAGTTTTAACCTTATTCATTATCTGTCAGGGAGAATGTTTTTGTAAGATAAAAAAATCACAGGGTGGAGAACTTGATATTTTATTTATATTTTTATTTAGGAATAGAACGTTTTTATAGTGGGTGGATCAAAGCACTTTAACATTTTGTGCCAGAGTTTTTCTTTTTTAAGCCACTTCAGTAGAAAACAGAACTGAATATTAGTTTCTCCATCATCATTGTAGAGCAGCAAAAGTTCAGATTTTTGAACTCGAGCATCAACTGCTTTCGCTACACTGCATGCACGGAAAATGCTCTACTGTTACCTTCCGCTTCCTTGTGCGCCACGCTAAATGGACTAGATGTGCCGCGAGACCCCTAGATGCGCATCCACCATAGACTTTGCATGTAAACCGGCCGCTCCTGCAGCACAAAACGTGTTTGGTGTAATTGTGTTAGCGCAGCTGCCTTAAGGTTTGATTTGTTATCACTGAGTGTGGTTGAGTTTTGTTGAATCTTTGAGGTTGCATGTCGAGTCGGACTCCGATTCAGCTGTTTCTCTGCTTGGGCTAGAACTGTGCCAGGTGAGGAGATAGTTCTGCCTCCTGAGAAATTCAGTGTAAGACACGGGGTGCTAAACTCAGGAGGGAGTTTGATGGGCAGCAGCTGTTTTGTTTGTGTACAAAATTTTAGATTTTTGACATCTATCAGTGGTTGGAGGCATTTTAGGAGGTCTTGACCTATCAAAAACAGTTCAATACCTTCTTTTGACACATAAACTGGGTGTTTAAGTGTCATAAGAAGGTAGTGATCTTTCCACTGGAATATTTAATAGTGAATGTGGAGACCCACAGACCCAACCCCCGAGACCCAAAGCAGACATAAGGGAGACCAGTGCCAAAGACCCCAAGAGGGATCCCAAGCACGGAGCCCCCAGGGCCACCAGTGCAGGAAGAACTGCACACTCGCTCCGCCCAGAGTGGACTATAGGAGAGAACCAGGAGAGCCCCGCCAGCGACCCCACACAGTAATCCCCCAGGGCCAGCAGCGGCGAGCTCACAGGCCCCGCCGGCACCTGCCGCGCCGGAGTAGACCCAGGCATGGACACAGAAGCCCGGGCCCCCAGGGCGCACTACCCCCAGGCCAAGTCCCGATAGGGCCAGAAGACCCAAATCCCACCAGCAGCCACCGGGCCGAGCCGGCACACGCCCAAGCGCCCAGACACCGAGGGCCACCAGCGCACCAGCGCATCAGCCGGCGAAGGCACAGCCCACCAGAGGGCAGAGTGGCAGGGGGATGAAGCCCACCACCAGCAGTGCCCCCCCACCTCCGGTGAACCAGAAGCGGGGGCAGCCCAAGACCCAGCCTGACGCATGTCCAAGCATACACAGACACAATCACACAATCCCACCGTCATCCTCACACCCACTCATTCAAAAACACACAAGATAGATGTAACACTCAAATCACACTCCCCATACATGCTCCATACCACCCAGAGTTTTCAACTAAAATCATTTTATGATAAGAAGAGATTAGTTATAGAGAAAAGTTATAGCTGTTATTAAATGGGTTCTTTAGATATTTTACTAACAGTCAAACAGGGTTAACAACAGCAGGTAAAACCAAAGTTTTTAAGCAAAATGTTTTTGAATTGTACTTATACAGCACCTTTCTATCCAACCAGGATACTCAAAGTGCTTTGTGACATAATCTGTTTCCTCATTTATCCATTCACACTCTTATGTCTCTCAGTAGTGATAATCTAAATAAAACATTCTATAAAGACTGATCAGTGCTTTAGATCACATTCATACACTGATGGGACACATATCAGAGGCAATGGGGCTCAATAGTGGTGAAGCTGCAACCCCAACACTCTTATTGGAGGACGACTCCCTTAACCACTCAGCTAAAGCTGCCCTGTGTAGCTCTAGAGATTGTAGTGAGGATGACTCACAACAGCTCTACCAACTGAGCCACCGTCCCACAGAACAGGAGTTCTCAAAAAGTTATTCAAATATAGATGTTTTTATTATTTTTCTGAGAATTTCATTTAAATTTATCCAGTGGTTTATAAGATATGTTGCAAACACAACAAAATTTTGATTAAAAATGTGACTAAAATGCCATCATTAAATTACATTCAGACACAGTGCCCTGACTGCCTTAAGATGATAAAAAATATGTTTTGTGTTTGTTTGTTTTTTTGTTTTTTTTTTAAATTCCAATGTGAAACTAGACTAATATAATCTCAGATGAACATAGATATGAGACACTTGACGATGTGTCATAATTTACCTAATAAAAAGGCCTAACATTCCTATACGGAATACATATCTCCCACGTTCTTATTAGTTTCAAACTAAGATCATCTTGTGATGAGAAATAACAAAGTTGCAGGTGTTTTGGTCAAACTTTAGAAATACTGTCTCATGAGATATCACAAGATTGGTGTGATGTTAGAAAAGAATCATAAAGCAGCATTATGACATTAAATTTGGAAAACCGTCACAATTCTCAAACAATAATGAGGCTTAAATTTATATTTTCTATCACTGAGCTCCTTAAATCTCCCTTTGCAGGTTCATAAATAAAAATGACAAGTTCGTGAATAAAACTTTAAAAGCTCAAAACCAGTCCTTTAAAAATAAGGAGATAAGAACTACATTTGATAGGTCAAAGTGAACATTTCCACAAAATGCTAAACAGCTGTCAATCAACTGTCTCTATAACGTCAAAAAGTCTGATGCTGTCCAGAGTCATTGAGCCAGCACTCTATATAAAATAGGTAAACATCCAACAGGAACATGTTCATATTGTAATCAGTCAGAGACAGTGGAACATGTATTGATTCATTGTAACAAATATAGAAATCACAGAGATAATCTTTTTAGGTCATTAAGTAATGGAAAACAGCAGAACTTTACATTATGCTTTTGTAGGATAAATCTGCCACCATATTCAGTAAAATAATTTTATTTTTGAAATCAACAGGTTTATTTAGTCGAATATAGTTTTTTTTCCTTCTTGCCTGCCTTCTCCAGTTCCACCATCCAGTCTAGTAGTGGCGGTAATGCATTAAAACAGTCTGCCAACTGCCGTTAAACCAAAAGAAGAAGAAGAAGAAGAAGTAGACGAGTCATTGAGCAGCATCTGTGTGCCATTAACTCATTACGCTCTAAATGGTCAGGACTTGTTCTGGGCAATATTTATAAACCAACATGATCACCTTGTTCGTTGCTGTTAGGTTTGACCATGATGACTGCTGTGTTTTATCTGAGGTAAGCGGTCCTAATTGCATATTCATTGAATTAAAGTGCTCTTCCATTGAGATTTCTTTTTTGTTTAGGGCGTTCCTCTGTGCCATGCTGATTTTGAGTACACATGGCTTTCCAATTAAAGGTAAGATTTCTGAAACTGGAGAAGGCAGGCAAGAAGGAAAAAAAACTATATTCGACTAATACACCCTTTGTAGTGACCTATCTTTACTTAATGCATCTTATTTTGCCCGCTCCAGGATCAAAATCTCAGGATCAGAGTAGTGGTGGCTCATACACTGATAGCCATTCCTCTAACTGGGAAAGGCCTGGAGGTCACTATTCACCCATGTCTTACAGCCCTGCTAGAGATGTGCCAATGGTTGGGCCCAGTTCCTACCAGTTTGAGACAAACCCAGCATCAGGAAACTTGCTGTCTGGTACACTTCCAGCAGGATATGCTGTTGGTGCTGGCTATGTTCCTGTTGTACCTGCCCAGCTTGGATATGCTGACTCAGCTCAACCTAGTCCACCAGGTAATCTGAAATGTTTGCCTAAGGCTTGACTTTACAGGATGTACTAATAAATGTTAACCTCTGTTTCCCAGAAACAAAGTGGACTGTCCCTTCAATCTTTGAAAAGGGCCTTGCTGACAATGAGGCTTTAAGTTCCAACGATTTCAGCTCTAGTGCTGAGCTTGCTCCGGCTGCACCATCTGGCCCAGGCCTCCAGTCTGGCGAGACCTCTAGTGTCAAGAAAGAAGCTGAACATGGAAAGTTTCATGGTGAAACTGAGGAAGTTGGCTACTCTGCTGGTCCAGGGTTTGCAATGGACTCTGTTGGCCCTTGGGTCTACCCCAATCTGTACCCTTATCCTCTTCCCCATCCTTACCCCCAGTTTGACTACAGGCTCTTGTATGGCTTGTACCCTCCTGGCACCTACTCAACCTTCAACAAACAACATGAAAAGGGCAAGGACTACTATCAAAGCATCCACTATATGAAGGAGCATGGTCCAGACACCCCTGGCAGTCATGGTTCTGAGCAGCAGAAAAAGATCTACCCCTATGGGGCCTAAACTGTTGAACTGACAAAGGTAAGATGATGAAACTGTTCATGAATTCAAATCTATAATCTTTACTGACAATGTCTCTGTCTTCCAGACTGGCTACAAGTGGCTCTTGTGAAATTGTCCTTTAAATAAAAATTTTAGTACATTTATCCTAAGGAATGCATCAACTTTGTAAATGTCTGAAAAAAGTTCTATTTTCAGTCATCTTGCAGTCTTTGTAAAACAAAGCCTCAGACACTGCTCCAATTTTTTAAATTCTGACTGATTAACTAGTTTTTTTTAAACAATTTGGCTTCTGTAAATGCATTGTAACTCAGTCTGTAAATTAACCTTGAATGCCCAAGAAATGTAAGGCATATCTGCTGGCTTAAGTTTCTCCCCCAAGAATTGACTATCATGCAATACTTTGCTAAAACCTTAGCTCCATCTGGAAGCAGTTTGGCAATCTTGGGGTAAATCACAAGTGATTTGTGGATAAAAATCTTGTGCACTCTTCACTGTTTAAAGCACATGTGTCAAACACGAGGCCTGCGGGCCACATAAATTTTTATTTTAATAAAAATAAATGAAATAGAAATTAAAAAATTCCTGTCCCTGAGCTGTTGGCTTGAAGTAACTAGTTGGATAGCACAGTACTGTCTGAAATAAGCTGCTTAAAGTCACCATCAAACATAAACTAAATCTGCCATAATGCAGCTACTCACTAGAAACTCATCAGTGAGTAAAACTTTATTTGTTTTAATATTTCTGTATTCATTACATATTTAATCAGTCACACACAGTTCTTATCAGTGTTTAAAAAAAAAAAAAGAGGACGTGTTAAAACTGTTTAGTCAAAGTTAAACACGAAACAAAGTTCTTACAAGTGGTCCTTGAGGGCCACCATAACGCTCATGTCGCCCTCAGTGAAAGAGTTTGGCACCCCTGGTCTAAAGCGACATCCCATAATCTAAAATCTGAATAGACTGAGTCAGTTTAAAGTTTAGACAATCTGGCCACAAGTTTTCAATTCATAGCTAGTGTGTCTGTTTGGGCAATTGCAGACCAATAAAATGATGATCCTGGACCATAGACACTTACACTGACTTAAATTTAATGTACTAAGAGTTAAATAATCAGAGCAATACAGATAATCCAGAATATTAGACCACAAATTGTAACAAATCTGAAGTGCTTTATACACATTGAAGTTCTTACAAAAGCAAAGGCATCTCTTTGGTTGGTTCATTACATGCAGACATTGAAAACAGTCTTTTAGTGACAAAGGTGGGAGAGCAAAGTATAAAACATCTGCACATGTCTAAGATTTATTCAACTGGTCTATTTAAATCAACTGCAACCATGTTGTCCTTTAATGAACACCAGGAGACTTTTTTTTTTTCCCTACAGATAAAAAAAAAATCAGACTTGGCTCTGTTCCTAATTGCTTCATGAGAGGAATCTGCAGGAATGAAGCTTGGACTGTTTACTTTGTATGCTAAACGAATGAGGATGTTGCTGGCTTTCCCCACCATTGCCTCCATGCATGAAGCTATTTTTAGCTGGATTATCTAACTAAAAAGATCAGCTTTTTCTTTGACCATTTACTTTTGAGCCGAGTTTCCTCTCAGGATTGGAGGCGATGGAGTTAACGGGGACCCTTCAACTCCTGACTGAAGACTGAGCCGTCTCCTCAGCAGCTTGGGCTGACATAACTAAAGAGGCATTAACACCCGCTTACATCACTAAACAAACGCGGGGCCTTGATGAGCATGGGAAAACAGCATTCTAGTCCAGCGGTGAATTGAACAAGAAAACAAGGCACAATCTGAGCCTTGTGTGGAACTACTCATCTCTATACCTCTATCTGCATGGAGCTGACAACTTTGTCTCATGTTTACCAATTTTCCCAGGCACAACCAGCTCCATAAAAATGCCTCTTCCTGTGTCTGAGATCATAAATTTAAAGCAGTAGGGTGGTGCCTTTGTTTGCACCTTGCTACCAGTAGACATTGTGTTGACATTCTGTTTGTGAAGCAGCCATCAGTGTCTTTGCAATGTGATGAAGCTGCTCCACATCTGATCAGCTCTGAAGACAGCTGGAGGCCTTCACCAACTGCAGTCATTTACAATAAGATTTGCCAGGATCAAGATGTAAGCTGAAAGTCCTAGAATCCCTTGAAAAAAATGCAGATGGCCTGCTGGCTTTCATGCCGATTTTAAAAATGTGATTCTGTAAAATGTAAATAGAAACAAAACTAAGTCTCAAACTGATAATTTCAAATATCAAATGTTCCACAAAGGAAACAAGACAATTTTTTATTTTGGAAAAAAGTAGTCTATTTGAATTTTAAGGAAGCAACCTATTAAAGAAAGTTGGGACAGAGACAGACTGTGAAAGTGGTATGGAAAAAAAACTGCTTTAAACTTATGTGCAGTCTCAAAGTATTGATTTGGCTAAGGCTTATTAGTTGTAATGGCCATCCTGGATTGCACTGACTCCAAAAAATTAATCAAATGTACATAAGATGATCATTTTTTTTCATGAGATATTATGCTAACAGATTGATTTGACTCAAATGCCACAGTTTTAAGCATTTAGTGCATATAGTATGATGACTCTCTACTACCAGACCAAATTTAAGCTTTTCTGTAAGACTGACTAAATTATGACCATTTTATTTTACGGTCAGGTGGCTACGGCAACCATTTTGAATTGGGCTGGCTTCAAAAGTGAATCAGTTTTAGTGATGTATTGAATGGTTTGGCAACAGATTTTTAATTTGTTTTTCCTTTTTGTCTTACCCATCAATGCTTCTCAATAAGCATTTTCTTAACTGATTCACTGTTCCTCCTCCATTCAGTCTAGAAATGAAAGAACTACATGTGCATTTTTCTGTCTATGCTGCTTTTATACTTTTATTTTCCAAAATGTGAACAGACCAGTTCAAAAGCCATTATGAGTGTGTTAGCTTCGAAACTCTGCACAAAGAACGAGAAGTGCACAAGAGTTTTCTGATTTGTGAGGTGTCACATTCATCACCAGTAGAAGGGTGAACTAATCACTTACACCCATTAAAAGAAGCTGCTGCAGCTCCAAGGGGGAGCGGCGCTGCTATTAACATCACAGGTTTGGAGAAGGTTATCAATATCCACTTGTATCGATGGAAGTGTCCAGATAACATGTGAGCTTAGCTTTAGTGCAGATCTGCTCTTTAAGGCCGAGGAAGGAGCGTGAACTCCAGCCAGCCTCATTTCAGCCAGAGCTAATATCCTCCATGCTTCTTTTGACCTACTTATGAAGTCAACCTTAAAAAGCTATTGATCCGAGTGCTGGATGATTTGATGCATCTTGGCCAAATCAGGAAGAAAAGAGGGGCTTAAGTGTGTGGGGGTCTGTGCTTCCCTGTTATTTTCCTTATGACCAGATGTTCTGCCGGGTCAGAGGTCCGGGGGCCGTCCTCCCACCCAGGGTCGTCTGACATTAACATTGTGCAAGAGTTAATTTAATTTTCAGACAACAGTTTTATACACAGAAATGAACCCCTTTTTAAACAGTGGTAGATTTTGAAAGGTGGTAAAGGGAAGCTAATAGAATCAGCAGCTGATTCAACTGCCAAAGTATTTTCCTATGTGTATTTAATCAATGCTTAAGACTCATAATAGGCCAGGTCAGCGGCAGGAAGATTTCCATAATCGATGTGAGGAGGTTCTCAGGTTCAGCAGGTTACTGTGTTCCCCCTCTCTCCTCATTTTTCATGGAGTTATTTATTGTCAGGGTGTCTGTCAGAGTTGGGAAATAGTGCAGCTCAGGAGCGACGGCAGCTGAGGTCAGATCGCTGCTGACGCTGTGGACTATGGTTCTGCTTTGCCCTGACCCAGACATCAAGTCCTTTTACTGCCCTTTTCACAGCACCAATACACCCACCACATTTACATTAATGTTACATTTAGACCTGGACCACAGCCTGAAACAGGTGATGGAATGTTAGAAGCTTAACCTTCCAAATATTAATACATGAATTAGAGCAAAAATGTCCTGTCTAAAACAAACATTTGTCCACTGTCCCAGCACTGTGATTTGGATGAAATCCTGATTGAAATTTGTCAAAAATATAGTTTTTAACTATTATGTTCAGCAGCAGGTTACACACATTTTTCTACCATCTTTTTATTTGAAAAATTACAGTCAGTTCAAATTAGGTTTATTGAAAAGTGGTTTAACTGAAGCAAAAAGCAAAAAAACATGAAATCTAGAAAAATTCAGATAGGGAAGAACTGATGGACAGCATCATTAGCCCAACAGAAGATTCTTAAAGAGTTAGGGAGTCACAATATTGAGTGAGCTTTTAGTAACATAAGTGTGGTGACGACTAGTTCTTTGACAGTAAAAAAGTGGAATATGGTCAAAGCAAACAGAATGGAAGTGTTATGACTCAGAGAACGAATTAAAAAGATGGGCCAGGACAACACATGTTCCTATTTTCAGAATTTTAGGGTTAGGGGTCTCTGCAGCAGGTTTTGTCCAGTGGGCAGAGACGTCCCTGCTCGTGATTGGCAGACGTCTTGATGTGGGCGGAGATGGCCCGAGACGTGATTGGTCAGATTGACAGTGGGGTTTGAGGAGGCTGGAGAGGCAGTGGGGAGTAGCTTGATCGAGTAGGGCAGGAAGCAACATGTTTTTAAGACTAATTTGAGTCATAACTTGAGAAAGGAAAGTGCTAGTTGCATGAAATTTGAACGTCATACACGTGAAAGGATGTGTAACAATGTGGCTTGGTTGAAACATCCCTAAACGCTTGTAAAAAGATTGCTAAAATCAATATCTTTTTATCAATATCTCTACTTATATAGCGCCTTTCTATCCATCCAGGACACTCAAAGCGCTTCACACTACTCACATTCACCCATGCACACTCACATTCACACATTGATGATGGCAAACTACAATTGTAGCCACAGCTGCCCTGGGACACACTGACAGAGGCGAGGCCACCATACACAGGCGCAACCAGACCCTCTGACCACCATCAGTAGGCAAGGCAGGTAGACAGGTGATCTATACGACCACTCTGTCATGTGATTAAAGAACCAACAGCTTTATTATAAAGGAAAGATAAATAATGACATACAGTACAGCAACTTTGTACTAGTGTAAATATTAGTTCACCGGAAAATTGCAGAACTGAGTTAATTCATCAAGTTTTGAGAACGATATCCATTAAACTTCTCATCACACATTTAATTCAGTGAACCCCATCAACCCAGCTGAGTTCTGCTCCATGCCCTATTTGGTTCAGCACTGCTTGCTTTACTTCTGAAAATTCACATTTGTGTGAAGACGTGGCCATCTTGGTCTGTGATTTTCACTTAATTTAACATTAACTGACAAAAGATTATCTTGAAGCCAACCATGAAATGTCTGAAGATCTGCTTGTAACTGACTATTAATAGATTCAATACTGAAATCAGATTAAAAAAAGAACAGTATCATCAGCATACATTAAAATATTTGAATACTTCAACATTTTTGGTAGGTCATTTATTACAATAGGAAAAGCAATGGGCCCAGTATGCTACCCTGCGGTACTCCCACGGAACAGGGCAGAGACCCGGACACAGAGCTTCCATGTTTCACAACCTGACACCTGTCAGTCAAATAAGAGGAAAACGTTAGTACTGCAGATGATGAAAGTTGAAAAGAAATCAACTTTTGTAAGAGAGTATAATGATCAACTGTGTCAAACGCTTTACGAAAATCAATATATACAGCACCAGTTACTTGACCTTTGTTCAAAGCAGCACGTATTTGTTCAGTGAATAAAATTAATGCAGACATGGTTGACCTTGACGTGCGAAAACCATATTGGCTATTGCTTAGCATATTATTAGCTTCTAGATGCTGAASTAGTTGATTAAATAATGTTTTTTCAAGTAACTTAGAAAAAATAGGAAGAACAGAAAWTSYCCGATAGTTTGAAACTTCTGTTGGATCACCAGATTTAAAAATGGGAATAATCTGAGCAAACTTCCAGGCATCAGGGAAAATAGACTGCATGATACATAAATTAAGCAAATGACGAAACAATGGTAAAAAAGTGTTGGCATGCATTTTCAAGAAATCCATATTTATCTTATATTTGTCAAATGCATGTGAGCCATTTAGAGATTGGAGTGTGTTCAAAACATCACTCTGTGAAATTTCAGAAAATGAAAATTGCTTTGATGTGTCAGGATATTTAAATAACTTTAAACTATTAGCTTGTCCCGGTGATGTCCTTACTGAAGAAATAAAATATTCATTAAATAAGTTAGCAATTTTTTCATGATCAGAAACAAGAAGTCCATTTACTGAGATTTGTGAATTGTTATTAAATGTTTTATTGTTACTTTCACCTGTCACTGACTTAATCATTTCCCATAATATTTTTGGATTCTTACTGGCTGAAATAATTTGATTTTTAAAACATTGTTGTTTGGCTTTGTGTAATTCAGCAACACATTTATTTCGGTAACTGTTTAAACGAGACCGATTTTCAGAAGTTTTTGATATTTTATAAGTTTTCATTGAAGAAGCTTTCAACTTTAGGAGATGTATTATAGAGGCATTCAACCATGGAATTTTATTTTTCCGGACTGGAACTTTACAAGTTGAAATATATTTTTCCTGTATTGTCTCCAACTTATCATAAAAAATTGACAAAATGTGATTTGTATTTGACAGAGAAATACCCTCATTCCAGTTAGTATTCTCAATCTCAGCATGAAACATGGGTAACTTTGATTTTGGAATCCTTTTAATGAAATCATGCACATGACCTGTAGGTTTCTTAAGGTTTTTTCTAATGACACAAATAAGTGAATGATCTGAGACTGAAGTATTTATAACTCCAGATATGCCATATATGGAGGATCAATTTGTGAAAATAAGATCCAAAATGGAATTGCATGTCTTGCCAAATCTTGTTGGTACTTTAATTAACTGTTGAAGCCCTAAGTTTATAGACATTGCTTTCAGGCCTTTGGAAGTTTTATCAGCCCAATTCATATTGATATCACCAAGAATCACAAACTCTTTTGATTTTATGTCTTTTATAATGTCAGTGAGCTGCGCTAAATACTTAGTTGAATTAACACTTGGAGGTTTATATGTAACAACAACCGTTACTGAAAGGTGATTTGTAAGCTTGATTTCTAATTGCAGAGATTCAGACTCAGTTGACAATTCTATTATAGAATGATATAGAATATATAGAATTTGAATTTAACTGTGGTTGGATGAGAAGTATAAATATATACCATTCTGACACCCTATTAGCTTGTACACAACCCATCACAGCTGCACACCGTTAGAAAATATATTTTTTGGAGGTCACCTCCCAGTAAATGTCATTTTGGAAGATCCAACTGCTCACTTTTGCTCAGTACTTTTACTTTTAATACTTAAGTAGATTTTGTGTCAGAAATTTATTTTGACACTTAAGTACAAAAAAATATCAGATACTTTAAGACTTTTACTCAAGTAATATTTTAGAGAAGACTTTAACTTTTACCAAAGTATTTTTATGATAAAATACTACTTTTACTCAAGTATGACTTTGAGGTACTTTATACAACACTGGATTTTCACTTAGCCAGAGGCACCATGACTAAATGCTCTTTTCAGCCGTTTTGCCTAACTGTGAAAAGCTGTAACTGTAAAAGAGCCAGAAGAAACAAAATGATTTTTGGTAGATCCTATGATCTAAATTGGTACCATATTTTTATCAATTTGACTTGGTTTTTTATCAATTTGACTTGGTATATTTTGTGTAATCTTAGATATTTCCTTTATTTGTTTCCTTTATTTAACCAGGTTTGAAACCCAATTGAGATTGAGATCTCATTCCCAAGGGGGACCTGGACAAAAGATTTACATTTTCATTTTTGCACTGTGCTGAAGAGAAATAATGGGGAAAAAAGCACACAAAAAAAGCAAAACATTTTGACAGTCAGGAATCTAACCTTGTCACAACTTGCCATGGAAATCTAGTCTAGCTGCTATTTACTGATGAATCACTGAAAAGCTGTTGATGTAAACACAAGGTCTACAGTTTTCTTCTGATCCCTGATTTGTTTTTGCCTAGTGCCACCCTCTGCATGTCTTCTTTTGATTTCATTTCATTCTGTTTGATTTTACAAGCCAGTAGAATTTGTTTTGAAACCTTGAGCTGTTAAAGTGTAAAAAGCCTCACATTGACAGCCACAGCCACAAGCCTGCCAATAAAAAATGAAAACCTATTTAGGCCATTGGAGGTGCAGTAGCCTGTCTGCTGTCAGTCAATAAACCAAACAACGGGCCGGGCAGGTCGGATCAGACCGAGCACGCACCCAGCAGAGACAACAAGGTCAAAGAGGAAAGCCCAACGAAAGCTCCAGACACAAAGAACAATCCAATTAAAATATCAATATACCTTCTCTCACTCTGCCTTATCTGTTAAAGTTGCAATCAGAACCTCTGATCTGCAACGTGAATCCAGACTGTAAAGCTTCAAAAACACTGTGCATGAAGAAGACAAAGGTCCAAGTAAATTACAAGAAAATCTGAATAATTAAAAACGTGAAACTTATAACTGCACCTAAAATTAGTTTATATCAGAAATTAGTATGATTATCTGTCTGGTGCTAAAATATCTCATGAACCACTTGAAGAATTTTATTGAAACTTTCTGGAGTTAATCACTGGATGTACATTTGCAACTGAAGAACCAAAGGACACAACCTATTTCAATTCCAAGTGTCTAATTTACCACAACCAACTGACTCTGCAAAACACCAAAATGTCTATAATTCAGTCAGTTACATGTAGGTATTTAATTAAATCTTACAGAAATTTAGCTGTGTTTGTAGCTGACAGTTATTCACAACACATATTCAGACCATCATATCTCACAAAATCGCATAAGATTGGGAACATTTTTATTTTTTCCGGGTTTTACTAAAATAGTTAAAATGACAATATTTCTCAACTTGAGATGATGTCCGTCTTAAACTCCAAGTCTGAGGAAATACACGTTCCCAAAAGGAATGCAAAGTTATTAATGCTCTTCAGTTACTACATTTACTTTTGTGACATTTGAACTTTCTTTTAGCTATTTTCTTTTTGAATATCAGCATGTAAAGCTGCATTAATTGTTTTTGTGTGTGCAGATTTGTTCACTGTTTGTTGATGTTTTTTTTATTTTTTTTTATTTTTATTTTTGTGGTGGAGGGGTGAAATGTTCCTGGGGTTTTACTGCAGGAATAAAGACAAGAAATACATTACCTAAGTAAATCTCTTAATTTAAAAAGGGTCTGGTAGGGAGGTAGTACTACCTTAAGCTTTAAAGTGTGAGAAGAACATTTCTGAAATGTCCTTGCTATAAAACTTTGCTGTTTTATCATTACACATTTTCACCAAAGTTTAGTGCAAACACTGCAAAAAATGTCCACCTAACCAAGTTTTAAAATCTTCTTGAAATACTTGATTTGACTCAGTTTTTTTCTTAATTCACGAATCTTTCCAACTACCAAGTAAAATTTTCTTCCTCCATTGGCAGGAATTTTTGACAAATTGAGTCAACTTTTCAGGCTAACAAGACAAATAATCTTACACATTCTGAAAACAAGATTGTTATTCTTACACAATCAGTTCTTGTTTAGTAAATCAGTCTCAAAACAAGATCAAAGAGACTGTTTGGCTGGATATAAGATTTTAAAACTTGGTWAGATGGACAGTTTTTGCAGTGAATTTTCTTGTTTTGAAATGAGACATTTGTGAAACAAATTCCAATCTCGCATTTTTGGTTTTGATCTTATTCTGGAAGCAGCCATCTGACCAGTTTCCACACTGCAGAGTCACGAGTCGTGACACAGTGTTAAGAAGAAGAGATTCACACCAGCAGAGTGTCTAATCTACAGGCCTTAAAATGGTATCTTACTTGTCCATGACATGTTGGTGAACTGCAGGGAGGCTCCCAAATGTATCGTGACTTTTGCTGGGTTTAACTTCCTTCTATGAGTTGCAGAGGTGCTCAGCCATGTAGTTTGAGTTTTGATTGTCTTAAGAAATGTATTTTTCTTAGTTGCAAAGTCATTGTAGGCTTCATCCACATGCATTGCTCTAAAACTGTATTGACCTGTTGGGGAGCTCTCCTCTTGCAGAATACATCTGATGCCAATATCCCAGTCTAAAATCAGATTAATGATAAATAATAATCCTTAAAAAGCTGATCTAAATCCACCTGTCCTCCTTTTAAAAGTGTATTTTGTATTTTTGATTATATCATGAAAGTGGGCACATGTGTTTTGCATGAACTGCTTTGACATGTTTGCAAAATCTGCTTTGATCTACACTCAGGCTATCTGTCAGCTCAACTTGCCCACAAAAACCTCTCTAAACTAATAATGCTCTGAGTCATTTTTACTGCACAGCTCCATTTGAAATGTCTGTTTAACAAAACTTAATGTTAACATAAGTTCAAAATTCAAAGTGATAAAACCCTGCCCGTTGTGCCTCGTTCACACTTGTCATCAAATATTTAAAGTCGCTTAATTTGCTAAACAAATTTCAATATTAACTTGTGCAAAAACAACTGTCAAAATGGAAAAACTGCCCTTTCTATTAGACATTTTTTAAAGTTAATTTTATTTCCTTCCAAGTGCTTTCCATTCAGAATCACTTTAAGGATAAATAACTTTCATTAGCTTTTAAACAAGAATAGCATCACATATGAGAGCTTTTATGAGAAGCCTTTTTTTTTAAATAAGAGAAGACATTTTTTATCCGGGGAATAAATGTAACGCTGTGGATGTGATTGATCCAGCCTCATCTGAAGGCCGGCACTCATCTCAACAGAGTCTGCCAGCTGAAGACATTTGGTTTATCCATAAATACCTCTTCAAAATCAGTTCTTGCTCTTTCTTGCAAAATGGCACGATGTGCTACTGAGACCAAACATCATTTCTTGTGAGGAGACGTCGGGCCTTCCTTAATTTTTCATCTGTGTGTGTTACATTAATGTTGTTCCCCTCAGACGCTCCAACAGGCTCAGTGAAAAGCTTGATGATGGTCACATCGTGTGTCATCCACTCGCTGTGGTGACGGAGCGCTTCTCTCTGTAATGGAGTGACGGACACCCCCACAAACACATTTGGGTAATGTGGTGGGGTGCTCTCTGTTTATCATGTAATGCATTTGGGGGTGGGGGAGGGCATGTTTGCATCGAGGAGGAGGAAGCACAATGAATGTGTGCATAATTCACAACCTGCATTTGTCAAAACAAGGATGTATGCGACTAATGATCCACGAGAAATTAATGACTCAATAAAACAGACAAATCCACTGTTCACACAAGCATGGCCGGATGCTCTGACTTTGATAAACCGTTAAATGACAGATAATCAGGAGGATCGGGGCTCGTCAGTCCATGCAGCAGCAGGAGGGTGACTCCCGATGTTTTCGTGCTCCATAGGGTGGAGTACTACAGAGGGATCTGTGTTATGAAGCTTTGATCTCAGTGCAGAATGAGAACAATTTGAAAAAACAATGATTTTGCACCTAAAAAAACCCAGATGTGTCTTTTGAGGAAAGAGTCAGTTGGAAACCATCATGATGGTAGCATGGAGCGGAGGATGGATGGAAGGATCGGGACCTCTTCCTCAAGCCGGGGACACACCGGACGCGTTTTGAGCAGCCAAAGCAGCCAGTTTACATGCAAAGTCTATGGTGGACGCGCAGCTGGGAGTAGCGTGGTGCATTTTGCCAGTTTAGCGTGGCGCGGAAGGGTAGCGGTAGGATGCGGCAGAGCATTTTCCATGCATGCTGCTCGAGTTCAAAAAATTTAACTTTTGCTGTTCGACACGCATCAGCAGTCAAAGAAAATAATTTTTCCATGTGATGGTTTCCAGAACCTGACAGAGACAGACAGGAGCTCTTTAGCTGAAATCAACCGTCTACAGTTGGTGTTCTGGCTGGAGGTCAGCACCACTGTGGGTCAACGGCTCAGGACAAAAAAAAAAGAAAGAAAGAAAGAAGTTCATCAGCTCGCAGCTCCTGGAGTGGTGAATATCACCGAACAAACCGCCTCTAACTAATCTGTTGAATTAATTATCTGCTGTGCGCAACGTTTGCTTGCTCTTTAGTAAACAAAGCAAAGCCATTTTCTTTGTTTTATCTTTATTTCACCTGTCATTAAAGACAGACCGGAAAAAAACAAGACGCTCCTCCCTCTTCAGACGCACATCTAGTCTGCTGCTGCGGTCACACTGAACTCGTTTCAGTGCATCCAGCTTGAGGCGTTGAGCTCATTTTTGCTGTTCAAAACATGTTTGATGGGAACCCGGATTCAGTAACGAGGGCGTTGCCTCAGTCAGTGGTGGTGAAGAAAGAGCTGAGTCAAAAGGCAAAGCTCTCGTTTTACTGGTCTGTCTACTCTACATTCAATTCAATTCAAAATGCTTTATCAATCCCAAAGGGAAATCACAGAATTTATCCAGTCCTCACCTGTGGTCACGAGGCCTGGATCATGACTGAAAGAATGAGATCCCGGGTAAAGAGGTGTCCGAAATGAACTTCCTTTGCAGGGTGGCCAGGCTCAGCCTTGAGAAGCTCCATCATCCAGGGGTAGCTTTGAGTAGAGCTGCTGCTCCTCCACATCGAAAGGAGTCAGCTGAGGTGGAGTCAGCTTCAGATACCTCCTGGACAGATGTGTTCCAGTCACATTCCACTGGTAGGAGGCTCTGGGGAAGACCCAAGACTCTCTGGAGGAATTATGTTTTCTGTAGTCTGGGAACACCTTGAGTCCCACAGGATTAGTTGGAAACTGTTGCTGGGAATAGGGGTGTCTGGGTTTTTCTCCTGAATCTTGTCTCCACAACCCAACCAAAACTGTAAGAAAATTAAAAGTTTGTTAACTGAGATCGAGATGAAACCACATAAATGTTGAATAGATTTAAATGTGAAGAGAATGAGGACCATACAACACCAGTGACTGGAATGAACGGAGGTTTAATGCTGTCAGTGCAAGCAGGAAACCCACGCTGAATGAAAACTGGAAGTCCTGGCTATAAAGTACAAGGTCTTCAGTGCCTGGTACGCCCACTACTGGCCTATGGCTGAATCGCAGACACTCAGACAAAAAACCTGTACTCATGTTTGATTAATGGTTTTTTATGCGTTGTAACAGTGTTTCAGGCATGTATCTAACTATTTTAATCAAGACATAACAATAGTTAAACAATAGATTATCAGAATGAATACTTAAAAAGGAAAACTATGAATAAATGGTAGAAGCACAAATGTAAAGAAACTCAGTACAAACACTTTGTTACTGTGCTTAAGTAGAAATGTTGGTTATCTGTACTTTATTTGAGTAATTATTTTGCAGCCTATTTTTACATCTACTCCTTACGTTCTCACACAGTTATCCTCCTACTTCATTTTGTCTTGTTATTATTTAAAAAAAGAAAAAAACTATCCAGATAAATTCCACCTCCTGGATAGAGTGAATTTAACTGTGGTTGGATGAGAAGTATGCCATTCTGACACAAATCATGTCACATTCCAGCAGGACATGGCAGACGTACATGTCTAGATGACTGTGGCAGATATACTGTATAGTACATGCAGCTGAAATAGGTAGACAAGTGCATCCCAAGTTTTTCAACATTAACATTTTAATATGACATTATAGACATTAGGACCTTTAGAAGAATGTTTTTCTGTGGAGGTCATCTCCCAATAAATGTCATTTTGAAAATTCTAACTGCTCACTTTTACTAAATACTTAAGTACATTTTGTATCAGAAATTTCATTTTGATACTTAAGTACAGTAAATATCAGGTACTTTAAGATTTGTACTCAAGTAATATTCTCAGAGGAGACATTAACTTTTACCAAAGTAATTTTATGGTAAGATACTTGTAATTTTACTCAAGTATCACTTTGAGATACTTTATATGACACTGGGTAGATGGAGATGGCAATGGTTTTGCAGATATTGAACTAAATGATACGTTAGTATCTAAGAGTCATCTCTAGCATAAATTCAAATAACTAATCATTTGAATGAAACCTTTGCTTACAAACCCAGTAATTAACTAATAGAGTCATCTCTGTCTTTGTTAGCAAAATACACTAATTACTGGATGTACATCAACAACTGATGCCCTTCCTGAATGGCCTCCTCAGCCAATAAATAGAAAACTCAAATATGGCTGTAGCTTCCCCAGTTTTACAGGTAATAAGCTAGTATTTAATGTGATAGAAACTGAGTATCATCTCTAGCATGTACTGTGAGAGCTAACAGATCAAGTAAGATCACTGGCAAGTTACCTTCAAGGTTTGACCAAAATGGCTCTCTTTATCATTTCTCAATACAAGATGATCTTGGTCTAAAACTGTAGCAAATAAACTGCACCTTATGTTGAAGAGTTTTGCACTGTTGGAGTTCTAACGCCACAAACCCTGATCACAGCTCAGTAGTAACAGAGCTGTTCTCTTCACTTTGACTTCACGTTTCTCTCGTCAAGGAGAACAGCACAAAAAGGCTAAAAAAGAACTTTTAGTATCCAATTGAATTCCATGACTTAAATTCAAATGTTTAGCACAAATTCAGACACTAACACTGCAAAAACAATAGGCCTCATGCAAGAACCATTCGTACGCACAGATTTGTTCTTACGTTGTGCGTACGAGTGATTTAGGAGAATTTGTGGCATTCACCAATGTTTTCGTATTCAGATACAAACAAAATTCAGGAGTGGTCCAGACCTGTCGTATATTTTACGAGCAGTCAGTCTGCTGTTATCCAGACGGGTTTTCCTCCCTAATAACTTTATATTTCGTTAGTTTGAAGATATTTGGAGTTGAAAATAAATCACACTCCATAATTATGTTGACAATAGGCTATTCTGCTTGAATTAGAGTTATAATTTTAAATGTAATAATTTAGACTAACAATATAAATTGTCCGTCCGGCTGGCTTATCCGCTATCGGGTGCGGGGGCAGCAGGAGACCCCGCTCTCCCCAGCGACACTTTCCAGCTCGTCCTGGGGGACTCTGAGACATTCCCAGGCCAGAGGGGATATATGATCCCTCCAGTGAGTCCTGGGTTTTCTCCAAGTGCCAGACTTATTTTGAAAACATTTTAAAATGCTTATTTCAAACCCACATCTGAGACCACCTGCGACCGCGCACCGCGCGGGGGTGGGTACGGCGCGTAGCGCCGTGGCTTCTGAATAAATGAAAATGATTTAACACAGTTGTTTATACTTTTAGCAGCTCTTTTTATTCCACAGCTGACCTGCTAAAAATGACAGATTTTCTTTTCTGGATCTCTGACAGACGGACTTCAATCTCTGAATTCGTAAAGTTTTTCTTTTTAGTTTTCGCTGTCATTTTCATGAATGGACACTTCCTTGTATCTGAGGCAGGAAACATATCCTTATATGGTGTTTTTGGGGTGGTAATTATGCTAATCTCCTCTCACGTGCACAATCAGCTGGATACGAACAGGTGTAATTTACGCAGCTCATTTACACACTTTTCCTGAAGATAGAAGAGTTTGTTGAATCTGACGTGACATGGTCGTACGAACCCTTTGTACGAACAAAAGTAAGAGAAATTTAGGATAAGAATACGAACATGTTCTTGCATGAGGCCCAATGAAACTACTAACAATGAAAAAGTATACCTCGCTTTGAATTTGTAAAAGTTTTATATAAACGTGGCTACATTATTCCTCCATATGGCACTGAAGGACATTCCTTCCAGCATTACTACAAAACATGTCTGCTTAACAATAAATCTATCTCCATTGTTTTAATTTCATGAAGAGCCTAACACAGTTATTACCTCTTTAGTGTCCTCACCTTTTGTGATTTTGCAACACAAATGCCAGAAATGGGGGGGGGGGGGGTGCTGTAAATCCATATAGCCCCTATTTAAATAAATGAATAATCCAGCTTTGATTTCTAGGTCTGCATCAGTCAGCTCCAGCACAATCTATTTCTTTACTGCTATTTCCTAAGTGTTTGCTCCCCTGCCTGACTCTGCCACTTTATCTGTTGGTTTTTATTTTCACAGTGCATGCTGTCCATATGTTACCCTAATAGTTGCTATAATTCTTGCACAACGGGGCTCTTGTTTTATTAGTCGTGAGCAGGAAGAGAGAGGGGACCAAATGCATTTTAATAAAACCTCTGTAGCAACACGCTAATGGGCTGACATCGAAGTATTTGCATAGAGATGAATTACGGCCAGCTGCCTTGACGTGACTTTTAAAATATGATTGAGGAGGTTATTATTGCTGCACTGTGATACGTGTTAACAGGTTATTTTAGCGTGGCTAGTGCTAATAAAATTCAGAACAAAAGACTTGGGTGATGAGGGCAGGGATTTTCATTGCCAGAGTCTACTGTGGGTGCTCATTTTATCATTACTTAGCTTTGCCGAGTCCCTCCTCCTTCTCCTCCTCCTTCCTTCATTCTTGGACCGGGCATCATTTCACCACCTTCAGGAAGGCCATGACCAACTTCAGCCTCATAATTAATCACAATGGTTTGTCTCTGCTTTGGTTTCAGACAGTTGACTAAACTCATCCCAGTCGACGCAGAAGTTTATGAGTAGTTTTCTGGTTGTTCAGGATTGGCGAAAGGGACGGGTCTGGTTGGGAGTTATACAAATGACACAATGAAGATGCTCAAAAATGGCTCAGCAATTTGACTTTTGACCTTTTTAACTAAAAGGAGCAGTAAGTTGTCATCAAAATCCTGTTCTTTTTTTCCCCTCTTTTTCACAAACTCTTGTAGCCTGGTAAAAATCAGCCATTTATTTTACGTATGAGAGTCTGGACCCCCAGCTATTGAGAAGTGATTTCTTGCTTGAGGTGTGGACTCTGTTGAAGTTTGAAACAATTGGATCTGATTTACCCAATCACTAAGGTTTGGCCATGACGTATGCACTGCGCCAGCTCAACCGTGAAGGAAGCTAAGCTAAGAAGCTAACCGGACATTGCGTGCGCTGTAAACAACCATCCCCTACTGGGAAGAGAGAAGTACTGAGCCGAACGAAGAGGCTGTAAATGAGAGCTGCAGCTTTGTGAGACACATTTAATTTAATTTGGAAGCCTTGTCAACGTGGACTGAATGGCTTCAGTCACTTTCTCTGTTTGCTAAACTGCAGGCAGAATAAAACAGCGCAGAAAATCAACTTCATCTTTCACAACTTCTTCTTCTCTTTTCTGATTGGCCCGGTTGAAATTTTTCTGGAGAAATGGGAGAAATCCCAGACAAAGAGCAGGGAAATTAGAATCGAGCAGAACTGCGTAGGAAGGCAATGGTCAGACTAAAACTTTTGTGTTTGATTAGATTCATTTAGTTTATTTGGTCTTATTACTCACTTGTGTTTTCATTCTTTCAGTTTTTACCTGTGGCAGTATTCTACCCTCTCAGTACTTTTCCAGCATCATGTCTCGCCCACTCTCACCTGTTCCTGATTATTATTCAGCCCAGGTGTTCCCTCTTTCCTAAGTTACTTTAGCCTTCATATTCACACGATCTGTATTCCTCCTGCAGTTTAGTTACTGGCCTTCAGACGCAGTTATTGTTTTTTTTTCCTTCTGAGTTTCAGCCATATTTGCTCCAGCCCTGAAAATTTCATGTTTTTGTAGTGCTGCTGCACAACATGTTTGCTTAATTGAATGTAGTTTTTTTAACCTCTTGAGTCCTGTCTGCATTCTGGGTTTAAAAATGTCATTAAACTGTGATGTAAAGTGCATTAAGAAGTAAAAATAAAATAAAAAAATTGTTGTATTTTCAGCATCTTTAAAATGTTTAAAGTATGGGTTTAAAGGAAAAATGAAATATTTTAGTTTTAAATATTCATTTTATCTTTAATACTTGGCATTTCATTAAATTTGATGTATTTATTGTGTGCATTTAACAACTCTGAGCTTTATGAAAATAAAAGTATGAAGCTGGATTCATACCTGGTCAAAATGTGTTTTCCCATATTAAATGTGCTAAATAGTTGCAGATTGTTGTTTTATATTTTGATACAAGTGCAGGTGAATTTAGGGAATATTATTTATATTATTATTATTTAAATGTATTCACGGGGTTGTTCTATGGAATCCAGATGAAACACTCTGAAAAAATACATGTAGTTTTTTAGGGGTGCAACAATACATGTTCCCGTATCGAACCGAACCGAACCGTATCGAACAATATAGATTTTAAAAATTTATTTTATCAACTTGTTTTCTGAAGATGCTCTGTGTTGAAGGATCAGTGGATCTGTGTTCGACTACTCCACCTAGGCTGCATTTTTGAGCGCAGATCCACTGAGAAACTTGCTGTTTCAGCAACATTTAATTTAAAAAACTACTTTTGAGGTTAAACAAATGTTCATAATTAATATAAATAAATTACAAGTTAAAATGGGCATGGAAATTTCTCTTTTTTGTATCGAAAAAATATCGAACTGTGAGACTAAAGTATTGAACCGAACCGTGAATTTCCTGTATCGTTGCACCCCTAGTAGTTTTGTAAGTCATACATATTTATGCTGTAGAGTAGACTGCAGTATTGAACACCTACCTGTATATACTGGAATCTTTGCTCCTTGACCCTCTGAGTTACGGTCAAAGGGTACTCTGTACAGTTGCTTCATCCTCATGCTGTTGCATTTTAGGACACGATCAATGGTGGAAAGGCTGACACTGTCGATGCCTTCAAAACTCATATGGTCTTCAGTGGTCTTCTCTGTATTTCACGCAGTGTGATTGCATTGTTCTCACGGACCATGTCAACAATGAGGATCTCTTGGTGTGGAGACAACACAAAACATCCTCCCCCCATGATGTGGCAGTCTTGCAATTCTACAAAAGAAAAAAACAAACAAAAAAACACAGCATGCAATATATATATACTACATGTAGTACTAGGCCTGTAATGTATACAGGCAAATTCAGTACTATAATGAAACACCTTTTTACAGAACCATATTGAGTCATTTTGTAAATATGCAAGGAAGGAACAAAGCAATTATCTGTTCTCCTCTACTATGGTGGACACAGTGAATCGACTTAGGTTGGGCTGAACTCAAAGTCCCGCTTCACTCATTGTCAGTCCGTGGACTAAATGATATGACAGTTGCCCGTATTTCATCTGAAATAATTGTTCTTTGTCTTATTCCACCTTTTATGCGCCCTTATCCACCTTTTCCACCCCCTCTTACTCTTTCTCTTAGACCCCCTCTCTGATTGTTTCTCTCCATAGTGAAACTTCAACAACCAGAGCTCCTTGCACTGGCTTATATTGGTTTGTTCACATCATTAGACATGTGTGTGATCTATTTTGAGTTGCTGTGTTTAAGTTGAGACACCTGTGCTTTAACTGTGTTTCAAACTTGTTACCTGTGCTAATGATTGTGAAACTCATGTGAGTTACTGAGCAAAATGCGTTTTAGTGGGTGAAAATAGGTCTGCATGTTGTGTCTAACTGGGTGAAACGTGCTCAGATTTCTGACAAAAGGGTGGCAATTTTAATAAATGGGTTCGGGCAAATGAGCATTTGGTTCAGAAAACAGGGTTTAGTGTTTTAGCAACTGAGAAAAACTGTAATTAGCTCCTTTACCACGAGAACGACTGAATCATCCTCTATGAAATTTAGGGTATTATTCTCACGTTGATTTTGTTGTCAAACTTTAAATAAATCATTATGAGGTCATGTGTGAATAGGTGTCATTACATTAGGCTTTTACAAACATATTTGGAGAGTTTATGAGATGATGCATTTGTTAAAGTTTTCATGGTACAATGTGCAGCCAGGCTGACACATACACCATTAAAGAAGAATATCTTGGAATAAATACTTAGAACAGATCGATAGTGAAAGCTGAGAGTCCCGCTGATGATTCTGATACAGAAACTAGCATCGCCTTCACTTCGTGATCAAGTCAGCAACTCTTCCTCTGGAGGAGCGCCTACTTTAACACACACACATGTATTCAGTTAATGATTCACACAAAGTTGTCATTAACTTGCTCAAGCAGACAGAGCAATTAACACTGACTTTATTTCCATCTCCGCTGGGCCACTGATTGTTGCAGTCAATGAGCAGTGTGCAGCTGACTAACATCCTCGCAGAGAGCCGCAGACACAATGTTTCCACTCAACCATGAACGTGTGGTTAGAGAAGGTGGCTGAGAGTGCTTCAGCCGCGCGGCAGCCTCTCATCATGCCCAATCCCCAGGCGCTCCTTATCAGAGGCGTGCAGGCAGGTTTGAAGGAGATAAGACCGCCATTCCTTTCTGTGGGAGCTGCAGGCTCCCGTGACACATGTCCTTGTGTGTAATCTCTTGTACTACATGGTCAACTGAGAGCCTGTCAATGGGCTCTTTATAAAGGTCGGCTGACACATTAGTCACGCCGACAAACAGGAAAAGAATTAGTGCGAGTCAACAGGTAGAGCTGTCTCCTGAGAAGCTGCAAACAGGTTGGATTCAGTTTGTGTTGCGCATTTATCACAATTTTACAAACACAACTGAAAACAGACAGTGCTTCAACATAGACAAGACCACTGTGTACCGACGTGTACTCCACAATTCTCATGGGTACTGTATTCTAATAATACATATAGTTTATTTTATAAATTATAATAATATATTGAAATGTCCGGCATCAGTCATTCGGTCGGTTGGTTGGTCACAATCCTCACTGTATTAAATTTGCACACTGTTTCTTAATTGTGCAGGATCTTTCTAAGTTCTGATTATTTATAAGAGCTGAAAAAAACATTTTCATGTAAAATTAGCTACCATAAAAACTATGGAGAGCCATTTTT
>NW_013952417.1:517729-521011 GCF_001266775.1 Austrofundulus limnaeus | reverse complement strand
GTATAATACCAAAAGCCTCTAAATGCTTTTCCCTTCAGCACATTGTTGTGTTTATAAAGAGTTCATCTGGTCCCAAATGAGGCAGTGGTCATGTCCGCCTAGTGGTCTGGCTTAGTTACTGTTTGCAATCAATCTTTTCATTGTTCCATGCATGATGTCTGTTATCCTCAGGGTAAAAGAATTGCACTTGTAAATTTGTGATTTGTACTTGTAATGTTGTGACGTTGTAACTTTGTAACTTGAATTTGTAACTTTTAAACTTGTATTTTCACAGAAAACACTTTTGATTTTACACGAATACAATACAAATCTAAAATTTATGCACAGTTATTGTGTACGAATTTAGACTCTACACATACAATTCTTTCTGACAGTTGTGTTATCCCGTAGATTTCTATCACATCTAAACTGTAATTTAAAAAAATAATAAACAGCAAAACTATAATGCATATCTGACTCTTTCATTAACTATCAGTGTTGATACAGAAATGAACTTTCTTTTATCTTGTTTCTGCTTCTGTTCAGTTGTCCAGATTAGTTTAGGGTCTGGGTGTACTGAGCATGCTCATTAGCACATAGGCCCTTTAATAAAGACTTTTATTATGGCACAAAAGAGTTCAGGAAGTGAATCTCTCAGGTGAGTTTAACAGTCAGTTTATGAAATTTGTGGGGAAATACCTCCAGCCACTGAGAAACTAACCACTGGTACAAACAAGAAACTCTAAAACACAAACCATAACCTTACATGTAAACAATGTTGCTACAAAGCTGGAAAGGAACAAAACTCCAAATAAAGGCAACAGCATTTGCAAACACAGGAACACCTGAGGAGGGAAACAAGGGACAGGTGTGCAGCATTAACAGAGGCGGACAACAGGGGAAACACAAAGAGAAAAATGAATAAATAAAACCAAAATCCTCACAGTATCTCAGGATTCTGCTCGTTGTTTGGCTGAAAAACCCAATTTTCACAATGTTCAGAGTTATTCTGAAGGTACTGACAGTCAGAAAGTTGTTTCTTGTTTATTTAAGTCAAAGCATCAGATATTTTTCTATCCCTTTGTGTCTTTCCTGTCTTTAAACTCAGAAGCAACAAGTAACTTTATGAGTGTGACTGTATTTAATGTTCTTTTAACGAGTTTATTGTGTTTAAAACAGTGGATGATTGTCAGGGACTGGAACATCTTGAAACACTCCTCAAAAGATCAAATCAAAATGTCAGAGCAGCTTTAAAGTGAAAGTGCTCAATGTGCATTTTCAGATGAGCATCTCTGTTATTATGGGATTATAATGACTGATGGTTTTATGTGTTCACCACTTTAATGTGCAGCTGAAGGTCCAGCTCTGTGTGATTAGTTTATTTGCCACGGTGCACACTGTAAATCTGTCCAGATTGATCCAGCCTGATCCTGTTAACACCAACACATTTTCATATTTTCTTGTTAGTAATCTGCATTTTATGAGCCTTGTCTGTGAGACTGTGGAGGAGTGAGGACTTAAACCAACATAAGACAGATAATAAAACACAAGTGACTTAGAAGAAGAGTGTGTTTCACAGTAAAACACCAGAAAGTTTGGGGGGAAATAAATCTTCTTTACAGTTAAGAGTGATGCTCTGAATGTCCGGCAATAAGAAATCTCATGAAAATCTCTAATGGAAATTGATTAATAGAGAAAAAAGAAAAGTCTTTTGATTTTTTTAACCTTTTAGCAAAGGTTTTGTATAAAATTTTGCTTTGATGATTTAGCTAAACTGCATCCATTCAGTTAAAATGTAATGCAGGTGCATTTCGTTTGAACATTAGCGGTTTACACCTTATTTATCTATTTTTATCTTTTTCAAATGTTTATACAACAATGGAATAGCCATGAATTGATTGGTTGGTTGGTTGGTTGGTTGGTTGGTTGGTTGGTTGGTTGGTTGGTTGGTTGGTTGGTTGGTTGGTTGGTTGNTTGGTTGGTTGGTTGGTTGGTTGGTTGGTTGATTGGTTGTTTGGTTGATTGATTGATTGATTGATTTCCTACACCCTCTGCTCCAACATGGTGACAGTAACACTGAAAATTAACAATAAAGGAAAAAAACGTTTATAAAACCATGCAAATAGAGTAAATTAGTACATTTGCGATATCCTACATCTTTTTTTTAAAAATTTGTCAGGAATCTCAAAAAACGTCATATGGTTCACTTTTGGATAAGTTTTTGTTTCCTGGAAAACTTGAAATAAAAAAATGACTAAGGTGATGATTTTAGGAAAGGTGTTGATGAGTTTCGACAGGGTGCAGTGGAGTTTAGTTAATCAACGCTTTGAGGGTTTCTCTGATGTGTCAGAATTTAGTTAGCCTGGTTTGTGCTCTCTGTTACCAGTTTAGGTTTTGGATCAGTGCATTTTCCTGTTCTCAGTTTCTGAATACTCAGCCACGCACCTGCTGTTCATCTGCTCATTAACTCACCTGTTGTTGTCCTTCCAGCCTCAGTATGGGTTCGTTTTCTGATGTTAGTGGTCGTATTTATTTTTGCTCCTCAGTCAGCTTTTGTCTTCATGTCAGTTTGGTTAATATTATTGGACCATACCTGCCTGCGGTCTGCTATCTTAGACTCTTCACAACAACGACACTGTCTTTTCTGAAACAGGACAGAAACGTCCACAGTCTTCATTTGGATTTCTAATCCCGACCCTCCTACCTGAGAGTGAACAGACTGCATGGGATGGTCAGGATTTTACATTATATTTGTGTCCTTCCCTGTAGTGATGACCGTGGTCTCCAGACAGTCCCTCTCGGTCTTTGTTTTGTCTCCGTATCACAGTCAGGACACGTTGATGAGGACGTCTTTGTTCATGCCAGACTTCCTATGAAAACATTACTAAATAATTACTAAACTTACTGTTTATTAAATTTATTAGCATTTAACTGTTTGTTGATGATGATGTCACCAGGTCTCACCAAATATCTCATTATCATGAGTTTGTGAACAAAATTAACTTAATGCATTGTTTCAGTTTAGCATGGACCGAGGAAGATTTTCACCTATGAGAAACAAACATTCACAAACACCCAGGTTATACGTTACAAAAAAAGATTTTGCAGATTTAGTTTCTGTCCATTGATTTGTTGGTTTAATCAATTTTCTTTATCTATTGGAAGTTTAGTTTTTGTGTTTGATATTGCAGTCGGTCACTACAGCAAAAAATAAAATAAAATCGCAAATGCAGTATAACTCCTGTCCTGTAAAAAATTTAAAAAAATAAAAAGTAACAAATCATTTCAGGATTTTATTTATTT
>NW_013952417.1:515902-517179 GCF_001266775.1 Austrofundulus limnaeus | reverse complement strand
GTTTTTTACGATTTTTTATTTGTTTTACTTGTGTCATACTTTTGGGCCCTTGCAGTAAACAAAAATGCAGCACCACATTTTGTGATGAAAAGGCTTTCTTAAAGAATATTTAATAATAGATGTTATTGGAGTTTGTTTCCTGTCAGTAATTTGCAAACAGCTCATCAGATCTGTTTTCATTAAACACTTATTAACATGTATTTTATTGTTATTTTATTTTCATTAGGGCATTTATCAGATACTTCCTTACAGCTTGACAAACTACAACTTAATCCCTTATTTTAGACAAGCTTTTACACAATAATTACAATTTTGTTATTTTTTTTATTCACAGCTAGAATTTAATTTAATTATTTTTAGTTGTGATCTTTAAAAACTAAAGTAAACCGTCGAATGAGTAATGTCCAATCTTATTTTCTTGATTTGTTTGGTATTTCTTCTTTTAAAATTGATATTAAAGTAAATATTTTTATTCAGTATCAGCATTTTTAAAGTTTAATGTTATTACTAAAATAAAAATATGGCAGCAGTGATGCAGGATTATTAAATATTTACACTGCAAAACTCTTCATTTTGTTTTAGCATGTTTGTTCCTTGTGTTTTATGATTTTTACGCAAAGAAACGTGTTTAAAATCAGTACATTTTCAGTGGAAAACAGCTTCATTGTCTTTTGAAACAACATTAAAATTATTTGTTTTACAGTCTGACTATGTGACGCATCAACGTGTCAGTAGAGCTGCAGCTGAAGATGATCACTCTGATTGATTCGTTGCACCCCATCATTACTCTGTGAGTCTTTAAAAGCATTGAAAAGCTGTTTAAAAAAATCACTACACCTAAAAGAAGAAACAAAAAGATACTTTAAAAATTTTTGGGGCTCACTGGATGTTTGAATTTTGCTTTGTAAACAGAGGAACCACTCACAGACGAAATGTTTCATCTTGTAACAGACTAAAAATGTGAAATATTCCACAATAATGGTTTTGTTTTTTGTGTTTTGTGGAAATGAAGCTCTGCCTTGTTTAATGGTCAGTTTTCAGAGATTTTTTTTTTTTTATTAAGGAAGTTTTATGTTCGTCCTGAAGAATTTCAACTTTACACCCAAAAAAATCTGTTGGTTCTGCAGACCAACACTTTCTTTACAGTCAAACTTGTGTTTTAGCTGTTTAATTGAAAACATCTCATTTTTAATATCTAAACAAAATAAAATTACAGATATAAAACAATTAAGACATGCCTAAAACTGCTCAAGTATTTATTTTCTGTTGATTAATCC
>NW_013952417.1:511429-512787 GCF_001266775.1 Austrofundulus limnaeus | reverse complement strand
GTGTGTGTGTGTGTGTGTGTGTGTGTGTGTGTGTGTGTGTGTGTGTGTTACCTTGACTTGGCTCTCGGTCATCCCCAGAGAGTAAGCCAGCCTGGCCCTCTCAGGTCCCGCCAGGTATTTCGTTTGTTCAAAAGTCTTTTCCAGAGCAAAGATCTGCTGCCCAGAGAAGGTGGGCCGTGTGTGTTTCCTCTTCCCATCTTTGTCCAGCAGCACCGAGTTCTGATCTGCAACACACACACACACACACACGCACACACACAGACACACAAAACTCCTATAATTTAACTTTAAACTACACGTTCTTGTTTCTCCTGCTAAATAATAATAATTTATTTTGTGATAAAAGCGTCCAGATGTTGTGTTTTATCCCATGTTGTTGTGGTTTATTTATAGGGGCTGTGTTTTGGGACACTTACGGGGGGAACACGCGAACCTGGCGTCCCTCCAGTGCGGACTCTGCATGACTCCCGGCCAGAAGATGGGCGTCCTCCCCGGGAGCTCCGCTAAGGGTTTGGGGTAGCGGGCCACGGCCACCGCCGCCGCCGCGCCGGGGCTGAAGTAGAGTCCGGGAGGCGGCGGGGGGCTGAGGCTGCTGAAGCGGGGCAGTCCCGACAGGATCCCCGCCGAGGAGGAGGCGGCGGTCACCACCGCCGTGCCGCCGGACAGCGACACCGTGGGCCGGCTGAGGATGTCGTTAATCCCGTGGGGAGTGGCGGAGGAGCACTGCTGCGGGGAGCCGAGCCCCGGCGACAAGCCCGTGGAGCTCTTGATCCCCGGGGAGGACACGGCCATGCCGCCCGGGTTGGGGGAGGTGGTGGCCGGGGAGGTGGAGGAGAGCGGGTAGGCCGGGTACAGGGGGGTCTTCATCTCGGCCATGCTGTGCAGAGCTGCCAGGGGAGGGGTGCTGAGGAGGAAGGCGCTCTGTCGGGACCCGTCCATCTGACCCACCGCTAACATTACCACCTCTCTGCAGGGGGAGGCCCCGGAGGACTGGGGCGGGGGTCTTGAGGCGTGGGGGTCTTTGAAGCCGGGGGGCGCACAGAGTCAAACTAAAGCAACAAGCGCTCCTTCTCTGGACTCAAAGCCCATCTCAGTCAGTCTGCAAAACCCTTCAATGGTCCAGGAAAAGCAGCAAAAATAAAATCAAAATTAAAAAAAAGTCCCGTCCACAGCTTGCTCCTGGTCCTGGTCCTGGTCCTGGTCCTGGTCCTGGTCCTGGTCCTGGTCCTGGTCCTGGTCCGCTCTCTGCTGCGTCCTGCACGTTGGGAGAAATCCTCACCGCTGCTTCGGATCTCTTTCAGGTTCGAGTAGAAACTTTCAGAGGAAAGGGAGAGCCGGGGGAGAGCTGTGGTGGGGGG
>NW_013952417.1:508311-511404 GCF_001266775.1 Austrofundulus limnaeus | reverse complement strand
GGGGGGGTCTGACTGGATTGGGGACCAGATCGTGACGTAGTCCGTCCAGCCTGAGGAGGAGCTTCTGATTGGCTCCGGAGCTCTGCTCCGATTTGATGAAGAAGATCCGACGGACGGAGAGATCCTGAATGTAAAGGTCAGCAGAGCAGCGCGAGATGATGATGATGATGATGATGATGATGATGATGATGATGATGATGATGATGATGATGATGATGATGCATAAACAATATAAAACAAGCAGATTGTCTTCAGTTCATCTGCTCCCTCATGTATGTTTAAAGCAAATCCAAAGAATCGCAGGAAGTTCTGTTCAAATTAAATCGTTTCAGAAATCAATATTTATGATTTTTGTTTTTAACACAAAACACTGAGAGCAC
Organism: Austrofundulus limnaeus; assembly: GCF_001266775.1. Lineage (NCBI taxonomy): Eukaryota > Metazoa > Chordata > Actinopteri > Cyprinodontiformes > Rivulidae > Austrofundulus > Austrofundulus limnaeus. The sequence goes on along the minus strand of NW_013952417.1, from coordinate 511,024 downwards.
ACAGACACGCGCCTCTGATCATTTAAATATTAATAAAACCAAAACTTTAGTTTTCTTCTGCTGTCTGGGATTATCCAGCAACAAGGCTGCACTGCAGCAGGGCCCCGAGCTCTGGAGGGCCCCATAATAAAACAAATATTTCCTGAACGCCTTATTTTACTTATTTCCAATAGGAGCTAATCTAATCTTACTTTCTTAAAGCCAATGTTGGGTTGGTTTGCTTCAGATTAATTTATTTTACAGTTTTGAAGGCACTGCAGTTTTAATAAACAGATGCTCTTTAATTCTGAGTCATTAAGGTTTCTAAACCATAGCTCTGCAGAAAATGACTTGTTGTTTTCTGTAGTTTCATCTATTTTTGATGCTCTTGCAGCAAAAGCTTTTTATATGGTTTTATCAGAAAACTATTTTTTTAATAAAATAAAATGTCCATCTGCATTTTATTTTATTTATTTATTTTTATTTTTCATTTAATTTTAGAAGTTTTTTGCAGAAGACTCTTCGCTTGTTGCTCGTTCATTTGGCTTGCTGATAAATAAAAACTTGACCTTTTCTCTCTTAATGTCATTTATTTCGTTCATTCATTCTTTTAGTTTTGAAAAACAGTTAAGATTCACTTGTGGTCTGAGCAGCAGGCTTATAAAAGTACAAAACACCTGTAAAATGATATATCCTGGTTTTGATGGGTCTGTAGTTTTGTTGTACTTCAGACTCAGCAGCTCTTCCCTGTGGGATTACTAATCTTAAATTTATTTTGCACATAACGACACGGCATTTTTGGTTAAAAAATAAGGATCTGTTTGCCTCTGTGTTTAAATTTAAAGAGAAGACACAAAGATCTGGGAAATAAAAGGACCACAGAAAAGAAATAATTGAATGTGGCATGTAAAAATGTTTTTCTCACTGAAACACTTCCTTCTGTCATCACGTGATTATTTGCTAAAATATATCTTGATAGATGCTGGACTGGGAATCAAACTGCTGAGAGTCCAAAATAACATATAGTCAAAAAGTCTTAGAGTGAAATGAGTTCGAGGAAATCAAAAGTTGCACACAAATGGAGTTTGCACTCTTTTAAGTGTATAAGGTCTAATTTACCCATATTACTGAAGCTGATGACACAGTTACAGTAAATGTGATGAGTAAAATCTGTGAATCTGCTAAAGTCCAGGCGTCTGTGTCACAGTGGGTGTCTGTTTTATCTGTATTTTTAGGTCTTTATTGCACATTGAAGTTACCAGCTGTTAATGACATGACACACTGCTCTGACAGGGTTCAGGTGACACCTCCTCCTGCCGGGTTCTCCCATCCCAACTCCTCCCTGCTGCCCAGGGTCATCAAAAAGGAATGCAGCTTTAAGAGCAGCACTGATCCATGCAACAAGCATTCAGAGGAGGCGAGGAGCCTCTCATCGATACTGGAGAGGTTAAAGGTCATTCCTGATCTAAACTACAGAAATAATTATTTGCAAATGAAAAATATTTAAGAGAGGTGCTAAGTCTTTGATCTTTCCATGAAATTTACTTCAAGGTCAGACCGTATGATGCTCAAAAGAAATTTTAAAAGAACTAAGATCTCCATCTCAGTCAGCAGATTAAAGGACAGGATCATTAAAACTGTGTGGTTTGTTTGAAAGGGTTTCCAGGAGAAAGTTTCTTTTCTGAGCTGCGAGCCTCAGTTTGGCAGAATTATTTCTCCATCACCGTGTTGTCAGGCTAAACCGTGGATGATTTGGCCTGTTTTTAAAGTTTTGATGAAGCATTTTACACACAATAGGAGAGCTTAAGAGATTTCCACAAGTAAAAGTCTGCAAATCTTTAGAAACTGAAGCAACACATGGAAAAAAAGGAAGTACAAAATGATTCCATATATGTCAGACAGATGGAGTCATACAGAAAACAATTAGTAGAAATCATTAAAGCTGCTGGATCATGAGGCTAACTCAGTTTTCACAGCTTCTGAATTATTTTTGTTTAGTAACTCTGAGGTTTATGATGATCTATCTATACGTAGTTAAACTATATGAATTAAAGGATTTTATTATACCCTGATATGCAGACTTTAAAAGTTGGACCACTGTCAACATTAATCTTGTCTGTAGGGATGATTTATTAGCAAGTCCACGTGTGTATTAAAAAAAAACTATTTGTGCATTTTTTCTGCTCTCTAGTAGCTTCTGCACATCATGGTCAGAGGAAAAAACATTTTGAATTAAACAAAAAAATGAAGGCACAAGGTTTCTAAAAAGGACAAAAATGTCATCTAAAAATACTTTGATATAAAAAGGACATACAAGTATTGAAAAACAGTAAGCATGAGTCACCTGCAGCAGCTATTCAAAGTCTAAACTCTCCTCATTTTTTTGTGAATCAATATAAATATTTTAAGTGGTGTTGCAGTTTATGTTCACAAGAAATACTCACATTTTATAATAGAATTGTCAACTGAGTCTGAATCTCTGCAATTAGAAATCAAGCTTACAAATCACCTTTCAGTAACGGTTGTTGTTACATATAAACCTCCAAGTGTTAATTCAACTAAATACACTGCTCAAAAAAATAAAAGGAACACTTAAACAACGCACGCTAACTCCCGACCATAATCAATGAAATATTCGCATTGAGTACGTGTATTTAGCGCAGCTCACTGACATTATAAAAGGCATAAAATCAAAAGAGTTTGTGATTCTTGGTGATATCAATACGAATTGGGC
>NW_013952417.1:495005-506033 GCF_001266775.1 Austrofundulus limnaeus | reverse complement strand
TAATTCTGAGTGTTTTATGTGCTGCAGAACAGGAACCTGCTGTAAAACAGTAATTATGCTGAGTCAGGCTTGATTTTTAATAATCTTTTCCTGTTAAATGAAAAAAGGTAAACTCGCTGCTTGAGGTGTGCAACATAAAAATAAAAAAATGTTTATTTCAGGAACAATGTAATATCAGTAGAGAAAAAATGGTAAAAGCTTGGAGGTAGGAAGGTGCAAGTGTTGCTTTTCACTGTGATACTAATTGTTCCTATGATTTAAACTGTACTGTTCAATTTGACCAAACCAAAAACATTTAATATCTTGTGAATTTTTTTTACATTAGATTAGAGATATTTGATCATGTCAAAAAACATTTGAAATAACCAAAAAAAAAAAAAAAAAACTGAAAGTTGAGGGCACTGTAGCCACAAGCTGAGGATTTTGTAGCTACAGTGTCAAAGCCTGAAGTTGAGAAAATCAATGATGCTTTGGCGCCCTCGTGTGGTCAGAGTGTGTAACTGCCGACAAACAGCAAAAAACGATTTAGCAGGAGGTTCAAAATTTGTTTTGCCAAAACATATTTTTACTTTAAAAAGTTTGAACTATGATGAAGTTTTATTATCCGTGTGCTTCACCTTTTATGAAAAACAGCTAAATGCAAACAGTTGGGTACCAGGACATGAAAAACAAATTAAAGGCCTAGAATATGATGAAGGAATATTACCCGGTTCATGTAAGAATTTTAACTTGACATGAAACAGCAAAGTTATAGCTGTTTTGGTGACATCATTGTCTGGTGACACAATGGATGGTAGCTCTCAGTTCACAGATACTACCACACCATATTTTAGCTCAGTATCTGTAAAACTGAGTCATTTTTGTATTTCCTACGGTCAATTGGCGGACAGCCATCTTACGTGGGGTTGACTGACTCCAAAAGTGACTTGGTTGTGGATGTTCATAAAATGATTACTTGGAGTTTGATTCAAATCTGTTCAGTGGTTCATGAGATATTTGGCCAACACTACTGAGAAACAATCCCACACACTCAGACACAATGATGGATGACATTAACTATGATGAAGATACAGAGGCTCTGAGATGTTTTGGACATGTGAACAGAAGAGACAGTGGGTATTTTGGTAGGATGTTAAGAGAAAAAAAAAAAGGCCAAAGAGTTGATACACTGTATGGAAGCAGTTAAAGACATGGAGGTAGTTGGAGTTTCATATCCAGAAACCCTAAAACTAAGATTTGATGCCTAAAATCTTTAATTAAAAGTTCAATGCCTTTTTTTTTTTGTCTGCTTGAGTAATTTGCACTTATTCCATTGACACTAAAATTGCACACTACAACCCTTTACAGGTGAAAAGCAGCTTTAAAATTGTTGTGAAGATATGAATAATTTTGGTCCTACTAGCTGTACACTATGTATAGACATGTTTCAGCACTACTGCAGGTCTTTGTTTACATCCTGATTTAACATGAACTCTTCTCAAGACAAAAGTTAGAGCATTTTACGTTTAGTCCCTTTAATGGGTTTAACCTTGTTAAATTTTGTATAAAAGTGTTTCTAGTTTATTGTAATAACTTATTTTCAATTCAGTGAACTAGTACAATTACCAAAAAACTCAGATTAGATTTAGAGCTCATTAATTAGTCACTCGGCTCTGCCAAAATGCTCCATGTCTTGTCCTTGAAGTGGTGACATGTAAAGACTAAATGAACTGGCAGTTATTATAACAGGAGTATATTTAAGAAGGTATACATGTGCTGGTCATAAAATTAGAATATCTATTATTTCAGTAATTCCATTCAAAAGGTGAAACTTTATTATATTCATTACAGACTATTTCAAATGTTTTTGTTTAATGATAACTGACAACTAATGAAAACCCAAAATTCAGTATATCAGAAAATTAGAATATTACAAAACAAACCTGAATTGTTGGGTCTTCAGCATCACATCTTACTCTTCAGAATACCCCATACATACCGGGTGAACCATGGTCCTTCAACCAGGTACTGGTAACTTTGGCACTGTGTGCAGGTGCCAAGTCCTGTTGGAAAATGAAATCTGCATCTCCAAAAAGTTGGTCAGCAGCAGGAAGCATGAAGTGCTCTAAAACTTCCTGGTATGTGGCTGCGTTGACCCTGGACCTCAGAAAACACAGTGGACCAGCACCAGACGCTGTCATGGACCCAAACCACCGACTGGAAACTTCACACTGGACCTCAATTAACGTGGATTTTCTCTCTACTCTCTTCCTCCACTCTGGGGCCTTGAGTTCCTGCTCAAACTTGTTCAGAATCTAAGTCTTGCTAAAACATACTGAATTGTGGTTCTCATTTTGTTCAACTTTAGTGTGGTTTGAACATTTGAACCAATGACAAGAGTTTTACCTGATTTACCATTTCAACAGTGTTTGTTTTTGAAGTATGAAGAGCTGTACTGAATCAGTGCTCAGTTACTGGTAACTCACTGGGGGGAGGGAATAAACCAATAAAATCACACAAGTCAGTCTGAACAGATAAAGTTGTCATTTTATTAGAATTTACTCGCGTGCCATCAGCTTCTGCTTTTTCAGTTTCTTCTGTGAAACCTGCAGAGAAACACTGGGTTATAACAGCAGCAGGGATATAAAATGCTCATAGTTTCATTGTTTAGTCACTCAGAATAACAGATTGTTTTCATGGAGAATCCAAAGGTGTCCTAAGATGTCATCACAGTAACCAGTGTGTGTTTTTACAGATAAGTCAGTGTGTTCAGACCTACAGACCTGCTGTAAACCTGAACACACAGACCTTCACTGAGTCTGCTGTACTGTACCTTCTTCTTCTGGGCCACCTCCTCTTCTGGTTTGGGGACGATCTGCTCCTTCTCGGTCAGGATCATTTCGATGTGGCATGGCGAGCTCATGTATGGGTTGATGCGACCGTGGGCGCGATATGTGCGCCTCCTCATCTTGGGGGCTTTGTTGACCTGGATGTGCTCGATGACCAGAGAGTCTACGTCCAGACCCTGAAACCACAAGAACTTATAAAACTCAGGCAAAAGACTTGTACTTTTAGAAGGACTCGAGAGTAACATTTGAGTTTACACAGTTTAAAAATGAACTGACAGCTGAAATTTCTCACTAGTGACTAATTCAAAATATTAAGAAAGCTTGTAAAAAAAAAAAGAAAACACTTAAAACTGCTTAATTTATTCATTACATAAAAGTCAGTCATTTCATCTTTAATTTGTAATGTCTTAAAAACAAACGGTGCAACACAGAAAAATATTTTTAGAATGTTTTGCACATGTGGCAGCAAAAAAGAAAAAAAAGTAAATGGACCGCACTTATACATCACTTTATCACATCCTAGGACTCCAAAGCACTTCAAACTACAGACATTCACACACCAATGATGGTAAGCTACATTGTAGCCACAGCTGCCCTGAAGCAGAGGCAAGGCTGCCATAGAGCAACACGACTGGACCCTCTGACCATTACCAGTAGGCAAAGCAGATGAAGTGTCTTGCCCAAAGACAATGACTAAAACAACTAGAATGGGGGATCAAACTAGCAACTTACCTGTTACAAGTCTTTCCAATTATAAACATGATCATTAAATACAGCCCCAATTCCAATGAAGATGTGTAAAACAAAAACAAAATGAGATGATTTGAAAATCATTTTCAACCTATGTTCAATTGAAATTTAATAAAATCTCATCTTTGTATTAAATTCAATTGATTACAGGTTGAAAAGCATTTTTCAACACCCCGTCTTTAGAATTGGGGCTGTAAGCATAAGTTTGCAGATCAACACATGATAAACATGTTTTTCATGAGCCTATCCTGATCACAGGTGAACTGAACAGGTAAACATTTATGTGTCTGAACACAGACGGACTCTTGGCTACACTGAACTGTCTGTGTTTCTGGTCAAGTTAAAGAGTCATATTTAAACATTCAATACAGCTCATTACAGATGGGCAATGGTTTTTGAATTTTTAAAGTAACTCAGTGTACAGATTTTTAGATTCTTTTATTTATTGTCATTTATAAAGGAAAATCCCATTGAGGTCGCAGTATATGACACAATCGTTAGTTGCAGTCCTAGCAAGGAGAATATGCAAACTTTGCACGGAAAGACCTCAGGTCTGGACCGGGGATCGAACCCAGAACCTTCTTGCTATGAGGTGTCAGTGCTAATCACTAAGCAGTCATGCTGCTATTTTCAAATGTTTTTAATTGTACAGGAACTTGCTGCAAATATTTTGCAAGAATGAACCTACAGGAAGTTTTAGTTATGAATCAAACATAAATCTAATCTGTAATAAGCAATAGCTGAGCTGAGGGGTAGTCACTAAAAACTGACCAGCCTGAATGCACCTTAGAAAATCTAATTTCATAACTTAGGATTTCACTTAATTCAGCCAGGGCAAACATGTCTATATTTTCTACACACTCCACTAGTGCTGGGCTGTATACCGTTTTGTACCGAAAACCGGTTTTTATTTTTGTTATAGGATATGACTTTTCTGAATACCGGTGTAAATAGCCTGAACAAATGTGGAACATTTTGTCGCGGCCATCAGGGAACTGTTTCCCTAGGAACACATTTTGTTGCAGCATCGCTAAGTGCATTAGCATGCTAACGTTTTTGTTGGAACAACTGGTGGCGGGTGGTGTGTTTCAGTTGCTTATACGGTCTGACGTAAAAAATAACATCAGTTTTCACCATTGCTGAATGTAGTAAACAACTCTTCAGTGTCATGCACGGTTAGATTTAATGCGCTACGTTATAATGGAGACGTTATTGCATGGAGACTCTAGTGTGCTTCTATTGTGAAAAGCCCGGGGGGGAAGTAGTTTTGTAGTGTAGCAGAGTTGAATGGTGTGCGAGTCCTTTTAAGTTTTATCAACACGTAACGATAGACCAGATAATGTTTTTCTCAACCCGTCATGATCGGACCTAAATTCACGATTACTGTCTACAACAAGGCAAAGAAGAAAAGACAAAAGGAGGGAAACAGTGATACAGAAGTACAGTAAAAGAAAAAAGTCAATAAGCAAAGTTTGTACATTTTATTATCAGCTGAGCTGAGAAAAAAATACTGTCAAATACCGTGAAACCGGTGTAATTGCTGAAAATACCGTGATATAAAATTTGGGTCATTTCGCCTAGCTCTACACTCCACGTAAGCCACTGAGTTTATATGTATGACATTTAGCAGTCTGGTCAGTAAAACATCTTGTAAAAAGTAAAACTCATCACAGAAGAAACCTCACCTTCAGTTCAGCGTTACTTTCTGCATTCTTGAGCATGTGCAGCAGGAACTCTGCGCTCTTCTTGGGCCAGCGGCCCTGAGTCCAGCCGAACTGTTTGGCCTGTAAACAGAAACTGGTTTAGAAGAACTTCCTCTCTTTTGCTCAAGCAGCGAGTTTATTCAGAGGCTGCTCAGAAGAAAGTTTGTTTTCATCTTTAATCCAAAGGTGTCCTAAGATGATCATCACTGCAGCCTTTAACATGACTCCAGATCACGTTGCTCAGCTCTCACCTGAGCACAGCGTCCAACGCCACCGTTGTAGCGACGGAAAGGGACACACTGGTGCTTGACGACCACGTCCCTCAGGTACTTGTTAGCCTTGCGGATGTGCATGCCCTTAATGGCCTGGGCTGTCTCACGGGTGTTCTGTTCAGAAAACAAGAGTTTAGGACACAAGTGCTCAGCCACAGCTCTTCGATTTATTAATACTTGCTTGGACAATTCAAAATGAATAATACTGCGAACATCAACATGTTGCAAATAGTTATAAAATATGAATCATTTTTAGCACAAGAAATTTTGAATGCATCATTAAATGGTGGCTCAACTGCTTCTTTGGATTAAACTCTACTATTTGTGTCCTGTAGCGGATATTTACAGAAACTATCAACTTTTATACAAGTCATTATGATCCTAAGAAGTTAATGCCTGAACAATCAATATGCACCTCAAAGATTAAACAGCCTCACAATGTAGTTCTTTTAATCAGTTTTAATGAATAAAAACTGCAATCAGACCATAAAATAAATATGAACAATGAATACATAAATAATATGGAACTTAGAAGCCAAAGGATAAATAACTTAATTGTTGGGCAAATCCTACCCTTTTTAGATCAACTTGCTGTTTGCCATCTTTACAAGCTTCAGCCTTGTATTGACAAATAATCAATAATAAGTTGCCACTTAGAGCAGTGGTTCCCAAACTTTTTATTTATGACCCACAAAATATCCATGGCAAAAACTTGTGACCACAAATATTACTGGTCTGAGTACATAAACTTTGTTAATTACCCTAAAAACACAGGCTTTTTGACAACCTAAACAGCTTATACACAAATACTTTATACTTTGTGTGTTTTTGTAATAGTTATAGGGAAAATATTACATTATCAATTATTTTATTACCCTTTAAATTGATTTCTGGAGATTATCCAAGGTGCTTCATGACCCATAATTGGGTCCCAAGTAGGGCTGCCACGACTAATCGATTAGTCGACGACTAATCGATTATTAAAATAATCGATGGCTAATTTAATAATCGATTGATCGTTTTCTTTTTTTTTTTTTTGTTCTTTACTTTGTTTTTCTCTCCAAACTGCTTTGACACCTTCCACTGCCACATCTGCCTTTCTGTCCTTGACACACATGCACAGTAGTGGTAACTGGGGTTGGCCGTGGACGTCACAAGACATTATACAGACAGGCTCTGGTATCATGGCTACCTGACAACAGAGCTCAAAAGTGTGGGATCATTTTAAGAAAATGAAAGAGAAACCTGTGCAATATCTGCAGAGCAGAACTTGCCTTCCACTGCAATTATTTTTAGTTAGCATATAGCTAAAATCTAACCATGGTTATATAATTGCAGCTGCATTCTGACGTGATAAGCTGGTATGGTTTATATTCAATTAACGTATGATCTGATTAGTCGACTAATCGAAAAATAATCTGTGATTAATRGATTATAAAAATAATCGTTTGTGGCAGCCCTAGTCCCAAGCCCAACTTTAGGAACCAAAGTGCAGTGGTTCCCAAACTTTTCAGCTTTTGACCCACAAAATAACAGTAGCAGAGACCTGAGCCCCCAACTATTTTTGGATGATTAACATTTGTATCAGGTCAACTAAACATGGGCATAGTAACATTATTTTTATATACTACATTTATCCATTTTAAATATACTAACCTCACTTCTTTGTAACAAGACAAAAATGTAATTAATTCAGAAAATCTTTTCAGGACCCCACCTTGGCTACGTTCACACTGCAGGTCTTAATGCTCAGTTCCGATTTTTTGAAAAAATCTGATCTTTTTGTGTGAACGTTCACATTACATTTTAAATGTGACCTGTATCAGACCCCTGTGTGAACGCTACACAGCACTGATGTGACACGCATGCGCAGTAAAAGACGTGACGTCTCATCAGCCGGCTTGTTTGTTTACAGAGCTAGCATGGATGCTACATTTTGCGCATCGAATCAGAAGTTGTTGTTCAATCAGAGCCGATTAAATAATTATCTGACATCTTGTTTAGTCAGTGTTTATATCTGAAGCTGCCTCTGACCGGGATGCTCCAGTGAAGCTTTTTTTTTTTTTTGAACGAAACTACGAGCTGGAAAAAAGTATCGGCCAAGTATCGAACTTTAGGATCGATACTCTCCGCGACCCAGGCTGGACATATTATCAAACTATCTACGTGGAAAATGAAAAGTAAAAAGATGAAACAACTGGACTTGTGTTTTGGAGATGTAAACACACGGAGCTACAGATTTAAACAGCGAGACTTGAGGTTAGTGTCTTATCGATCCTTCACCCCCTCCTCCTGATGAAAAAGTCAGATGAATGTGACATGAGCGTTCACACTGCAGTCACTTTGAAAACATCAGATATATATCCGATTTAAAACCACATACTGAAACGGCCTGGGTCYGATTTGAAAAAATCGGATTTGTCTCGTTCAGACTGTCATAAAAAAATCGGATATGAGTCAGATGGGTCAAAAAAATCGGATTTGGGTCGGATTTGCCTGCAGTGTGAACGTAGCCCTTGATGTTTCAGGACCCCAACTTTGGGAAACACTGTTTTAGAGAATTAGTTCTCAAAATAAGCTTCTCCTTGAAAAGTCATCTTTAAATAAAACTAGTGAGGACTAAACAGCTCAGACAACTCAATGTGGACGATGCTTTCCCTTTCAACTTTCTGTAACAGAGGCATCTGTTTTTCATAAATCAGATTTCGTATATCCACTTGTAAAACTTCAAGCTAAGCCCTTGTCTCTCCACACAAACCACCAGAAAGACAACCAGCTGCCTTTAGACAACCTGAGATGTGCTTACTGTTGAAAAACTCCAATTTCTACTAAAGTATGTTTATTTTTTAATAGAGGTTAAATTTAACAAACAGTGCAAAGCCCCTCACAATTGTGTTTCCATCCAATAAGTAACTTGTACAAATACAATCGACACCTAAACTTGTGAAAGATGTGTTTGACATGAGATCAGCCAGCTTACCTTGAAGTGAACCCGGAGGTTGGAGCCCCTCGCCTTGCATGCTGAAATAAAAAGCCAAACCTTTAAAAAAATTAAAAACCTAAGCAGCTCAGGTACAATTAATGCATCTTGTTACTTTAAATAGCTCAGATTTTATCAAGTTCTTTTCATGGTTAATCCAAAGGTGTCCTAAGAAATCATCACAGCCATCAAAACGAATAATTATTAGTACGCTTACTTACATTTAGTTGGGTTCTCGGGGTCGAGAGAGTAGCGGACCATTTTCAGACACCTGTAAAAACACAATACGCTCAGTACTTTAGTAAATTCGCCTCCTTTCTTTAGCTCACTTGAGTTAGCTTGTTCAATGCTAATAGATGCTAGATGCTCAGAACATAGTCAGTAAACTTCAAGAAACTACAAATATTACCAAAAGCGTCTTCAAACTCAAGTAACGTGAGATAAACTGCAGTTGTTTCTTATTTTTAACCCGTTTTGATGACCACACGCAGCCAACATGGCGGAAAGTTGCACTAGCCAAACCGGCGTCTTCACAATTATTGAAATACAACTAAAATAAATGCTATTATACACAAACATTTAACACTTTTAGAGCTAGTGATGTATATCAGATAAAAGCCTCTCGGTTAATAAGCAGGATGGTTCATAATTAATAAAGATTAAACACGGATTCTTCTCTTTCTATGGAAAACTGTGCTCGTACCTCTGAGGCCGCTGTAGGAAGAGGAAATTCACAGGCAGCGTTCATCCTCTTCTGCTTCTGGTCGGGTTTGACGCCCCCTGCTGGTCAGGAGGACGCGGTGCTACAAGACTGACTGACCTTTTTGTGTGCCTCTCTGTATGGGCAGTTTCCTGTAATCCTGTGCCACTTTTTGATTATTTTTAGTGCTTGTTGACACGTTTTCTGTCCATTTTTTTGTATTTCTGTTTCTAAGTCATGTTTTGTGCCTTGGTGATTGATCCTCGTAGACAGTTTTATTTTATTTTTTTGCCTTTTTGCTGTAATTTTGTCACTTGTTTCTTAACATTGTTTGACTTTGTGGGCTTAGCTTCTTAGTAACTTTGTATCATTTGATGACCTTTTCTGTAATTTTATGTTTCATTGTGGTTTATAGTCCTGTTTGTGTCACTTTGTAGTTCTGCTGGGATCATTTTTCATTTTTTATGCATTATCATGTTATTTTGTTACAGGTTTTGGTGTCTAACTGTTTCAAACACTATGTCATATTTAATCTTTGTGTAGTCATTCAGTGTCATCATGTGGTATTGTGTCTCTCTGTGGCCACTTTAATTTACAACTTTTTTACAACCTTTACAATTTACAACTTTGTTTGCAACTCATTTTGTGGGTTTTAGTGTTAGAGGGCCTTCAGATCTGGAGACAAAAAGGAACTGAGGAGAGTGCAAAATGATTTTAAATACAAGATCCTCAAAGGCAAAGAAAGCTTCAGGAGAAAGATGGAGGAACAGCTCCAAGTGTGAGAAGTCTGGAGAAATATGAATAATTTCTGATCACTTCAAACACAATGGAGGGGCCACAGTGCCTGCAGACCCGGGGTGGGCTTATGACATGGGATTTTTATTTTTTATATTCATGTTGTATTTGTTTGGATTCTTTATATGCACCAACGGCAGTATTTTGTTGTATTTTTTGCACGTGTCCTCCATTGTCGCCCACAGCTGAAAAAAAGTAAATTATGTTTTTGTTTGTTTGCTTGTCTCTTTATTTTTATTTCTATTAACAAAAAAGGTGGACAGATTTTATTGAAACTTTTATAATGAAATCACTGGTTGCACATCTGCACCTCATTGACTTTTGGAGTCGATCAACTTTAGATGGCTGCCACAGCTAATCCATATTAGCCAACAAATGCTCTGAGTGTGAAATCAGAGGTCGTCAGTCACAATCCCATTCACAAGGTTCTTCTGGGATGTGATGTCTCCTTTAGTTGTGTTGTTTAAAAGTTTTGGGTCTTTTATATCACATATTTAAATTCATTGAAAACTCATTCTCTTTTGTACTTTTTACCTATAATGCAGTGGTTCTTAATTACTGTATTTATTCATGTATATTACTAAAGATTTAACCCTAAAAATCATCCATAAAGTGGAGGGGTAGTATTATACATGGGTTATTTCTGATTAGATTTTTATGCTTTTTAAGCTCAAAAAATGATGATCGTATTATACATGAATAAATATATGCCGATTTGAAAAAACTATTTATAATCTGATATTTAATTATCTGTAAAACCACTCTGACTTTCTGGCTCTTATACCGTCTGCATATAATTATCTGATAATAGTAAGGGAAGCACTGCATTAATTAAGAGAACAAGTATTCTTACCGTTTACTTATTAAATTTGTTTCTTTTGATGCGTTGAATCGTTAATTTAAAATCTATTTTATTTTAAATGAAAAAAATATTTTTAACTTCAAGCTATGCATTTTTAGTTTGTGGTGTTGCCTCCTTTGGGCCAATATACATATATAT
>NW_013952417.1:489067-494055 GCF_001266775.1 Austrofundulus limnaeus | reverse complement strand
ACACACACACACACACACACACACACACACACACACACACACACACACACACACACACACACACACGACACACAAACCTAAAGAGTTCTGAACTGCTCCCCAGTTCAGCCAGATGTGGCAGTGGAGGGAAACATCTGCACAACTCCTTGGCATTAAAAGGTTTTCCCTTCGGTTCTTCAAACAGCTGGTCTCGTGCTGAACAAAGCGTGTGCAGGAAGAGCAGATTTTAGTGGCAGCAGTTGTTTATCAGAGAACAGGATGTTCACTCAGTCAGGTTCAGTGCAGACCACAAGGCTCAGAGAACTCAGGACAGCTAGTTATCATCATCATTTGTTGTGTCCATGCTGAAAAATATCAGTCACTTAGTGCTTTCTTCATTGGGTCTCAGTGTTTGTCATTTGTAAGGTCAAAACTATATTTTAAGACTTGACCACAATCTAAGAAGTCCTGAAACAAACAGAGGAAACAGCAGGAACATCCTCAGAGCAACAAGCTGTTAGAGAACCTTTGTCTGCGAGTTTTGGATCCTCAGAACAGGAAGCAAAAACATGAAGTTATTCATGTTTGCTGTGGCACTAGCTAGTTGCTTCGTAGGTTAGTGTCATTCTGAGAAAATAAATCCTAAAGTCTGAGTTCAGAAAAAATAAACATTTAAATCTTGTTTCACCTCACATTCAGTATCAAACTGGGGGATCGCTGCAATCTTAAAGTAGGAGTTTCTGGTTTTGTGGAAGAAGTTGGCCCAAGACATGATTGATCTGATTTTTGTTGCAGTACTTTGTTAAAGACGTGATGGGTTGGCTTAACTATTTTGGGTGGGGTTTTAAAAAGCTGGGGGCAGCTGGGAGTAGCTTGGTCGAAACAGCCAGGAAGCACCTAAATATAAATAATAATCTCAGTCATAACTCAGGACAGGAAGGTGCTAGCTGCACAAAATTTGAAGTCAATAAATGTTTACATGTTCACGATAATTTTACTAATAACATTACATCCTCTTTTAAACTGCCCCACAGCACAAGTCAATTCGACTAAGCTCCGCCCACACCCAATTTCCACCTATTATACAAGCTCCACCCACATAAGAAACTCCTCCCATGAACTGCAGAGACCCCTGCTTGGCAAATCCTCTGTGAAAACAACAACCTGTAGCTGAGGGGAAACCCATTCAGGCCATCTCATGCAAATTTGATAATAGATTCTTAAAATCCTGCTTTTAGCATCAATGTTTCAGTGCTTTCTACACAATAATTTTTTTTTATTCATGGGAGAGCTTAAGGCTGATTTTTAAAAACATCTAGAGAAAAAAAGTCAACCAGCTTCTCAGAAAGAATCTGAGCTACAAAATGTTTAATGTTTTCGTCTCATCTTTCAGAAGTGATTACGTCTCAGATACTGGAGTTTTGGCTCCCCGTCCTGCTCTGTTTATCTGCTGACGCCTTGCAGTCTGCACTGAAGGTCAACATGAAACACAAATTTAAGGCCTGTAGGTGCACTTGTGGAAAAACCACTTCTCCTTTCGAGCTGTCCTGAAGGTGCATTTTGTCCACGTCCCAAGTTTTCACACGTCCACAGAAAGTCCTCGCTGCGCTTCCTCGTCCAGGAGGCAGAAAACCGAGTCTCTGCTTCACAAGTTTCTCTCAGACGTCCTAACCTCTGATAATTTACTGAGTGATGCGTCGGAGTTCGTCGATGAACTTCACATTTTCAAGCTGTGATTCAGATATAAAAAGGAAAAAAAAAGTGGTTGAGTTCAGAGTTGAAAGAGAAACTTGTGAAACAGAGTTAGTGAAGATGCTACAGATGCTGCGTCTTCAAGAGGCGTCACCACAAGACATCAGGCACCAACAACCTGCAACACATGGAGACGTTCACGTTATAGTAAAGTAACATAAAACTTCAAGTACAGGTGGTTGAATCCAGCTAAAAATAAAGTTTTTTTCATGTATAATACGATCTCGAGTATAATACAATCATCATTTATTGGGCTTAAAAAGCATTAAAATTCAAATTATCAATATCCCTTGAATAATACTACCCCCCACCCCCCACCCACCCACACACACACACTTTATGGATATATTGTTATTTCATTTTTATTTTATTGTATATAGATTGTTTGATTTTCTGAATGAAATAAATTAAATTAAAATACATGAACAATGTTATCTTTCCCAAAACCATGTTTCCTCACTAATTTTATTTTATTATCTACTGAATGATAAAAGTCATTTTGGTAGCAAAATAATCTAAACAGTGACATTATACTTGACATGGTCATGATTTAAAGTCAAAGTCTGGATATAATGTTTTGAGGCTCTATGCAAAGGTTACAAATAATTAATATTTTACTTTTAATAAAGTAAAAAAAAAAAGTTTATTTTGACAGAACTGCTGGTCCGAGCCAAGACCAAAGTGGCCTGTTGATGTCATAAAAGAGACATGCTTTAAAATATACTATATATATATATATTACATTTAAACCATTCAGTTGTGGTCTATATAAAGTTGAAATTCAACATTTTGTTCTTAATTCCTCCTTATTGTAATTCCACAAGCCCCTCTCTGAGAAAACTGAACAGGTTGAAAAATATTGCCGAAACATTAAGTTAAGTTAGGTTAAGTTAAGTTTTATTTATTTATAAAGCACTCATTCGTACTTACTAAAAGCAGCTCAAAGTGCTGTACAAAACAATATGCAATAAACCCTCATTATAAAAACAAACAAAACTTTTCCCTCCTCCAACAAGAAAAAAAAATAAAAAATTAAAAATCCAGATCCAGTTCAGGAAATGCTGTTAAAAAGATGGGTCTTAAGCCTGCTCTAAAAAACAGCAACATTCTCTGCAGCCTTCAGGTTCTACAACAAATCAGTCCAGAGCTGAGGGCCATGATACTAAAAGGAAGTGCGTCATGTGTGTTCTGACTCTAGGAACTGTTAATAGTCCAGTGCCAGAGGACCTTAGGGTCCGCGGTGGTTCATAAAGTAGCAGCTCTGCAAGATAAGATGGTGCAAGACCATTAAGACATTTAAAAACCAATAAAATAACCTTAAAATCAATCCTAAGACGTACAGGGAGCCAGTGCAATGATTTAAAACAGGTGTAATATGAGCCTGCCTGGTCCTGGTTTGCACACGAGCAGCAGAGTTTTGAATTGCTGAAGGCTGGACAGATTTTTCTTACGGAGACCAGAAAGCAGGACATTACAACAGTCTCTAAACGACTAGAAATAAAAGCGTAAAAGTTTCAGTTTTGGCCAAAGAAAGAAGAGAGCAGACTCTGGCTATATTTTTTAGATGATAAAATCCTGTTTTGACAATCGAGCTGAACCACTGCAGAAGAGTAGAGAGGCCAACCAAGGGTTTTAATCTGTTTAAAATAATTTGATGATCAATTGTATCAAAATCTGCACTCAGGTCCAACAGCACAAGGATCTTGTGTGAATCCAGATTACATTTACAATTTTTAGTAGGGCTGTCTCCGTACTGTGGTTCATTCTAAAACCTGATAGATACTTTTCTAAAATACCAGTGTCATTTAAAAAATATTTAGCTGAATAAACACAAGCTTTTCTAAATTTTGACTTAAGAATGGTAAGTTGGATAAAGGTCTACAATTATTAAAAACACTAGGATTTACTCTACTTCAGAAGGGGCTTCACCACAGCTATTTTAACGGCTGCAGGGAAGACAACCATCCAAAGAGAACAATTTACAGTATATAAAGATATCTTTGCAGCACAGGGAGAATAAACTGAAATTTCCTCCACTCAGAGAATCCAAGTACAAAATAAAATGGATTTAACGGCTAAAAAAAGTGGATTTTGTATGATACAGTATGTCCCTTTTAAACTGAAAGTCTGGACATTTTGAGTGGATGTTCTATAGAAATGTTCCAAAGGATTAATATTTTACCCTCTGTAGCACTTTAATAGGGTCCAATTAAAAAATAAAGCTTTTATTTTGGCATAACTGCAGGTCCGAGCCAAGATCAAAGTGGATTGCTGATGTCTTAAAACAACTCTAGTCTTCATACTGTTATAATGTGATCACTGTTTTATTCATCTTTGTACCACCTTCAGTACTGCATTAAAGATATTTCCATTATTTACTTGTCAGCATCTTAGGGTAGATTCTAGCAGGACTAGCCTAACATTTCTGCCTGGATAATTGTGTGGTGCAAAACTCACGGCAATGTAAAGGTTGATAAAATATAGTCTACAAGAAGAGGTATGAAATTACTGAGGTGGAATTGTTTTAAAACTATTGAAATCCACTTTGAAAGCAGCCCTGCTTGAACTATTATTAACTTGTCAATCAACAAAAGTGTCACAGTGGTTCATAGGATCGTTTTTGTTATCATCACTTTAAGGTTTGCATTACAGAAATACTCTGACAGAAACACTGGCTAATCCTGCAGATGGTGCCCCTGGATCTATGCACATTTTTGACGACCA
This sequence comes from Austrofundulus limnaeus, assembly GCF_001266775.1. Lineage (NCBI taxonomy): Eukaryota > Metazoa > Chordata > Actinopteri > Cyprinodontiformes > Rivulidae > Austrofundulus > Austrofundulus limnaeus. Next base: position 489,600 of record NW_013952417.1, on the reverse strand, counting down.
AATAAAATCAGCCAGAAGGTTCACTCCCAGAAAACCATTCCAACACATCTGCAATAAATGCCAACTCATTCGGTGCAATCACCACTGGATCCAGACTTGGTCTTCTAATAAAACTTTTGCCTTAAAAAAGGTTTTCCTGTTGATGATAATAATGTGAGCAGGAAATGTGCTGAGAGACTTACAGGCAGCTGACAGACTGAAGCTGTGCTGACGGTGGGGCAGATGATGGAGACGGGGTCTCCGGTGGCGGGGTGGGACGAGTTGAGTCAGGTGTTTGTGTGTGTGTGTGTGTGTGTGTGTGTGTGGTCGGTCGGGGGGTGAGGGGATGTTGGGGGATCACTTGGGGCTCGTGACGGTGGGTGTCGGAGGGTAAACCAGAGCCACGTTAACCCGCTCGGTGCCGTTTTTTGGACAGATGATCTCAGTCGGGCTGTCGGGTCGCGGCTGGCTCAGCAGCTCACCTGCAACAGAACGAACAGCATGAGTTAGAAACACACACACACACACACACACACACACACACACACACACAC
>NW_013952417.1:478019-487817 GCF_001266775.1 Austrofundulus limnaeus | reverse complement strand
AAAAAAAAAAAATTTGACACTGCAGCCTGGGGGATGCACAGCAGCCAACACAACATGTCTCCTCACTTCCTCTTTGTCTGATAATCAGGCCTGAAGCAGATTCATGCAAATGGCAGGACCATAAATAAACTTTTTTTTTTAAATTAGTTTGTTAATCTTTGTTGTATTCATGGAGTCTGAACAAACATTTCAAACTGATATTTACATTCAGTTAAATGGCAGCTTTAAAGTAAGGAAAAGCATTAACTAAACCATAAGAAGCCAGATGTCAGCACTAAATATTTATATTTAGCAGAGCCTGTACAGAAGGTACATGTGCTGAAAAGGACAACTCTGATTCAGCTGATTTGGTGACGCAGAGGGAGCCATGAATGTCTGGACAGCAGAAGGCTGGTAGTACAAGACGACACTCCTGAGGGGAATACGAAACAAAATTACTTCTTTAAAATGTAATTACTAATGTCATATTAGAGTATCATTAGAATGTAAAAGTCTCACAATGTCACCATCCTCAAAGCTTGCATGTTTATCCTGAGGAATATGTTCAAGCTGAGTGAACACTTCAGCAAACTAATAAAAATGCTGTTTGCTTGCTGATTAGTTGTAGCTGATATATTAACACAGCAGTAAATAGTAATTGTTTGATATTTTTACCCTTATAAACAGGAGCAGCATGTTTACAGACAGAGGTTCAACTTTGCCACGAATGTCACTGATTCTAGGAGTTTGTCTTTCTTAAATCAAATGTTGACTGGCACTCAGGTGAAACATGATCAGCTACTGGTTATCTTAAAATAATTTTCAAGCTTCCAATTAGAATTTTTCAGTAATCTTTGATTTAGATGTGGAACAAGCAACAAAGAACCAAAGATTTATTAAAACCATTGCTGATGTTGTTACAGCCAAGATTTTTTTCAGGTTTTTGCCTTAACCAGTTAAATGTTGTATTTTTGGATGTTTTCTCAAGGATGATTTTTTTTAGCTGAGTTGATAGATTAATTTAAAATGTATTACTAGAAAGTAATAAACTAAAAACTGCTGATAGAAAACAAATCCCAACAATTTAATTATATTAATATGCCTTTACCTATCAGATAAAGGCATATTATCAGCATCACTGAAATATTAAGAGAATATCCAACTGCAGAGGGGAAAAAACAACTAAACTTAATGTTAACTGGGCTAAAGCAGTGGACATGAACAAAACAAGCTTTTATGTTATCACTTCTGAAAAGCTCCTGCCTACGCTGCACTAAATGAGTTTTAAAAGAAATCTCCAGCATTTAGAATAATGTTTATATACAGTATATTTTTATTTTTCTCACTAAAAATTCTGTTTGTATGGAGCCCATCAGGTGAAACTGGATAAATAAAAACATATTTCTTACGGCCACGATTAATAATGCATGGCCACAAGGTAGTTATTGCAGTCATTGCCATGTAGAGACTGTTGATTGTTAACATGGACAAGTTTGAATTAATTTCATTTTATTTTAATATAAAAAATAATGACATACTTCAGTGACATTAGGTAGTAAATAATGCTAAGCATCCTCTCCTCTCACACCAAGCCTTGGCTCTGGAAAAAGTTGGCCTTGTTGTGTTCAGGAACACAGTAAAAATCGGTTTCTTGACCCACACCTAGGCCTTCATGGTCATCTCATAAATAACCTAATAATAATAATAATAATAATAATAATAATAATAATAATAATAATAATAATAATAATAATAATAATAATAATAATAATGTGTGGGTAGGCTAACTTTAACCAGCTCAAAACAAAAACAATATATTCAAAATCTGGCTCCAACAATGTCTGTATCTTTCACAAAGCTCAAAATGATCGCGTGGCCAAGTGAGGAAATTTTTTATTCAATGTCATCGAAACGGCATCGTATGTTTGTAGGTGGATGGGAGGTGCAAATGCAGCAGAAAATCTCAATTTAAAAAAATATATCTTGAGGTCCACAGAGCCTTCTTTTCCTTGCCATTTTCAAATTCCACCACTAGGTGTCAGTAAACACAACATGATCACATACAAATCAGAGATAGGGCAAGTATTGTGAAAAAATGAACTTAATTTTGTTTTTTAAAAGCCAGTCAAGTTTGTTTTATTTTTAAATAGGGCATCTTTTTCAGAAGTGGTCAAACAGTCTGATTTTACAGTCATTGTTCTCTTTCAGGTTTGGATTATTCACTCTTGATCCCAATCAGCTTCATGAATGAGTCTCTTTCCTTTCAATTATGTGATTTTATATGTCTGAGTTCATTTAGACTGAACTCTGCACCAGGTAAAAACATTTATTAAAAGTATTTTTTTAAATATTAAAAGTATTAAATCATAGTCTCATTTTACGATAACACAACCATCACAGTGAGTGGGATCAGAGGTGGGAAGAGGTCCTGATTGCAGTAAGTATCAATCTGTTCCTGTTGAAAAACACAAGCACTGCATCACTCAGCCGCTAACATCATCCCTGTTGTTCCACATGGCAGCAGAACAACAGCATCACGGGCCGGTCACATGTTTCATTCCTACGAAACACTGTGCATTATGTTCTAGCACATGCATGATAAATACAAGTTAATTCCTGTTTTTAGGGCAGCTACAGCTCAACAATGATTTGATGATCTGGATTTATCTGTCACACACTCACACTGACCTGTCCAAACACAACATGTCAACCTGCTGTGAGAGAAGATACTGAGATGAGAAGCCCGGAGGATAATCCTGTAGCAGAAACCTAATGCTTCACCGAGGTCGTGATGCAGCAGCTGGTGACCTGCCAGATGCTGAAACAATAAATGCAAAATCCCCAGGATTGTCGACATAATTCACCCCAATCTGGTTTTAAAACAAGGATTTCAATCCCTGAATGAGCAGAGATTAACTGTTGTTGAGCTTGTTCAGGCCTCACACAGAACATAAACCTAATTTTATACAAAACAGTCCAAATAAAAAGTACTATACGTATTGTACAAAGCAAAACAGAACATTTCTGAAGACAGTTGAAAGTATCTACTGTACTTCCCATTGAGATTTTGCTTTGAATTTGTTGTAAACAGGTATTGGCTTTAATTTGAACATCAAAAACAATCCAACTATTTCTGCAACAAGTTAGACATTATTTATTATCCTACATCTTTAATCTCTCCCTGGCACAAGCCTCGGTACAACCCTGCCTCAAGTCGGCAGCTATAGTCCCGGTTCCAAAAAGCTCAACTACCAATCGTCTTTAGTCTGAAAGGATTGATGCACACAGCTCCTCCACCCTGATACCCAACGCTGGCATGCCACAGGGCTGTGTGCTGAGCCCACTTCTATTCCCCATCTACACCTGTGACTGCACCTCCTCTCGCTCTACCAACACCATCATCAAACATGCCGATGACACTACTCTGGTGGGATGAGTCGGCATACAGGGACGGGGTGCATCGGTTGGCAGTGTGGTGTTCCAAGAACAACCTTTCACTCAACACCCTACAAACCAAGAAGATGGTCATAGACTACAGGAAGAGTAAGGCTGCCCCTGCACCACTTCAAATTCTTGGTGACCCACATCTCAGTAAACCACTCCTGGTCGGGCAACACCACAGCAGTGGTTAAGAAGGTCCAGCAGTGACTCCACGTCCTGAGAGTACTCAGACAAAACAACTGGTAACCTTGTATCGCTCCACCGTTGTGCTCGCAAACACCATCACTGTGTGGTACGCTGGCTCCACCACTGCTGACAAGAAGAGGCTGCAGCGGCTGATCAGGACTGCTGAGGAAATAACTGGCTGTCCTCTCCTGTCCGTCGACACTATCGCCAGCAGACAGTCTCTCCAGGGCCAAGAGGATCTTTAAAGACCCCCTTCATCCTTGTCACCACCATCTCAGCCTGCTGCCCTGTAGCAGAAACTATGTACAGGAGCATTAAGAGCTGCATCAATAGTCTCAAAAACAGTTTCTTCCAATGGGCCATCCAGACACTGAACACCAACCAAACACCCTAAAGGGCTCGACACACGGGAAGCGACGTCGCTCGCTCTCCATTCATTTCCTATGGAGCCTGTGCGGTGAGGCGACAATCGCTTGCCCTCCTCCAGCTAAGCGACCGGCGAAAATAGTGCATGTGAAATTTCACGCTCATACACAGACGTGCACACGCGAGCTTGCGATGCGACATATGAAAGTTGAAAAATGTTCAACTTTTGTCGCTGTCGCTTAGCGTACAACCAATCAGCGAGGGTTTCATTGACTGACCAATGAGAGCAGAGTATGCTACACACTAACGTTAGCTAACACTTTCACCAAGTGATTACTAAAAAGCTTTGTGGGAATTTATTGGCACCAGGGTGAAGTTTATGGTAAGTTTTTCCTCATAAAACTGTATCTTGATGTGTGTTTGTTTTTCAATATCATTAGCATCGCAAGATTTGTTTAGTTTACACGTCTGTAATGCACACCCGCCTTCAGAGTCAAGAACCAATCAAATTTTGTGAAGACAAGCGATCTGAGAGCGCGATTCGCAACGCTGCAATCGCTATCGCGTCCCGTGTGTCGGGTTTCACCCTGGCTGCGATGACAGCCGCTAATCGCTGTAGTTTGTCGCTGCCCGTGTGTCGAGCCCTTAAGTTTATTATTTTTTTCATTCAAATCCTACCTCATTATGTATACATACTGTGTATGTTTTCTATGTCTTTCTATAATACACTGTCAATTGAGGCATGTTCACTTTTGTTGTACAGGTTTGTGAAATGACTATTAAGATCATTCTGTTCTATATTATTTGTTCATCAACTCTTGACAAAACCTCACTTTCAAACAAATGAAAACGTCTGAATGAAGCTCTTTTTTGGCTTTGACTGTAAGCTCTAAGATTTATTTCTTTGCTCCTTTTGTTATGTTACATTGTTTTTATAGCATAATTAAATTAATATTAGTTTATTTGATGACTTAAAAAAACCTTCCCACTTTAGCCTGAACCTCCACAAACACTGGGTCATGACAAAGCCTGACAGGTGATTTTTCTTAGGAGGCCACCTTGAACTCAGGCTCAACTTATCAGTGAGCTTTAGCGATAAAATACAAACAAGACGAAGGCAAAAGGGTTCAATGTGCTGTAGAGGGTAAACAGCCTCTGACGTCGGCTGTTATCCACCAAGTTTGCAAAAGAAATCAATAAGCTCTTATCATCGGGCTAATGGAATGTGCAGCCGTTGTAAACCAGTCGGTGGGTTTAGCTGCAGCTGAAACGGGTGTGGGGAAATTATGACTGTTTGTTTTGTGCAAAACTAATAAGACGGATCAGGAAGAAACTCCACTGTTTTTTCTCCTCCACAGTATAACACACTTAACTCACCAGTCTGTAATCAGGAGCACTTAAAGCATCAGGCCTTTTGACTGATTCCGTTTTCTCTTGGAGTTTGGATACAGACAGAAGATGGCACAAAGCAGCAAAATAAAACAAGAAAACTAAAAATACTATTCAGCTCACAGATACTATAGATACTCGGAGGCTATCAGAGCACAGTAAGACAAGCACAACAGTGAATAATGACTCGTGTTTTTATTTAAATTCTAAGAGCGTGATCTTCAGTTTGCAGAGTATATTGAAAGAGCAACTTTCACTCCAGTAAAAAGCGTGAGAACTTTTTCCGCTGCTGGAAGTCAAACAAGCGTTCCCCCACTGGAAGCAGCTGACTGCTCGTGCATCCGGCTGAGCATCCTGAATGAGTTCAAGGCCCGACAGCTCGTCCTCCTCCCCACTCTGGCTGAACGCAGTCACACTTTAACCTTTACAGGCCCGATTTCAAGACCCAGGAATGCAACCATGTCCCCCCCTCAGACGGTAAGCAGGTAAAAGGATTGTTTCCCCTTCACGCTCCTCCTCCTAATAGTTTTCCAAAGCGCGGCCATAAAAGGAAACAATCACTTCTCCTCGAGCAGCAGAAGTTTTTCCGTCTCCAGGAAACTCCCACTGGGATGTTTGGAAAAAAATCAGTGGAGTCTTTCTGAGCTTCGAGGGTCTGCTTCATTCACTAACGGTTCCTCAGACTTCCCATTTAACTTCCTCCTCTATTGTCAACCTCTGATGTGAGGAAGAATGGCAATACTTTGAGGATGTTTATTTATTTATTTTTTTCTGGTCCTGCTGAGTCGAACTAAAACACCATCAAGTTATCCTAGAAATACTGCAAGAGGCAAGGGCTAAAAAAATCGCCCAGTTTTACAAATATTGAGCTAAAATCTGATGCGGTAGTAGCTGAGAGTCATTCACAACACATGCTTTGAGTGCTAACACATTGCGCAATGTCACATGGCATGCCTCCATTGTCCAGATTTGACCAAAACAAATATAGCTCCATCATTTCTCAAAATAAGTTGGTCTTAGTCAAAAATTTTGACAGGAATCAGGAAATATGCCTTCCTTCATTGACGGTTAGGCCCCCATTTTTTTCTATGAAATTTTAAGGTTCACTAAATTTCGAAAAAGACAAACAAAAAAAAAAAAAACAGAATTCTTGATCACGAACAGCAGCTATGTTTACATGTGCAAATTGAAATGTATTCAGATTAAATAATTCAAATGTGTTGTTTATATGGGCACAAAATTAACTAATCTAATCATAATGAGCATTAGGGCTGCCACTATTAATCGATTAATCGACGACTAATCAATTATTAAAATAATCGATGACTAATTTAATAATCGATTAATCGTTTTCTTTTTTTTTTTTTGTTCTTTAATTTGTTTTTCTCTCCAAACTGCTTTGACACCTTCCACTGCCACATCTGCCTTTCTGTCCTTGACACACATGCACAGTAGTGGTAACTGGGGTAGGCCGTGGACGTCACAAGACATTATACAGACAGGCTCTGGTATCATGGCTACCCAGCAACGGAGCTCAAAGTGTGGGATCATTTTAAGAAAATGAAAGAGAAACCTGTGCAATATCTGCAGAGCAGAACTTACCTTCCACAGCAATTATTTTTAGTTAGCATATAGCTAAAATCTAATGATGGTTATACAATAGCAGCTGCATTCTGCGTGATAAGCTGTATGTTTTATATTCAATTAACATTTGATCCGATTAGTCGACTAATCAAAAAAGAATCCGTGATTAATCGTTTATAAAAATAATCGTTTGTGGCAGCCCTAATGAGCATTTACATGCACCAGGCTTTTATTCAGAATGGAAGTAGTTGTAAATGTTCCCTAAATAGCCAGCGAAGAAGAAGTTCTACTTCTGTGATGACTATAAACAAATGTTCTGTCTTGCGAGCACCCAGAATGAACCCACGCCAGGTTGTCATATGTGGAGACGTTCCTACATTTTCAACCATGAAGGCATTCAATAGTTTTGAGCTCTTTCAAAGTATCTAATAGAAATGTATCATTAACCGAACAATTTTGCTTCCCCGACACATTGGCATCTAACCAGACGTCAGGTTGGCACAGGGCACGCATACAGTCAGGTCAGTTTTCCACAACCAGAATAACATGATCAGATTAACGTGCACACTGTTCGGATTATCAACCAAGATAAACCACCCCTCTCATTCAGATTACAAATTCATTCCTATCAAGCTAAATCTAAATTTATTCCGATTACTTATGTCCCTGTGAACATAGTGTCAATAACTGCTTCATTTAGTTCCACTGTTGTTCCCTAAGAGGCAAAAACATCATTGCTCTGATGTTTTTGCACCTTTACAGGCAGTGGTAGAGTCTGACAGTTTTCGGAGGGGTGGTCTGACTGGGACCTCTGGTCTCACAGGGGTGGTCCAGAAAATGATTTTTTTTTTCCACTTGAGAATTTGCTGAGGATCTAATCGTGTTTCTTGGTCATTCTTGCATTTTCTTCTACAGACAGTTCCTACTGTTTACAACTATGACCTGTTTGAGCAGTGCAGTTTAAATGAACTTTCTGTGCAAAGAAATGGTTTCGCCAACATTTTGCTGGCAAAGTGGCGTTGGGGTGGTAACTGGGGTGGCCAAAGATTTTTCATAAAATCAGCACAAGAAATTTTGGAAAAGCATAGTTTTTAAAGAGAAAAGTATCTGAACTCTATTCAGTGAAATCCTCTCATGAGATTCTCCAGGTTTATTTGTTGCTTGAGTAACAGAACCTAGGTCTCTTGATAATTGTCTCCATCATTTTAACAATACATCCTAAAAGAGTTCCACCCTGTTTTCCACTTTAGGCATAAAGTTAAATCTTTCAGGTTTGAAAAAGAAGCTAAAACCTTTTTGACACCCTGTGAATGTTTCCTGCAACCGTGACAAAGGAGGCTCTGCTCCCATGTTGACATTTCTGCCATGATCTCACTTTTAAAATTATTCATCTACAACCAGTTCAGAATGGATTCTCAAAAGGTAAATGTGTAGCAAATAATTATAAATTTATTTTAAAGACTAACAGCTTTAAACTTCACAAAACCATTCACACATGAATGGCAAAAACAGGACATGAAGGTCCATCTTTTTCATTTTTAACTATTTATTACATAATATGTAATTACATAATGTAATATGTAATTAAATTACATGTTACATAACTGTAAGATCATATCAATTAGAGGACAGCATGATCTAAAATTAAACTATGAACAGAGGAAATGACAACAAGCTTTTCTGTTTATTTGGTATTTTTAAGAGAAAAGCTAATTGTGTAATAAAGCTGTGAACTCTGCTGCCTGTAAAAAGCTTCATGCTCCTCAGCAGACCCACATTTCATTCCCACGTCACTTCTGCAGCAGTGTTTATTGTATAAATATTTACAGTTTGCACTTAAAATAGAAATGTGTTATTTCTACAAAGCTGTAGGCCAAAAATAAGAAAAATCAGAGGATTGTACGTAATTTTTATGGATCACAGTGATTTTTCCTTTTTTACTTTCTATGTAGTGATGGTACTATAATATTCATTTGCATTTACATTACTGTTCCCTGCAGGTAAGTACAACTGTGCTCTTCTTCCTTTGTATAATGGTGAAGATAATTCACCTCAACACTAAACAAACATTTCAGGGTTAGAATTCAGGGGTTTAGATTAACAAGTTTAAGTTCAGTTTTCTCTGATGTCAGCTCATCTTCTAACACATCCTGCTACCACAGACTTGCTCTGGACTTGTGTACTATTAACAGGCATTACAAAGTATTTTTATATATATTGGCACTTATTAAATCATAAACAGCAGAGGTTTTTGACGTAGAACGTCACAAGCAGGGAGGAAGACAACAGTGTATTATCCTGCTGAGCATATAATCTGTGTCACCTCATCTGCATGACAACACACTGAAAGCAATGAGGCAAAAAGCTCTTAAATGCCATGAGTCACGTCTCCAGTGTGCTACAGCTAACCAAGATGTTTGCAGAAGGAGGAGACAAGCTCACAGAGCAACACAGAGACAAGTCATTACCAGCTGCTTCTGCTTTTTTCTAAACCTGATCTAAAATAAGTCAGCTATGACGGAAAACGAGGCAACGGTGACCATTGGAGAAACCGAAACTGTGACGGCCACGAGACCATAAAAAGCTCCTGCTTCTGTAAACATTAACAGCATCAAGCTTAAAGGGATCCCCGATTAGTTGTAACATTAGACTTTATTTGATAAACATATATTTTAACTGTAAAATAAAGACTGTAAAAATACTGTAGGATGTTCAGTTTTTATAACTTTTAAACTAAAAGTTTAAAAATATATTACATGGACATTCCACAAATTTATTTACATTCAAAGCATTCTGGGTAAATGATGACATGGATAGGTCATCGGTGCAAGGCTGCTAGCGAGCTATATCCAC
>NW_013952417.1:476109-477514 GCF_001266775.1 Austrofundulus limnaeus | reverse complement strand
GTGGATATAGCTCGCTAGCAGCCTTGCACCGATGACCTATCCATGTCATCATTTACCCAGAATGCTTTGTGTGTAAATAAAATGGCTCCGTTCGTGTAGTATATTTTTAAACTTTTGGTTTAATAGTTATAAAAACTGAGCAGCCTACAGTATTTTTACAGTCTTTATTTTACAGTTAAAATATATGTTTATCAAATACAGTCTAATGTTACAACTAATCGTGGATCCCTTTTAAGGTCAACGCTGCAGCTTGGAAATAAAATAATAATAACAAAACACAAGAAGGTTCATTTTAACACAAACCAAAAAAGAGACATTGTGGATTTAATTTAAAAAAAAACATATGTCAGCTGGTTCCACTTAACTGAATGGAGAAAAAATAACACATTTTCTTTACATTAACTTAAAGTGGATATAAACGCGCATCAGTAACAGAAAGAGCTGCTCTGCTCCAACCTCCACAGCAAATACACAACCATTCTAATCAATGAGAGTGTTTACACTGGCTCCGCACGGCAGCAGTGAGCGGACGGCGATCCACCAAAATTAGATCCGATCCTATTTTCCATCTACAAAGATCACGTCGCACCAACAGGAAAATGAACGAGCACAACATCTGTAGTTTCAAAATAATTCACCAAAAGCAGACAAATTTTTAATGAATTAATAAATATGTGGAAATATTTCTACACAAATGCTGTCAAAATGTACAAATTGCAAATAAACAGCGGCGAACAGCGCACCACAGTGGAAGCACTTCTAGTGTAAATTAGGGGTAAACTGTCCTTTTTTTTTTTGGACAAAGTGGGGGTCATATTAGTTTATTACATGATAAAATTTTAGAAATTTAACCCCGCTCTAAAATCAGATGAGTAGTTACGTTCATTATTAGTATGTGAATCAGAAACCAGCTCCATTCAACCTTTAATCATAAAGCCGTCCAGAGTCTTGACACCACCACAGATGTGACCGTTGAAACAGAAACCAGAGCATCACCACCTCCTGCATCATCTGCAAACAGCCATAAGTTCAGGGTTCGTGAGTCAAGGCTGCAGGCCTTCAAGGGAAATTCAAAATTGTTGTTGGTTGATGTGTGGAAAAGTTAAGCTAACGATAAATGAGTTAGCAGCAGCTGGGAGGCTGACATATGCTAATAGCACAGACTGAGGAATAACACAGCTGAGTGTTAAAAGAGAGGATCATCCTGAACACACACACACCTACTATGTCTCTCTATTCTTGTGGGGACTTTCCATTGACTTCCATTCATTTTATGGAAATTTTATATCCTAACCCTGACCATTTACCCTAAATTTAACCTCACAGGAAAATGACCTGACCCTAAAACTAACCTAAACTCTATTCACACCTTGGTCCTAAACCAAACCCCACCCCACCCAAAATC
>NW_013952417.1:455535-472572 GCF_001266775.1 Austrofundulus limnaeus | reverse complement strand
CACTGTATATGTACATATTGTCTGCTATCCACTGTTAATGTTTTGTTTGTTTATTAATAAAAGTTTTTTAAGTTGAGACCTGTGTAACATTTGTTATTGTTATCATTGTTAATGGAGGAAGAAAAGTTAGTATCGGCTTCAAGAATCGGCCCAAAAATATCGGCTGCTCGTATCGGCGTATCGGTTAGACTGATTTTTAAAAAATCGGTATCGGTATCGGCCTTCAAAAACCTGTATCGGTCGATCTCTAGTCTATAGTGACACTAACTTTGAACGTTGCTTGTAGCCGCTCAATAAAGAGTTGCTTCAGCCATATCGAAAACCAGATTTTTTAAAAAATAAACAAACATTCAATCTTTATTTTCCAGCTGACTGGAAGGAACCACATATTAAAGCCGTTTAAGCTTCACACGTCTCACTGCTAGTGATCATCTTTATCCATGCTGGTGTGCTTACATGTGTCTGGGTTAAATAATCCGGGATTTTCAACTAACTTTACAAGTGTGAACACATAGCTGCAGCAAAGCACGTTATCTCACTGGATAACATAGCTGGGGACACACCGACACACAGTCCAGTACAGCTATCTTTATGGGGACATTGCATTGACTTCCAGCCTAACCCTGAACCCTTAACCTAAACCTTAAAAGGTACACCTGACTTTAAATCTAAATCTTAAATCTTTTTACATGAACTCCAGTTTCTCGTTAAAACTGTAGCAATTAAATAAAACTGTTTTCAGACTGAAATAATTCCAAAGTTGAAAAGTACAAAGTATTTAGCAAAAAGCCTTTTACAATTGGTTGACTGTTCTTTTCTCTCTCTCTCTATACAGTTTTCAGGGTTATGTGATGACTTCAAGTCTCATTCTCATTGTTTCCATGAGATACAGTCTGGAATGCAAGGCCATCGGGGAGTCTGCACCTCCAACCTTTAGCTCTCCTGCTCCCACACATCTTTGTCCTCACAGACACATTTATCTCACCTAATGAGACAAATGATCCGGACAGAAGAAAGCAGCCGCAGCTCCGCGCAGTGCAGCTCAAGAAACACATGCAAACAGATGAACAGGCTGAATAAAGTCATTATAAATTCAAATTTTTAAAAAAAGGGCTGTAAACCAGACAGATTGAATCCATTAAAAACACGAGGAAGCAAAAGCGACACAAGTGTCAGTGGTTTTTAAAATCTCAAGTCACATAATCATCATGTTGGTGAAGGCTTTGTATATAAACCTGACAATTCATTAAAATGCATCGAGCTCTATTTGACTGTAGCTTTTAAGAGTACATTAAAGCTGGAGATATAATAATAATTAGCAGAATGATTTAAATTGATCGATTGGCCACTTTTAAATTCTGCCTATTTATATAATTAGTTTAGTGCTGTACCAAACGATTATTTTCTAATCGATTAACCTAACGATTATTTTTTCGATTAATCGATTATTCTAACAACAAATCTAGAAGTTATTCTGATGCGAGTGCACTGGATATTTAAAATGTTTTCATCAAATTAACAAGAACAGTTCTTTAATATTGTAATATTTTCTGTAATAGTTTTTTCATGGACAAAAAATATGCACTCTAGAGCCAATTCTTTAACAAAAAAAGCTTAAAAGATTTAACATCAACATGAAATCTCAACCAAAGCATATAAAATTCAACTAAAAGAAATATAGTGCAAGATGTTAACAATCTAACAAATGAACTAAATCATGCAAAATTCAAGTCACTCTGGAAAAACTATAATAAACATATATTTATTATTTTTTATTTAACATATTTCTCAATATATATGATTTAACAAATATCAAGACAACATCCAACTCTTTGTATTGTAACATCAGTTGTGTAACTTATTTCTTTAAGGTGAAAACTGTTGAAAACAACAAGACTGTTTTGTCTTATTGCACAAATTAAAATCCAGCTCCACGTGTTTCTATTGATGTCATTTCCCCACTAGAACAATGTGTGATGGAGGTCCATGGAAGGCAAATAAGTTTAAATCAAATAAACAAAAGAGGATGCAGTTAAAATAAATAAAAGGTATTTAAGCTACGTTTTGAACATCCAGAACACGTCCAGCACTTGTTGGCTGCTTGTGCTCTTTAGGTCAGACGTGTGTCGAGAAGCTCCTCTGTAGTTTGACACGCTGGGGGAACCGTCTGATGGGGGAACCGTCTGATGGGGGAACCGTCTGATGGGGGAACATGGCTCGACCTAACACCGCTCTCTGTTTAATGGTGGATGAAATAAAGAAAGTGGCGGTACTTTATTTACTTTGAGCAAGCGAACGTCATGTTCACAAGATAATTAATCCACCAGATAATTCAGAGGTGGTCTGTTCGGTAAATTTTACTCCAGGAGCTGCGAGGCTTGTTTTCAAGCTTCAGACTGAACTGAAGCAGCAGCTGCTGACGTCATTACGCTCTTGCGCGATGCTGCGTTCAGGACAAGCATGGAAAACTCACCACTCTTATGCCAATACGGTGTCAATGATGCATTTAGGTACCGAAATGGAATTGCATGAACATTCAAGTGGTGGTTATGTAATACAGCGAATCGATAATAAAAAATCTGCGTCGACAGATTTACATAATCGACGTCATCGATTATTTCAACTAATCGGTGCAGCTCTACATTAGTTTAATTATTAGTTTATATAATTAGTGAAGATGCAGCAGCAGCTTATTGTGACCCATGATTTTGTTTTATTTGGTCAGAAGTCTCTTCTCTGCCTTTTTAAAAGTTCTTCTAAGAGTTGTTAAATATGTGTTTGTTTAAATGAAGCAACTTATTTTTGTATTTTGTTTATTAAAAATACATATTGACAAAAATTGAAGACAACTTTTTTTTTAAAATCAGTTACCTTGATTTTTAAAGATAAACATTTTTCTTTAAAGGGATCTCAGACTACTTTCACCTGTTGGCTTTAATATGTTGTTATTTCTCCTTTCTACTAAAAGGTGTTATTTTTAATGTGAAAAATTAAAGTACTTAAAAATTTGTCAATGTTTATTACATTTCTCAAGCTTGTTGCCATTTTGTTACTGATGCAATGCATTTTGAGGGATTGTGATGATGATAGGTTACAAGTGAGACTAAAACACTGAATCATGAGCTAAAAAGCTATAATGTGTGACAATAAATGCATTTTTTCTTTGTAATTAGTTTCTATGTTCTGCACAATATATGGGTTGTAATGATCAAACACAACAATGTTTAGTAAATTATTTGTGACGCTATTGCCATATATGTGGCATTAGCATGGTGCTAATATTAGCAGCTCCGGAACTAAAACCATAGCTTTGTCTCCATGAAGATCAAGATTTATTTTTGTTAAAAAATTATTACATGTACAAAAAAAATATAAAAAAAATAAAATAATAATAATAACCTGGGTTTCACCCCAGTATCAGAACTTGCAACTGCATTTTATTTAATATCTCATTGCAACATAAATTTCATCAGCTAAGTTGGTAAACGTATAATTAAAAACAAATTTTTCGGATCAGGAAGAAATTCCAAACTCGTAAAAAAAAACAACTAAACTCCACCGTCTTTGTTTTAAAGTTTAGTTTGCCAACGGCTCAATAAATTCTGGCGAGGATACTCAGATGCAGCCTACGTTTTCAAGGTTTTATTGATTGCAATGGTCCGACAAATGCGCCTTGCGTTGGCTGCAATCCCTGAATTGAGACACAGCCCATATTTCCATATCTATTAGCTCGGGAGCTAACGCTTGCATGAAGAAGCTCTGTTGTCTTCCCTCCACTTTCAGTTTACATTCTTTTCTCGCTGATCATCAGACATTGTCTAGAATTAACTTACAAGCTGAATGGAGCTCACAGCCTCGAACCGGAGAACTAAACATCATCATTTATCATCAATAACATGACGACCTTCGTGTGTGACAATCTTTTTTAATTTATATTTTAAAAAAACTAAACAGCTACAACATATTTACAGTCTTGTTTCTATAGCTAAACTAAATGTTTATCAAATACTGTCCAACTATAGTCAAAATTCCAATAAAAATGATATAAACTGATGGTAGTTGTAGGGATGGGCAGTGCTATTGAAATATTCAAAGCTTTGTTTAAATGGGTAAATCTAAAGACTTAATTCAACCATCACAGTCATCTTTTTGTTGTTGTTTATTTACACAGGCACCTGTAGTAACATATCAAGTTTCCTAACTGTGCTTTTCCAGTCGGGGTGCTTTTTCCAACACAACAACCCACCCCTTTCTATCAAAAAAGCAAAGAAAAACAACTTCTTCAGTATGTAAAGACATTTTTTAAAAATCCTAAATAATTTCTGGATAAATTCAAAAAGAGATTCCGTGAGAGTCCCTGGTCCACAAAGTTACCACAAGGTGTCTAAATCCTCCAGCTGCAAAACAAGCCCATATAATCACCCCTCCACCACCGTACTGACAGTTAGTATGATGTATTTGTGCTGACATGCTGTTTGTTTTGTTCTTTAGGGGAACAGACCCAACTCTACAAACCTGAGCCCTGCTGTCATGCACTTCTTCTTCTTAACCACACTTGTTCAGTCATTTCAGCAGCTCTGCTTTTAGTGCCTCAAAGGTTGATAATTACTGTGGGAAGGATTGTTGGTTTACTGGGCTGTGTGCTGACAAATGTGTGGCTGATACGCTGACAGCTGACCTCCCTGCTGTGGTCTTTGCTGCCGTTTTATGGTCAGAGCCCCAAAAAACCCACCTGGTATTAAATCAAAACCTCCACAAAAAGCAGAGGCCAACGTTTGTATGTCAGTCATCTCTCACTGATAATCCATCAAACACTTTTGTCATCAGGGTCTCACACGTTTGCTGATGAAGCAGCATTCAGGATGTGAAAACACCCCTCTTCTTCACTGCAGCAGCCTGACTCACAGGTCTGAAGTAAGAGCAGGATTACAGGAAGGTGATGTAACAGGATTTTCTTCTGCCGCCACCTCACACTCAGGAGACTTGACTCAAACGTGACACAGAACTATTCCGTCGACCAAATGAGCATCCTGGAGTTGGAAATCATACCTGAAAACATTTTGTGGAGAACAGTGTAGACTAAAAACAAAACTTTGCAGCTTTAGTGGCTTGAATTCTTTAAATTGTGAACATTAAGTGTGAACAAATGAGAAAAAAAACCTAATCTAGCTATCAGATTACAACTTTCTCACACTGTAGCTAAAAGATCAGCATTACAGGACAGAGCCATCTTATTTTTTAAATTTTTTTCCCAACTTTTAAGCCTTGTACACACATAGCCGGGTCTTTAAAAAACGAATATGTCCGCCAAAAAATATCACCGTCCACACAGGATTGGTTAGAGGAAAATCTGCGTCCACATGAACCCGCTGAATTTCACCACTGAGCGTTGTAAGAAACATGCCCAACCCATAGGGGGCAATGCAGTGCAAAGATGAAACGTATGTCAGCCAATCAAAATCCTCCAAAACGACCACAACTTCCTGTTTTGATCATGGCGCCTGGAGGTTCGTTTGTGTGGACAGACCGCGATGTTGAACTACTTTTAAGTACAGTGTTGGAATACAAAGTTAGTATAACGCAAGACAGTATCGACTGGGAATCATGTCAGAGCAAGTTCGTTGACATTTTGTCGCCTTTTTTTAGAGCATTACCCAACGGAGTCCTCAGATGAGTTTCCCCATTCAAAAACCGAAATCATGCGGGGGAATTTAACAACAAAAATGAAAGCAGTCTGAGGGAAATATCGTCAGGTTGTTGATACAGGACGCAGGAGTGGACACGGTCGAGTGGTTCTTCTTTACTTTGAACTGTGTGAACAAATATGAGGCGGTTCTCCAGCTACTACTACCTTGCCGTCAGGTATTGAAACAGAAGATCTGGATCTTTCCCTGTCCCTACCCTCGCCGTCTACGTCTTCTTCCTCCACCATGGACGTAGCAGACACAGGGTCTGATAATGACAGCAGTGTGGATCCTACATCAAAGCAGAGGAGAGACCTGCTTAATGTACGTATATTTGTAAGATCCATTCCTCATAAATGAAAGGTCCTTAGCAATAAATGTTCAATTGTTTGATGTACTGTAATTCACAGAATAGGTTTGAGTTGTAGTCTTGCTATTATTATAAAAACCATTAAGGCAATATTTGTGTTAGAAAAGATGCAATAATCGATGTGCCTAGTGGAGGTAGGATGAGATTTTTTTATATTTTACTGTATAAAGGTTGCTGTTTTTTTAAATTAATGTAAAGATCAAATCACACCATTTTGCTCTTACTCATATTAGGCCTGCATATTTATTAATTTGTTGTGGTGGATACAAAATACACCGTTAAGACATATATCGCAAATATTGGATCTTCTACTATTAATATGTAGAGGTGATGTGAAAAACTAGAATATGAGATAGGATTACTTTTGTAAGTTTAATTGCAATGTTTTTCTTTTCTCTTTTTAAGGCCAAACTGAAAGGCCACAGGCACGACCAGCTGAAGAGAAAGCTGCCTGCTGAGACCCAGTGGCTAAATGCTCTTGAGGAAGGCCTGCGTGTAAAGAAGAGACTGGTGGAAATCATTGAGACATCAGAAAAAAAGTTAGCTGAAAACTATTCTAAAATGTCCAATACACTGGATAAACTTACCACATCGATTGTTGATGGGTTTTCTCTTCTGAGACAGGTCATTCATACTCCTGCACAACCACCACACTACATGCCATATGAGCCAAGAGGTCCGATGTATTCTCACACAACGGCTCACCATTCTGTCCACCAAAACGCTGCAAATTATCCATACCCAAACAACTCCTTTGCTGGCAGAAGAAAACAAAATACAATACCAGTAAACACCATGAGCACCGAAGATGTCTCCCACACACCTGCTGAAGCCACTGGGCAATTTTCATATACCCAGGCTCTCTTTAGTAATGATTAGAGTTCCATTTTTTTTTAAATAAAAGGAGCTATTCTGTTACTGTTATGTACTGGTTCCAGTTTTGCACTAGGTTGTAATCAGGTCAGTTTGTTTATTACAGTGTTATCTGACAATATTTTTATATGTTTATTCATACTGTGAAATGCTTAGAATGTAGCAAATGTACACTACTACTAGAAATGGGCTGTTAGAATAAGATCTGTTCTTAAATAAAACACAAAATGAGAAATGTTCAGTATGTTGGTTTGAATTACATAAACATAAATATTTTAAATGCAATGTTTCTTTATGTAAAATTATTATGATTATCAGTTACAAATACAGCCATTTACAGTTGAAAGTATTGGCAGTACAATGTAATACATCCCAGGTCCAATCTTTACAGTGAGCTGTAAAATAATTCAACTTCAAAGTCTGTCCAATGAGCAAAAAACTTATATTGTGTCTCACTCCTGGGTTTTGTCATATGTTAATGGAATGAACTGCAAAAACATTTTACAAAACACTTTCTAAATTTTTGTGCTAACACACACACAGTGCTAAGTATAACATTTTATACAGAAAAAGACAATCTACTAAATCTTTCAAACAGATTTTTGTGTTTATGGATCCAAAAACTGAGTGAGGACTCTCCTGACCCGCTTTTCTTCTGCTGTCAAGCTGTCTCCTCTGAGCACTGTTTCCGGTTGATTGTTCCTGTCGTGCTGAATAGCTTCTGTTATGCTGTTTTCATTCACAGTGTCTTTTGATGCCTCACAGAAATTGTGCAACACAAAACATGCATAAATAACAAATGGAAAATCATTCAGATTAATGTCCATGGCTCTTCTCAGGGCTCCAAATCGGGCTTTTAGTCTTCCAAACGCACATTCAATCACCATACGTGCTCGGCATAATGAAAGTCCAAAGTACTGCTCCTGAACATTGCCCCCGTTGGTATATTCTTTCATCAGGTAAGGCAGTAGTGGGTATGCGGGGTCACCCAGTATGTAGACGGGTATGGGATCTTCGTTCTCCACAATTTGTCTTGGACGGGGGGAYTCTTCATGTGTTTCAGATTTGTGTTTATTGTGGAGTTGGAAAATGCTCTGGCATCATGTACACTCCCTGGCCATTTCACAACAACATCAATAAAAGAGTACTTGTAATCACAGGTGGCTTGTATGTTAAGGGAAAACCTCCCCTTCCTATTTAGGTACTCTGTAGAATTGGCTGATGGCTGCTTGATCTCCACGAGTCCCATCCACAGCTCCAAGGCACTGAGGGAGACCATAAACCTGCTCAAATCCCTCCACAAGTGCATGCACAGCAGTCTCTGTTGTTGGCATTTTGATGTATGACAGTCCCAAGTACACAGTTATAGCCTCATACACCTGTCTAATTATTTTTGAGACTACCTGCCTTGACGATCCAAATGCATTGGCCGTTCTACGTAGTCTTTCCTCGTCAGCCAAATAATACAGGGTGCATGCAACTTTTTTAGATCACACAGACTGGAGATCGCATTACAGTAATTTCCCCTTCAATGTAAGGACGAAGTAACTCCGAGAGTGACAGTAACGAAGTCCGTGACATTCTGAAGTTCTCACACCATTCCTCAGGGAGAGCGATTTCCCTCTCAAAGTTTTCCCACCAGCCAGCAGTGCATCCAGGTCTGATCCAAAACCGGCGATGGCGGCGTTGAATGGCGGCACTGTGCCTCCATATCGGTACGGATAGTTGCTGTAAAATAGCTGACCTCCAAGCGATTCTTCTCCTTTGTAATTCCATATGTTGGAGCAGCTGTGCTTGCAAAAACAAACAAGCAAAAACCGCGTGAACCAACGTTACAATCAGCGCTTCTCTGAACGCAACCATTTAACCTCCTCTGAATGGGCAAAGATAAACAATTGTCGCACATGTGACGTCACCGCCGCACTAACTGTCGCAGACATAATGCGCGTATCTCCGGTTTATAATGTCCATAAGCAAACGCCAAGGAGGAGAAAATGCAAATCTCCACTTTGGTCGGAGTTTTTACTATCATTCGTTTTTAGTTAAACCAAACGGAGTTCACACGTGGATGAAAGGCCTAACCGCATAAAAAAACTATTCTGTTTTCCTGATATCTGGGTACGTGTGTACAGGGCCTTAACTGACCACTTTCTTATTGGGTAAATGTTTCCTGTCAATCATCTGGATACAGTTGAATGTATTCATTTTGAAGTCAAAAATATTTGTGCAAAGTCAACATACTGTATTTTTCTTATAACTAATGACAACACTATTTTCTCTTACTTAATCTTTAATCGTACTGTTGGTTGATGATTATTTCTAGTTTCAACAAAAGGTCAAAGTATCACATTAAGTACTTTTGTGTTATCTGCAATCTATACTATTCAGTTTAATAACACAGCTAAACGAACACCTTCAAGTGTCGTGATTACGTACTTCCAGACAGGAGTTGAAGAAACTAGAATAAAAGCAAACAATAAGGCATGAGTTTCCTCCTTCGTTGGGTCAAGGCGCAGCTCGTATTTTGAAGCTCCAAACTGAAGTAGACATGTTTCAACAGGCAGCTCAGACAGACAATGAGACACTTAATGCTAACAAGAAAGTACACTTTTTAAGTCCTAAAACATTTAGAGAACTGACAAGACAAACCATTAAAAACTATTGTTTCCTGTCTACATGTTTTAATTTTAACTATCATTACACAGTCCACTGAGTTAACCATCAATCTTTTAAATAAACTAAATTATTATGATTAGACATGCCACACAAGAAAAATAAATTCTCTAAATATCTGAACAAAACTGTCAACAACAGACACGCCTGCCTCTGTCTACCCATCTTCTTGCTTCTCCTTCCATCTGTTCAGCTCTGCTGACAAAATAAAACTCCACCCAACACAGTAACCACAGAAATGTCTCTTTTCAGCAGAAACAGCTGCTGGATTTAGAACCCTTTGTATTTCATTACCTTAGATGAAACAAAAAGAGGTGTTACAAGGAGATATAGGATTACTTTATCTGTTAAAACTTCCTTCATCAGTCATTTTATCATGAATATGAAAGAACTGAACACAAAAAAGTGGAATATTTGGTCTTTAGGTCATCTGATGGACTGGTCTATGCTGCCGATTAAACATAACTGCGTCTAATTTTTGCTTTTGCAACTTCAAAACTTTGACGTTTGGATCACTTTATACTCAGAATCCATGAATACGAAAATAACCATCAACTTCTCCCTCCTCTGCATTTACATTTCTTCTTGTTTCAATTTAGAGATTTACATCAAGAACTGTGAATTGGGCTAGTTTATATACTGTTTTTGTTGTTTCAGCTTCAATTACTGCAACATTCGTAGAATAAGTAGAATTTAGAAATTAACATCCAATTGAAAAAACTGATTAAAGATGATCAATTTGTTTCTATGTATATTTCAAACCCTGTAAGATCAGAGCAAAAAACCTATGTGGTAAGTTTTTGATTTGGTACCTTTAACTTACTTTGCTTTAAACCTTCAGCTGTTACATACTGATCATAGCTTTTTTTTTTTTTTTTTGCACGAAAATGATCAGGAGAATTCTGTCCTAAAACAATGCTGAAAATCTTTCATCCATCTGTCATATTTACAGGCTGATCTTCTGCAGCTCGCCAAAATAAACTCTTGATTCGTGCCGACTCGTACATAGTTCACATTTCTGCTGCGACGTCGCCTCTGCACTGCCTCACTGCAAAATTTAAAACTGAATACAAAAAGTAAAAACCGAATATAAAACATAAAAACTGAATACAAAATCATTTTCCCCTCACATTTAAGGCCTTTAATGAGCGAGCTGTGAATTTTCTCCTTGTTCTCGCTCCACATGAATTCTTGTCCGAGTTCTCCTGCAGAATGAGCTGCTTCTGACACAGAAACACACTCTGATCCAGGACTGAACATACACTGTCTCAACAGAAAGTTTCCACTGAAATCATGCATTTGTTTGTGAACAACTTGTCTGACCATGTTTTTTTTAATCTAAGCTTCTTTTTTTCTTTTTTTTTTTTTTGGTGGGGGGGTTCCTCTCACTTCCCACTTTGATGTTTTTGTTCCCCTTCTATTTTTTTGGTTTAATTTCCTCATTTGTTCCAGTTTAAACATGTTTTTACTTATTAAACATTTGAAGTTGCTTTGGTTTCTAAAAAGTGCTACAAAAAATTGAATACAAATAGCATAAATTATATTTCCTTATAGTTAAATGCTTCATGGGAGGTGTTTAATCCCATTAATTTGAACATAAAATGTGTTCCCAGGAGGTTTTTGGCAGTCTACCAGTGTTTTCTCACTTTACACTGCTAAACTCCAAAGGAAAGATTTAGGAAGTGAATCATGTTGGTTAACCTGAAGCTGGAGGCAGAAACATGAGCTTTCAGACTGAACATGTCCAAACTGGTACCTGAACAAATGAAACAAATGTTGGCCGGAGCGGCCTGAAGCTAAAACAACACGGTGACGGTGTAAACGCGAGGCGTGGGAGGAGGCGAGCGCCCGAAGGAAGGGCAGCTCCTCTCCGGTGTCTCGTGTACACATCGGTGTACACACACTGTTGTTACAGAGGGAGGTAAATAAGCCCTGAACTGCCTGAGCGCCTCGCTGCTCATCAACTGGATGCAAAGCTTTAATCCCAGCAGATCTTCTAACTGGATTAAGAGACCGACTGAGATCCACAGCAAGAGTGAAAGTGCTGCGACCAGCGCAGCTGCAGCCACACGTGTCCCCCTCAAGACCAGAGAGTTCCATTTTACATCCCAGTATTTATAGAGCAACTAAAACATAATCTGCAGTTGATGGTGATGATCATTCAGACTACCCGGTAAAACAGACTAACCTGGGAAACATTTTAAAGCTGAAAGTTTTCTTTTTCTTGTTTTTTATTTTATTTTAAACACATACAAAACTAATATTTTTGAAGTCAATTACAGTTTTTTACCTACTATAATAAACATTTCAGATGTAAAAAAAAATGCTTTTGGAGTAAAAGTTTATGCTTTTTTTGTCAAAATTGAAATGTTGAATTGTCTGAGTGCTACAGAAAAGGAGCAATGATAAATATTGTACTGTAATTTCAAATTAAAACCTCACTTTTTTCCCCATTCACTCTTTTTGCTCAAGTTTGTGTGTTCTTTCGTCTGCTGTATCAGCAAAAATTCCCTTGAATCACTGGACTTACTTTAAAGCGGGAGAGGGTATTATGTATTTTTCAGGCACATGGTTTAATTTTATACCACAATCAAGTAACTACCTTCAGTTGTTATGAAAATGCTGTATGTATCAAAAATAAATTTCTAAACACCTTGAAATTGGCCTGTCTCTTTAAGAACCTCCTACTGTTTCGACACTCCCACTTCAGCACATCTTCTCAGCATGTGTGAGTCAAAGTAACACTCTGGGTATGTTTTGAGAGAATGACATTATGATATAAAGTTCAAAGAAGTTGATGTATTTCTACAACTAATTACATTTTGGAGTCACTCCAATTCAAGATGGCTGCCACAGCTAATGTATATTAGCCAACACAAACATGACTCCAACTCAATCAGTTTTACAGGGATTGAGCTAAAGTTTGGGTGGTGGCTGAGAATCCTTCTCATCATAAAGAACTCATTTTTGAGATTGTGTAATTTTGCATTAAATTTTGAAAAACCTAATGTACAAGAGTTGACAAAAACAGCTCTTTCTCAACATAAGCTGATTTTAGTTTAAATTTTTTGACAAAATGTGCAGCAGACGATATGCCTTTGTTTAAGACATGCTAGCTTTTTAATTTGTTAACATACAGTAATACTGTGTTTCAAACCTATGAGTTTTATTACTTTGTTTTATTGTGATGAGGCTTTTCTGGTATTTTGCACCAGTCCTACAAACACGTCTTTCATTGTGGGATTCTTTAAGATCCATTTTCAGCTTTTAGAAAGTCTGATTTTTTTTTTCAAATTATTTGCTTAACATTGTAGAGTTTTTCAGTTTCACTGCTGTAAGACAAAACAACATTTTTTTGAAGACATTCCTGCGGGTTAAACATCTGCTTGGTTTTCAGTGTCTTCTTTCGTTTCACAGACAAAACAGAAAAGAATGAGACCTGCCTGAGGCCACAGATCTCCTAACCCCTCATGGAAAATTATCAGTAAAATCAGGCGGCGGCTGCTTTCAAAAAGAATATGAAGCAGTCGATAAAAGTCACAAGCTAACATTACGTGATAATCTAGTCACTTTTAAAGTGATGCTCTGTCAAATATTTATCTTGGTGCTTTATCAGCTTTAACATCAGTCATAGAGCATGGAGCGTGAAGAAAGAGGCAGCAATCTTTGTGCAGGCTAGGACACAGACTTGGAGCCCTTGTTTGTCTGGCCAAACAAGGTTTCCTTTCATACATTTTCAGGCTTTTAAAACAACTTTTTCCTAAAGATGTCATAATGGCAACAATTTGTTGCTGTTTTCTCAACCGAACGCGTGTTGTTTTGTAAATGTCAGCCTCCTGAGGCTGCTGAATGTCTTTTACATCGATATGACATTTTTGAGAAAAGGTTGCTTAATAAGCCTGAAAAAAATCTATGAAGGAGGCCTCAGTTTGGCTAGCCAATTAGCATAGCCTGGAGGAAGACTTCGGCCTTTTTCTTCATACTTGGTGCTCTGTGACTGATGTTATGGCTGGTGCTAGAGCTGAAGACTATTCAACCGAATATACTTCTTAAATGGTCGAGCCATCCTTTTAATCCCTCAAACCAACAGAAAGAAGCAAGTATTCATTAAAAATCAACATTTTTTTAAAGTCACATAAAATTACTTGAAAACCAAGATTATTTTGTGACCATGATCAGATAAATCTTCTGAAAGCTCAGCACCACCTCCAGCAGCGAACAGAATTATTCTTTTAAACCCTTCTTGAAACAAATGCAAACAAATTAATCTGAAACAGATCGTCACTTTCTGTGTTTTCTTTATGGTCACATGTTTTGTTTGAACACAGAGATCACGTCCAACCATCCATTTTCTTTACCAGCTTCTGCTTTCTGGGTTGCAGGCAGCTGGTATCTCCCTCCAGCAGAGAGGAGTGGTACACAGGACAAGTCAAAGAACCCACCAGAGACACAGAGACAAACAACCAGTCACTCTCACTTACAAATGAAAATACACAAAGGGACTACTTAAAGTTACAAAATGACCCAACATGAAGATTTTTGGTCTGTGGAAGGAAACCAGAGAACATGCAAACCCCACCCAGAAAGACCCCAGGCCAGGAGGGCGAACCTGCAACCTTCAAGCTGAGAGCCGACCCACAGCTTTAAATAAACCTGAAGTCCTGAGAGTGCTGTATTGTACTCGTGCTGACAATAATCCCTCACTGACAGAAGCAGAGGAGTCTGAGCCACGAAGTCAGGATCAACTCTGCTCTCACTATTTTTGCATCCATCTAATTTTGTACCAACCTGACTCCCTGTGAAGCTTAAGGAGGGAATTTACCATCAGCAGATCTGCTGCGACAGAAATACTCATTTGTAAAGGCTGAACTATAAAACAGGTAACCTGTCAAGTAATTCCCTGGCAACAGTGTTTTAATAATGTTGCTTTAGGGAGAGTAAAACAAACTGAATTAAATGGCTTTACAGGGAAATGCTGTTACTTATATGGGCTACATTTTATTGGACCATGTTTCCAATTGTAATGCGAATTTTGAGTGAACTTCACATAAAAGAAAAAAAAGGAAATACAAATTAGTAGGGGTGTGACGATACAGAAAAATAATGATTTGGTTCGATTCGATATTTTAGTCTCACGGTTCAATAATCGATACAAAAAAAGAGAAGTTTCCATGCTTTTCTTAACTTGTAATTTATTGAAATTAATTATGAACACTTGTTTAACTTCAAAAGTAGTTTTTTTTAAGTAAATGTTACTGAAACAGAAAGTTTCTCAGTGGATCTGAGCTCGACAATGCAGCCTAGGTGGAGTAGTCGAACGCAGAACCACTGATCCTTCAACACAGAGCATCTTCAGAAGACAAGTTGATAATTAAAAAAAATCAGTACTGTTCAATACAAGTGTGTATTGAACCTAGAGCAATGTATTGAATGGTTTAATGTAGATACATGTATTGTTGTTGTAACCCTACAAATTAGGCATTTTTCCATCTACTGGTTTGGAGCAAATCAACCAGGCTATGCACATTTGGACATTAAGCATGGCTGTAATAAACAGGAAATAGAGGCAAACTAGCAGGGACCACACACATCCAGACAATGGAGAGAAGATTTCAGGAATGTGCTGCTATTGAACTAGTTGTAATTGTTCTGTCATCTCAGTTAGTAGTGGTGATGTTACACTCTCAGTGCACACAGTGTTGTTGCTTCCAGCCATGTTTTAGAGCCTTATGCCTAAAACATGGTGCAGACGCCAACAGCAGAAACAGCTGATCAGTCATGTGAGGTAAATGTTTGCTACATCAGAACTTATTTGGCAAATTTTTGTACATTAACCCTTTTTCAGAAACTCCAAAAAAATTCCTCAAAGCGAGTGTTAAAATATTTCTGTGAAACTCAGAGTTTTTTCGAATTTTGCCGTTTCCATCAACCTTTTCTAATGTGATACTTCAAAATGTGCATAAAAACATTGATGGAAACATGGCTACTGATTGTGAGAACTATCTGCTTCCCTGATGTTGACTGAAATTACAAACATATTTCCCTGAAGTGCTCCACATTTAAGATCAGTTAAAAAGGCAGATTATATTATCGCATAAAGTTTGTTCTATGTCCAGCCAAGTCTCATCTAGTTGATTAGGATTTAACCACTTTAAAATGTATTGTAGCCTATTAGCTAGAAAGTAGTGATAAAAGTTTGGAAGCTCTAGCCCTCTGGTATCTTTAGTTTTCTGTAATGATTTTAGGCTAATACGAGGAGTTTTGTTTTTCGGTATCTTTAGTTTTCTGTAATGATTTTAGGCTAATACGAGGAGTTTTGTTTTTCCACAGGAATTTAAAAATAAAGGAGTCCAATGATTTAAACCAGTCTGTTGAAGGTTTATTTGGTATCATTGAGAATAAATAATTTATTCTCGGTAGAACCATCATTTTAATAGAGGCAARTCTTCCCATGAGGGATATGGGTAGAGATCTCCACCTAGTAAGATCGTCTTTAATTTTCTTTAAAAGAGGAATGTGGTTTAARTTTATTAAATCTTCCAATCTAGAAGAAATATTAATACCCAGACATTTAATATTTCCTAACTGTAGTTGTGTGTTTAGAGAAGATTATACAGTGGCAGATTATATAGTGACAACACAACTATTTTTATATCTAATAAAACATTAAAACATTATTTTTATTTGAGAGTTAATGTAACAGCACATAACAATTTGGTGTTAACATTAAAGCAAAAAGAAAAAATATCCCATTTCCAAGGTACAGTGAATGCAGCACGATCTGAAGTTAAAGCTGCGTGGAAATGAAAACTGAGAAGCCGGATTGTTTTTCTCTGAGCTGTGTGATGTAGAAATCCCCCAAAATGCCAGCAGCTCACCTGAGAGACATTTTCTTACCTCAGCGACTGCAAAGAAAATGACTTCAGAGGTCAAATTATAGTTTCTGAAAAACTGGTTTGTTTTTCATTTTAAAGATGTTTGAAGTTGTGACATAATGTAAACTGTGTGAAATCAGCCTTCATGCACAAACAACTCAAATCATACAGCAGATCACCTCAGGATGTTGAGCGGGTTCAATCTGAGGATTTTGTGATTAAACCAACACACAAAAAAATAGCAAAAAAAATAAATAAAAAATTAATTTAAAAAATAAAGAATAAAATCCCAACAGCCAGTAAAAACAAACGGTTCTGATGGCGTGCCGACAATGTGAGGACGAAGTGTGTTTAGTCTTTGTGGGTCCAAACTGCACCGACACACTGCAGCCAGAACTTTCATGTCCTTAAAAGGCCAGATGAAGCAGATCTCCTCACCAACAGCGTGATTACTACACTTTCTTTATTCAATCCTCAGAGCTGTGTTGTTCTGAGAGAGAGAGAGAGAGAGAGAGAGAGAGAGAGAGAGAGAGAGAGAGAGAGAGAGAGAGAGAGAGAGAGA
>NW_013952417.1:447912-455154 GCF_001266775.1 Austrofundulus limnaeus | reverse complement strand
ATATTTTTTCGATACAAAACAGAGAAATTTCCATGCCCCTTTAACTTGTAATTTATTTATATTAATTATGAACATTTGTTTAACCTCAAAAGTACAATTTTTAATTAAACATTGCTGAAACAGCAAGTTTCTCAGTGGATCTGCACTCAAAAATGCAGCCTAGGTGGAGTAGTCGAACACAGATCCACTGATCCTTTAACACAGAGCATCTTCAGAAGACAAGTTGATAAAGAAAATTTTTAAAATCTGTATTGTTCGATACAGCACTGTTCGATACGGTTCGATATGGGTACATGTATTGTTGCACCCCTAGTAAGTAACTGTGAGGTTTATTGTCAGGGTTAGGATATAAAATTTCCAAAAAATGAATGGAAGTCAATGTAAAGTCCCCACAAGGATAGAGAGACATAGTTTCTTGCTGATAATCATCAGCTTTTCACTCTCCAAAATCTTTTATTTTTACCCCCAAATGTTTAGCATTAAGCTAAACCTTTAACAGTCTTTTCAATCATCAACTAGCAAACCTGTGAACCTGCATCCTTATGACTCTGACCCTGCACCAGTCCAGACACCTGTTTCCTCCGAGCACAGCTGAACTTTAACCCCCTAAAAAAAAGCTTCCTTTCTTCTGAATGAGCAGAAGGAAATAAGTCCACGGCTGCCTGCGCACACAGTGAGATAAAGCTCTGAGCCGATTCTTTCTTTTTTCTGCCTCAAAGGATGAACTCCAAAGGCTTCCCATTCTGCTCAAGCAGAACTAGTCCAGCAGCAGTTTCTGGGTTTTATCAT
Source organism: Austrofundulus limnaeus (assembly GCF_001266775.1). Taxonomy (NCBI): domain Eukaryota; kingdom Metazoa; phylum Chordata; class Actinopteri; order Cyprinodontiformes; family Rivulidae; genus Austrofundulus; species Austrofundulus limnaeus. The sequence continues at coordinate 454,365 of NW_013952417.1, read as the reverse complement.
GATGAAGGCAGAACTCATTAAAATATCACTGCAAACTATTTGTATCGAACATAGAGTTCTGTTGGTTTGCCTGTTTAGATGTCTGCTGAACATCAGAGCACAATAGAAAAAATACACCTGCTGAGAACTCAAAGCTAGAAAAACTTTGTTTTTCCTTCTTTTAAAGATGTAAAATCTTTTAGAAAAGTTTATCCTCAAGTATTCGTTGTCAGTGGTAAAAAGACATCACATTGTTCTGTTTATCATGTCACACACTAAGAATATTTTTGCAAATGTCTGTAATGTTTTTTCACACGAGTTCAACTATACAACAACTGTCCCATACACACACATTCACACACTGATTCACACACTTCACACTATGATATTTGCATTAAACAGTTATTTGCATATATTTTGAGTGGGTATATACATAAAACAATAAGACTTGTTGATAAAATAGTGGTGCGTTTTTTGAAATGTCCTCATTAGTGGCAAAAGAATTGTCGTGTTTAGTTCTTATCTGTTTACTGTGCCATGTTAGGTCGTGCTGCACTCTAAGTTACACAGTCTTCCAGTTCGTACAAGATTGGAGGCATTTTATGTCTTACTGATAAACTTTGTTTAAATCAGCACTCTGACAATCTGAGGTCAAACAGATTCTGCAGGCAGGATCTGTACCAGCCAGTTTCACAACACGTCTTTGTAAAAAACACCAAAATGGGTCTTCCTGTCTCCTATATCTTTTTTGTCATGACAACTTTCATGTGCAAATATCAACAGCTAGCTGTAGCATTTCCAGTAAACCTTAGGATCTGTCACCAGAGTTCCGTCCTTCTGCCAGAATAACAGTGCAACGTAAAACTGATGGGGAATCTAAAAGTTTTTAAAACAGTGTTTATTAACTGCCGTGAACTTTTAAAGTTAAGAGCTGTTTGAAAAGCAGAAATCTACGTTAATCTTTGAAGTAGCTGTTAGCGCATCAGTCTGGTCAGACATGAACTAAGGCCAATCAAAGAGATACAGATCAGATATGAATTCTTCACAACTTTTCCCTCAGAACCCCACTTTAAAATGTCTGAAATGTTCCTTTACTGTGAGCAAAAGTCAGCACTGTAACATACAACGTATTAACCTCCAAACCTCCAGTAAGTCATCTAGCTGTGAATCTGACAGCTATCTGTTCTACTTTCAGCAGAAAACATGTTTCCTTGTTGCCAGAGATTGCAACTTACTTCAGGTTAATAAAGAACGAATGGGATCATTTAGGGGAATGTTCAGCGCATGTTTAGAGATCATCCGTTCACATTCATACTAAAGCTATACATGGATCATTTTGTGTTGTTCAGGATTGTAAACATAAAATATAGATATTTTCGGGGGGAAAGAAATCATACTCTACAACAAAGTCATCTCCTGTAATAACGTATGACTTAAGCTCATGTATGGAATAGGAACAAAGAAATCATCTTGGAATAGTCCAACCTAACTGTCTTTATTGGGTCAAATTTATGGATTTAGTCTTTATGTTGTTTAATGAGGAGCTCAGGGTGAGTTTGAGTTGAGGGGAACGTCCCCTTCAGCTGCTATGAAACCACACAAAGGTGTTATGTGCTGAAAGCTTCCAGCGTCATAATGTACCACTTCACATCAGATCACATGACACCACAACAGCTGACCAGTTCCACAGCATCACAAATCCAGTACCAGTACGAGCAGAACCCAGTTCTATAAGCAGGTCAAACTGCAGCTGCAAACCAACACCGAGGATCATTTCTGTCCCAGAGAGTGATGGGGGGGGGGGGGGGGTTACACCTCTGTGCAGCCTCCTCCTCCTCCCTGTCTCACATAATGTCAGAGGCAGGTTCTGCCTCCATCCCCCCAGCGAGACTGAGGCGGAGGCATCAGTCTGCATCTTCTGCTCTGAATCAGGGTGTGGCAGAATTTAATTACTGACAGCTGCAGAGTTTCAGCTCATTTCACAACATAAGGATGAAATGTTTGCATTACAGTAAAGGCAGGCAGGGACGAAGACAGTGCCAATCAAATAAAATTAGTCTTTCTACTCAGGAATTTCAGCCCTTTTTTTTTAGTAATAAGGGAGGATTGTCAGCATTGGTCCAAAAGATGGCAAACTCAGAAGTCCCATTCATATAAATCCTGTTTTCTGGTGTCAACTTGGTGATGATGTAGTCCACATAAAATCCACAACTGTGCCAGAAAGGTCTTCATATTGAAATCTAGCTTTAAAAATAATAGTTGGGATTATATTAAAATCACTCTTTGTTAGGTTGTTTCTATTTCATTCAAAATGTGACAATAACCACAGGGAAATCGATTAGAATTGTTTACAAAAACCATACAATGGGACACGTTTTTGTCTTTCGGCTGCTCCCTTCTGGGAAGGCCACAAAGAGTGAAATGGAATGAAAGATTCTGAAGTATTTTTATGCCAGATGCACATCTTTACTCAAACTGGGCTTCACAACCTTCAAAAACACCAACATTTTAATTTAAGAATTAGAAAAAAAAAAAGAATTAGAAAAATAATAAGAAGCTAAGACTATTGTGATGGTAGGGTCCATTGACAACTGTCAATGCTACCTCAGCTTGTAGTACTTTTAATTTTTGTGGTTCTGAACATTTTTAATGCATTAATTCAAGAGTAATGAGAAATTTAGGAGTAAAGATAGCTTTTTTATTACCTAAAGCAAATGACCTACTCCCCTGCTCGTCACATACCTGATCTGTATATAAGGACTTGGATGAAAGACAAACACCTGCATGAGTCCTGCTGAGTCATGACAGATTTCAGTCAGCAGCACAAATTAAAGAGGACTTACCCGGGAAGGCGTGTGGGTTGGACGACCCTCTCTTGAGGCACTTGGAACAGAGAATATGTACAGAGTAGTGCAGGCCGGGCCACTCCTGCAACAGCATGTTCAGCTCCTCCACCAGCGGAGTCACAGCCTGCCAGGCAGTCCAGATGTTGGGCAGTGAGGCGTGGCTGGCAATGGAAAGGGTCTCTGCCAGCAGCTTCCCTTTAGCGGGATGGTGGCTGATCACCACAGGGACTTTACCCCGGTAGGCAAAGATCTGATACCTGCTGTCTGACCGCTGGACCACATGGCTGTTTATCTGCACACTGAAGCGTGTGAAAAGGCCAGGAGGAAACAGGAAGGGGAAGCTGTATTGTATGTGCAGCTGCTCCACAGAGAACAGGGGGCTAGCAGGCAGAGTGTTGCCACCGGCTGAGTCCTCCACCCGGGCCTCCTCACTGCTCATGTAGCTGGGGAACATGTACCAGACGGTGGCTCCGTTCAGAGGCTTGGTGCGGGGTTTGTTGATGCAGTAGCAGATTCCCATCTTTTCCAGGAGCTCCATGATGAGATGGAGGTCCTGCTGGGTCTGTATGAGTGGCCTGAGGAGCAGACGGATGACATTTGAGGGCAGGAGACCGTGTTGGAGGAAGCCCTCCACATGTTGCTGAAGATGGGTGACTTTGAGGTTCTCTCCCTTTTCATTCTCTATGACAAGACTTACTCTCCCCTTGTCTCCCTTCTCGCCCTCAGAGAGCAGCCGATCCAAAAGTGTGGACTCGTCCCTCAAGAAAAAGACATTGAGAATTTCAATAAAACGGGGAAGGTTGTGAAAAACATACTCCTTTAGGGTGATGCTGTCCTCAAAGTAGAGCAGCTTCCCGCTTTCATGCAGGTAAGATAAGGCGCTCGGCAGTCGGTCCTCGGTGAGTCCTGCCTGAAGGCCCAGACGGGCTGAGCTCCACCACGAGAGCCACAAATCTTTGGACTTAAAGTGCAATTCCTCCAGCATCTGCCAGGACTTTGGCAGCACGCGGTTGAGGTTGGGGAAAATCTCCCATTGGTCTGCAACCGACATGAGTTTCTCCTTCAGCCTCTGAACGTTCCTCTGGCTCTCCGTGCAGCTGGTGCTCAAGACGGGAGACAAGATCTGCAACCGGTGGTTCAGGATGTACTGCAGCTGGGCTTTCCTGCGCCTTAGGTTCCTGTCAGTGACACTGTAGAAGAGAACGTGAGGACTGGAGGTGCGGACGTCGTACCCTTGCTCCAGAGCGTGGTCTACTTGCTGAGCCAGGGTCCTTAGGTTCTGGACGTCGCTCCTCTCCTGCAGCCCGATCTGTCTGTGAATGTCAAGAGTCTTCTCTTCTAGTTCCTCTTCGTCACACAGGTCTGCATGAGTGCCCACCAGGCACACCACAGCGTGGGGAACTTTGGCGCACAGCAGGTGGAGGAAATACCCAACGTGGTCATAGAAGTTCTTAGCTGAGTATGCTTTGAGGTTAACAACAAGAACATAGAGAGCACCGGGGGAGAGAAAAAAAGGTTTGATAAGGTCATAGTTTTTGTTCCCTGACAAGTCGTACACTAGGAATGTGAGATGGCGATCAGCGTCCGCCACCCAGTTTGTGACTTCAATTCCCTTGTTTCCCTGGGTTCCTCCATTGTCCTGCCTTGTGCTCACCAAGCTCCGACTTAACTGGGTTTTTCCAGCATTCTTCCTCCCCATCAGGACCAGTTTCAGTCGTGGCTTCACGGAAACCTGCGACTGCGCAAGCTCTTTCTGATAGACAGCAATGTAAGGGATTCCCTTCATACACACCTCGTACGGAGGCTGGATGAGAGGGTTATCTTTTACCTTCCAAATGTTCACTTTGGACAGTTTCCCAAAGTTATCTGGAAGAATAGCTATTTGGTTACCCTGTAAAACAAGTTCCTCCAACTTCTCCAGCTCCACGATGGATTCGGGTAGGTGAGTGATGTTGTTATTGTCAAGCCAGAGGTTCACCAGCTTCACCAGCTGACCAATACCCTCTGGAATATGAGTCAGTCTATTCCTACTCAGGTAAAGTTCCTCTAAACATGTGATGCTAAGGAGAGCCAATGGAAACTCCTCAAACTCATTAGAGGACAGATTGATCATTTTTAATTTCTGCAGCTGAGCGAACGAGGAAGGCAGCGCTGTGAGGTTGTTCCCATCCAACATCAGGCTCTCCAGGTTGTGCAGGTGGCAGAAGGCGTCAGGTAAGGAGGACATGTGAAGGCTGCTGAGCCACAAGATCTTGGTGGACTTCAGCCTTGTAATGTCAGCTGGCAAAGCCTCAAACTTGTTCCCAGAGAGGTCAAGCTCCTCCAGCTCACCCAGGGCCAGGATCTCCGCAGGGAACAGGTTCAGCTTGTTGTGATCTGCATCCAGAGTCCGCAGCTTGGCAAGGCTGGAGAAGGATCTGGGGAAGTCGTGCAGATCGTTGAAGCTGATGTCAAGCTCCTCCAGAAGATGAAGCGCTCCGATCTGGGCTGGGAGGTTCAGGATTTTGTTGTGACTGAGACATAACTTTTTCAGCCCCCTCAGCTGGCCCACGCCTTCAGAAAGGTTTATCAGGCAGTTGTGGCTCATGTCGAGCTCCACCAGCTGCCCCAGCTCCAGCACCACCCGGGGAACGCTGCTGAACTTGTTCCTGCGAAGGACCAGGATGCACAGGTTGTTGAGGGTGGACCTCAGCCCATCTGGTAGCTCCTGGAGCGAGTTGTTGCCCAGGTTGAGCGCCTCTATCTCGTCTATATCCTCGGGCAGGACGATCTGGTTGTTTTTGGAGCAGAGGGTGAGCTGGCGCAGGTTGCTCCGCAGCTTCCTGGAGCGCAGGGCGGCATCCCTCCAAAACCTGGCCGTTTTCAGATTGTTCTCCTTGTCCTCCATGGCGTTGCAGCCGGAGCCCTCCTCCTCCTCCTCCTCCTCCTCCTCCTCCTTGTTTTCATTAAGAGTTCTCATGGATCCGGAGCGGCCAGCATAGCGGAAGGTGTCCCTCAGAAATCAGCGCACTCCTGAACAACAAATCGCCCTCAGAGGCAAGAGAAGGGCCACTTTGTCTCGGGGAATGATAAAGCGTTTCGACGGGAATGGGAGGAGTGCCCGCGGCCGCGGAGGCATCCTCCTCTCCTGCGCCACTCAGCACACAATGAGAGGGGACCTCTGTGCCTCACAGCTCCGGCTCCCTCCTCTTCATCACGACCGACCTCATGGCGCACAGAAGCGTCTGCTTGTCCTGGAAGATCCGAGCGATTCTCTGAAGGTTTCCCGAGCCGCCGTGTGTCCAGCAGGCAGCGGATGGTGGAAGTGAGGCGGCAGCTGCTGCTCACACTGCGTCAGATATCTGAGCTCCTCCTTTTCTCCTCCTTCCTGCTGTGCCGAGAGAGGAGGAGGAGGAAGAGGGAAAGTAACCATCATCTCAGTTAAACCTGCTGCTAATCAAATATTCTTAAAAATGTAGCAGCCTATGGATGTGGATACAAATATTGGTACTTTTCTCAGAAAAACAATGATTCCAGGCAACGACCAGGAAGCTGCAGGATCAGGAAATAAATACAAATAACTAAAGTTAACAAGAAATTAATATCAAAGTCCGGGTGTTATTTTTTATTTATTTATTATCATTGTTGT
>NW_013952417.1:435360-446392 GCF_001266775.1 Austrofundulus limnaeus | reverse complement strand
CTGTCTGCTCTGTGGTACAGAGTCCTGATCACTCCTAACTTGTGTTCCAGTGGGTGGTGGGAGTCAAAACGCAAATATTGGTCTGTGTGGGTGGGCTTGTGGGTGGGTGTGGGTGGATGATTTGATGATCAGGTTGATCTGTTGAATCATGAAGCCTCATGAATCAACAGATCATGTCATTGATCTGCTTTTTTCTACAAAATTAAACAACTGAATGAACATCCCCCGAGGCTGGTGATTCCATAATATTTGCCAGGGGTTGTAGTTGTTGCAATCTTGAGGAGATAAAGATATTTGTGAAGCATAAATTTCAAACCAGTTTGAAGGAACGATGTCCTTCAATCCAAGGAATAAGACCAGATCAATGTGTTTGTTTAAGAGAATGATTAAAGGTGGCCTGTTGAAGAAATATAAAATAGCACAATTCCTATCTATTTGTTGCTCGAGATAGAGTTGATGTTGTTTCTGTTTTTGTTATTAGATTCTTATTGTTTGAATTTATTTTTGGAAAAAAAGGGCAGGTATTACAAGATGTTTTTCTTCTTTCCGCTGCCTTATATTTTATTTGTGATTTGTATTTTTATAGAGAATTTATTATTATTAGTTTATAATGAATAAAATGTAAAAATTTCTGAAATGAAAAAAGAATTCTCCATCCATCCATCCATCCATCCATCCATCCATCCATCCATCCATCCATCCATCCATCCATCCATCCATCCATCCATCCTCCTCCATTTTATCCAAAGTCAGGTCACGGGGCAGCATCTTGAGCAGGGAAACCCAGACCTCTCTTTCCACAGCCACCTCTTCCAGCTCCTCTGGGAGGACTCCAAGGTGTTCCCAGGCCAGCCAAGAGACATAGTCCCTCCAGGATGTCCTGGGTCTTCCTCGAGGTCTCCTCCCAGTTGGACATACATGAAGCACCTCCCTAGGGAGGCGTCCGGTAGGCATCCTTACCAGATGCCCAAACCACCTCAACTGGCTCCTCTCGATGTGGAGGAGCAGCGGCTTTACTCTCCCAGGTAACTGAACTTCTTATCCTATCTCTAAGGGAGAGTCCAGCTACCCTGCTGAAAAAAAACGTTTTGACTGCTTGTGTCCGCGGTCTTGTTCTTTCGGTCACTACCCAAAGCTTGTGACCATGGTGAGGGTAGGCACGTAGACTGATCAGTAAACAGAGAGCTTTGCCTTACAGCTCAGCTCCCTCTTCACCATAACAGACCGGTACAGAGTCTGCAAAACTGCGTAAGCTGCACTGATCCGACTATCAATCTCACACTCCTTTCTTCCCTCACTCATGAACAAGAAGACACTCCTTTCTTCCCTCACTCATGAACAAGAAGACACTTGAGCTCGTCCACTTGAGGCAGAACTTCACCCCCAACAGTAAAAATTTCAATTGCATTTCAGTTGCAGATAAGTCGTCATAGATGTTTTCTAAACCACTGAAAACATAGTTGTCACACACTCTTGTCTGTGCCAGTCCCTTGCGTGACATCATCAGCCATCTGCGATCATCTGCTGTTTGCTTGGGTGTTTCCATGATTGGTTTGTTTTTTAACACTTGTATTAATCAAATACAAAAATGTAACTATCATATTCTATAATAGTGATTACCTCTTAAGAGCACTTGGTACTATAATGGTGGGTTGGACTTTAAATGTATAGCTTGTAATTAGCTTTATCAATTAAAGCTTATACTGGCTGATTATTCTCCATAAATATTTTAAAATAAAATTTGTACAGTCCAGGAATTCTTTGTTGGGTTTATTTTTGCAAATGTATTTTTTTCCCCTGTTTTAACAGCCTGTGAGGATTCTTATATCAGAAGGCAAATGTTTGGTTTTAAGATTGTTTTATTCGTCTTTTAAATCACACATACAATGACACTGCACATATGAACACAAACTGAAGCATTTAAAAAGTAGTGCAAGCAGTCCTAGGAATTTGTGAGAAGCTAAATTTGTAAAAGTCTAGGATTAATGACTCAAAGCATTTAACCATGACGTGTATCACTTTGCTGTCATCTGTAGGCCACAGATCCACGTTGGTAAAATAATGATGTCTTCAGTAAAGGCATATTGGGCCACTTACTCAGGTTTATACAAAATTCTAATCTTCACATTAGTACTTATCTCTGTAGAGGCACTAGTGTAGTTGAGTTTTTGTACAATTCATAAAATATGACTTACTCCCAACTGAAAAAAATAAATTAAAACATTTTAGTATCCAGCATCAAGCTTGACCCAAGCTACAAACATCAAGTCAGAATAAAATACTTCTCCCACATTTGCGTATTTGCCTTGCGTTTCTATGACGTATTAAAATTGGAGGTTGCAATAAAAAAAAAGTCACATCAGCTTTTTATGTAACTGAAAGCATACAGTGTGATCTCTAACAACGCCACGTTACCACAGATTTATTGGTCATGTCGAAAAGTTTTGTAGCATGAATGAAGCTGACTCTGAAACATTAGGGCTCACATAAGCAATAAGAACAAAGGTTACGGAGCAGCAACATAACATTAACTAGGTGTTATGCTAACAGCAAGAGGGGTGGTCAATTTAGATTTTTATTCAGAATTTGTTGAAGAATAATGTTTGCTAATATTATGCCGAATATCAGTTTCATGTGTCTAAAATTGGCTGAAATATATCATTCTCAACTTAGCATTAGCCCTTAGCTTAAGATTGAGATTAGCTTTCAGAACATCATGGGGATTGCTCTTGGCTATCACCACACCAAATTTCTGTTCATTTTAAAAAAGGCTGATTTACAACAATTTGAAACAAGCTGTGGTGGCCATCTTGAATTTTCAAATTCAGATTAGTTTTCTTTATTTGAATGTGTCGCCCTAAAAAGACACGTCATATTTTCAGCCCAAAATATGTTGTTTATGTCATGTGGTTGTTGCTTGCTAATATTGAGTTGTTGGAGTTTGACAGTACCAACAACATCTGTACCACATATTTGGATTTGTTTTATTTTGTTTAGTAGCCATTGTGTACTTAGTTCAGTCACATGATGTGCACCACAACACGACTAACATCCCCCACACACACATTTCACACAAAAGAAGAAAATAAAACTCTGATGTGGAAGTTGCTGTTGTCTATCAAGTTTGGATGAAGAGGACAACTTAAGAATTGCCAAATGTAGATATGGTGGGGTGGAGCTACAGAAAACACTAGCAAAAAGAAAACCCCAGATGAGGACCATGGATAGACCCTGAAAACTGGAATCTGGACGTTATTTCAAGCTCATGGAAAAAATTGTGACAAGAAGATGCTGGTGAATACCACAGATGTGTTGCCAGAACGTCACTTGTACGAACCAACAAAAACAATGTGGTTTCGAGGTGGAAAATATAACATTTAATTTAGAAACGCTTTAATATGCTGTCAGTTTTCCAAACCTCAACCCAATATGTTGTAAGTCATGAGAATACATCTATGTTACACGTATGTCAGCCATGTTACAAAACTTGACTTTTTTTCAATACGTCTAATTTTTTAAAACTTTTTGACCTACTGAGAAAGTATTTTTAAAATACGTCAAAATACTCAGCAAAATACGCAACAGTGTGACAGTAGCATTTGGCCTCTTTTGTTCCTTTTTTTCCAGCATTGTTTAAAAAGGTTTTCATACATGAACACCAGAGATGTTTTGTGGGCAACATTCAGGTCAGGAAATAAACAATTAAGAAAACAACTCATGTCAGCAGGTACACTCGCTCTGCATCAGTGTTCAAGTTTTGCTGATGTATTCACATGTTGGCACACTTGCTGCAGCTGCTCATGCACACATTACAGAAAGTCAAGAGTATACAGTATGTTGCAGACATTTACAGTTTCATGTCCAGCTCTCTTGGAACATCTCTGGAAAACTTCAGTCCTTGGCCACACACGTGACACCGGTTTTGAGAAGTGCAGGAGTGAAGCAGTGCTGTACCTACCGACCTTATAACCCAGTATAGAGTTTAAAAAAAAAGAACCCTACATGTTTGTATTGAGTACACAGGTAACAGCATTAGTTAAGAGTTAAGAAGCAGATTTTAGTGACTGCAGATTTATCTCACAGTTATGATATTTATTGAGTGACAGAATACTTAGGCAAACAGTTCAGCTAAAGTGTAGTACAGCAACCAATAAAAACAGATCAAAATGATTTATTACATTTTCTCTACCTCTAATCAAATGCAGGTAATGAGCCATGTTGTTAATGTATCAGTGAGTATCAGTCCAGGCGGTATCGTTTCGTGATGCATTTCTTGAAAACAGTTTCAGTGAGATAGCACTGAGACAAAGACATCAGAGGAAAAAAAACAAACTTCTCAAAGCACATGTCTGAAAATGAAACCATAACATTCTCATCATTCTATCAAACGTGTAAAGACAGCATGCGTTTTCAACCTATAAAAAATGAGGACAGTGAGAGCCCAGTATGCAATGTTATTTCCCTCTGAAGCATACAAAACAGAAAAGGCACCACTGATATTTTTCCTCTCTGAAATATTCTGGGAACCTTTGCTAGTGTATGGCACTTTACCTGCAACACAGAAACGCTTTTTTTTTCTTTATAAAACTCGTTTTACTACATCACTAAAATAAGTTTCAGTTTTCCCTTCTCTTTGAACGCCTTTATGCAGCATCTAATTTGCCAAAACAAACATTTAAATAGTGCTTATTTCTTTATAGTTTCCTAAACGTAAAATATCCTATGCTAAGTTTTACACTCTACACAGCAACCAGATTGTGGCATTTTACTTGCACAATATCATTGGTGATGCTGGATTAGTCCTGCTGCTCTCCATATCCCAAAGGGCCGTGGTACTGTCTGCGTTAAGGAAGGCTGTGTCTGCCCCCCGAGCGTCCTCTGTTTCACTAAACAGCATGCTGTCACAACTGGACTCCGCATAATGCTGCATATGGCATGCGGCTCTTTTTGTAATGCAGTTACTGGTATTGTTGGTTTGATCAGTTAGTTTCTCAGTTAAATCGGAGAAACTATGGCTGGCAGCTGTGGTGTCATGGTCACCTGTGGCTCCGCAGTTGACATTCTTTGCGACAAGCGCTGGGCTAGGCGGTAAGCTGTGAGCCACGTGGCCGTGGTTGTAGTGAGAAAAGCCCCTCTTCTGTTCATCTAGCCTCGAAGACGTGTGTGGCTGGCCCTTTTTTGACAGCAGCAAGGGTCGCTCCTCTTCAACAGAGGGGCTTAAAGCCACTGAGGGGACAGAGACGGCCAAGCTGGACATGGGGGCTGACATCTCTGATGGAGGAGAGCCTGGAGTCATGAGAGCAGTCTTTGACTCAGGTGACAGCTGAGTCATGGCAGATGCAAATCTGCAGAAACACAATGAAAACAGAAACACATTGACTGCAGTGCTAAAAGTCTGAACACGCTTACATTTGTGTTTGCACTGCAACATTTCACAAAATGCATGGCTATAGGTGTTTTTGGATTAAAACTTATTAAGGACTCTTTGAGAGTTATGAGGACCTTAGCTATAAAGTTCTTATGAGGTCTTTTAACCCTTGTCCACATAAAAACACTGTAGTAACATGTTGTAACATGCAGTAATGTAACCCTGCCGTGAAAATACACCCAAAACAGAAAACTAGACATGGACCATGCATAAAGCTTGCATGCTGTTGATGGATTGAAGAGAATTAGCAGAGTAAAACATTTGGGGGAGCAGACGGAGCTATGACATCGTTTTCAAAATGTTGCATTTTATGACAGTTGATTCAAGTATTTTTTTCCAACGTGGAACACATTCCAAAAAGTACAATGTTGGAATTTCTAAAAAATGGACACAAAGCTGTAAGAATAAAAACATTTGTGCATTCACAAAACACTTTTCTCATGTTGATGGCCCCTGAGTACGACTATGAAGTGGGGAGACAGTGACTCAGATGGATTGTCGGTTCGAACTTCCACTCCATTTTTCTCAGCCACCATGTCTTTGGGCAAGACACTTCACAACCCTTGCGTGCTGGTGGTCAGAGGGTCCGATGGTCCTTATGTATGACAGCCTCACCTCTGTCAGTGTGCCCCAGGACAGCTGTGGCTACAGTGGAGCTTACCTCCATCAGTGTGTGAATGGTTGAATGACTGGTTGTAGTGTGAAGCGCTTTAGAGTCCTCAGGGACTTGATAAAGTGCTATATAAGTTCAGACCATTTTACCATTTATAAGGACCTACGTGTTTGCCTTTGCACAGCCAGGGGTACACTGCTGACAGTCAGATCAATGAATGCTTATGTGTGGGCCAATACTTGAGAGTACCCATTAAACAGAAAATATCAACTCTAATAATCTGAAATCTGAATTTCTATTTAACACAAAACCAAACTAAAGATGCTAGTTCCAAAAATTCTTTGGCTTTAATAGGTCATATTTCCAAGATACTGTATTATAGGTAATGAAACATTTCTCCATAAGTCATCATGATGTCAGCAGCTAAACAAACTCCTGGTAAAGTTTGTTGCTCAAGGAGGACCCAAATGCAGGTTTCAGAACTAGAAGGCAGACAGGTGAAAGACAAATATTAACACTATAAAATCTTTAAATATATATTTATTTGTATAATCCTTAAATATTTATTTACATCAAATTTTGTTTGTTTACAAATGCAAATACATCCCAAACAAAGGTTTCAAATTTAGCTCCATACATTCCCTAATTAGATTTGTTTTTTAACGGTTCATATCATCATCATCATCATCATCATCATCATCATCATCATCATCATCATCATCATCATCATCATCATCATTATTATTATTATTATTATTATTATTNTGTATTTAGCTTAATGCTTTTAACCTTAGTACACACTCACTCTGCTTAACATTTTTAGGTAAAAATTACAGTCCTCCCACTCTTCAACTACAGCAATATCATCTCAAAAATGCAACCCATTCTCACTCCCAAGTCGTCACATATTGACGCGTTGGCAAGGTTCCCTCTACGTCCGATTTTGACGCGCAGGGTACCCCCGTCACGTCAGTTACTGACGAGATGGGGCGAAATCTGTTGTCATATTTTCAGAAAGTGTATAAAATGCGCGAAAGCGACCATTCCAAAGCCTGAAATTGCCTTTGTTCACTTTAGACATCCTGTCCCTGACCGTAGTACCTAAAATTAACCATTTTTAGAAAATGTACAGAATTCACGTGAACATGTTCTAAAGCGTAAAATGACGAAATATTCACCATAGACATCCTACCCCTGATCCCAGTACCTTAATTTAACCATTAATCCTGATCCCTCATGTTAACCTCAGACCCCCGACCCAAAGACCCCTGGTGGCGAAACCCGGAAAATCCGCGGGCGTCAAGGACTGACGCGAGGGGGGTACCCTGCGCGTCAAAATAAGACGCAGAGGGAACCTTTGGAAAAGCGTCAATATGTGACGACTTGGGAGTGAGAATGTGTAGAAAAATGATATATTGTATACAGTATATATTTATAAAATAACTAGTGGATGAACCTCTGAATGGATGCTGCTGTGACACCTGAACTTCCCCTTGGCAGGACAATAAATGCTATTTCTATTTCTATTCTTTTTCTATTTTTCCTTAGGAGGCCATCTTGGATTTTTGATTTGCAGTCAGAGTCTATAAGGATAATGCTCTGCTTCTCTGTAGCTCTAACAACATTTGAGTTATAGCTATTAGCTGTGGTGGCCAACTAGAATTTTCAAATCAAGAGATTATTATTAATATTTGTATGTGCACCCCCCCCCCCAAAAAATAAAATAAAAATAAAAAAAACAGCCACCAGCATGCCACCCATAGCAAAAAAGTCTAGCTCCACCCCTGCATGTAGCCATTTGATTTGTTATCGGACTTCCTTTCAACATTCATCACTACATCCCTGGTGAACTGGCCTTCTCATCACTCCCATGGACAAACACACTGGTTTCTGCTGATCTAAATATAAAATCCCATCCTGCCTCCATTCATTACTCAACATCGATAACTACATTAATCTCTGTATCCCTAAAGCATGCACTTTCTTTGGCCATTCATCTTGTCAGTTCTTTGCTGCTAATTATTGGAACCATCTACAACGGACTCTAAAGTTCACTCTTTTCATCCCGTTCTCGTCTTTTAAAAGCTCAGTGAGAGCATCCCTTCATGATTGTTGTTGTTTTTAGTAACGTTCTTTTCACGTTTTATTGTTGCATTGTTGTGTACCTAGGGCCGGACGATATGTCCAAAACTTGCATAGCGATATTTTTCATAATTTGGTCAGTACAATATAATTCCGATATTGATTAAAAAAATAAACAATATAAAAGCCTCAGAAAACCTGCCAGGAATGACCACAACAGATTAAAAAATTTTTTGCCAAGTCTATGAAACACCTCCGGTATGGCATTTTAGAAATAAAAACAGTACAAATAAATAAATGTTCACCTTTTTTTTGTATTTAACCTTCAAAGAAAAAAAATGAATAAACTTTCACCTTTGTCAATATTAATAGCTTTAACTTTAAACTACAGCATAGGCTTATGTTTTTCTTACAGATTTAAACAAAAGTGCTTCAGCCAGGCTAAAAAACACAAACCTTCTCAGAAGTGCTGCAATAAAAAGAAAACAACAACAACAACAACAACAAATGTTGCTGGGGGAAGGGCATTGTTGAGGGTTGATGATACTCCATGACAGGCTCTAGGAGGTTTCTGGCAAGAGATACAAGCTGGTCTACATTATCTGGTTTCAAAGTGACAATGTTGTCCTCTGTACTGAAAACCCTCTAAGATGGAAAACTTGTTGTCTGAATGCACAACTGTTTGGATGGATGTACAGCATCACTCACACAGCCACTGGGGTGCAGCTCTGTCTGTTCTGCATGAATCAGCTGCACCGTGAACATCAGTCAGTGAAATAATAGACTGTAATGCATATCCAAATATCCAAAATGTGTTTAAATATTACCTCCATATTTAAAACTCACTCATGTCACCGTTATTGAAAAAAATTATATCATTATATATGTTGATATTGAATTATTGTCCAGCCCTAATCCGTTCTAGCTGTTTTTCTGTTATCCATACTTTTGGTCCGTATGGTTTGATGTTGGATTGTCTATCATTCAAATGTTACTTTTCTGCTGTCTTATCACTTCTGCATTTGCTGCCTGTTGGCCGGGTCATCACTGAAAATAAGAATTACGTAGTTCTCAAAGGACTTAATTGTCAAAACAAAGGTCAGATAAAATATATAAAAATTATTTAAGCAAAGATTTTTGTGAATCTTGGTCTTCTCTAATTGTTTTAAATTGCTTTGTGTACAAAATATGCAGTACAATTTAATTTAACTTGTCTCGTCTTTTGTACAATGAGCCACTGCTCTCAGCAAAATGTGGGGCGGTGTCCTCGGTGCACCTCCGCCCTGCTGCTTAATGAGCAAAGTTTACAGCGTTAACTCTGAGTTATTAAACACTGGATTTGAAGGACTATCTTCATGTTCTATTATTTTATACTGTATTCTGGCCATTAAACAACAACAAAAAAAAAGAATTTTAAACAACTTTTTGACAATTTATTTCTTATTACATCAATTATTTGCAGCATTGTTGAAATATACATTTTCACTGTGTTTCTGTGAAGGCAACGATGCAACAGGTTGCTCCTTCCCCTCTGTTGAAAAAACCACAACTCACAAGACAATAATAAACTACGAGCTGCAACTAGTGATGGTCTTCGAGAATAAAAAGCTTTTGCCCTGGCTGTAATCTGTATGAGAAATAAGCAAACTGTTCCAGTCAGTGCAGTGTGAGGTCTACAGTAGTCTATGCAAAGGTTTTGTGTGTTAAACACGTACAGTTATAAGTTTGTTCCTGTTTAGTGAGGACAAAAGTTGTACAGTTATATGGAATCAGGACTTGAGATAATTTGCAGAAAAAAATAGGTAAGAGTGTTTTTTTAATTATTTTTGTTTCAAATCATGCAAAATATATTTAGCACACTTTAATTTCTTGTGTGATTAACACAGCATTGATGTATTAAAGCATTGATACTTTTGTCTGGAAATGAGTTTGTTTAGTTGGTTTAGAGCTTATTTGACCTCTGCACATTTACAGCAACAGCTTTTAAAGTTAAATGTCTTAATTGAAATCAGCTCAAACTTTTAAAAAAATGAAGAATTGATGTGGGAATTATGCAGAAATGAAATGTCCTTTAATCGGCTAACAGCAATTACTTCACAATCCTAATCAAATAAAATCTAGTTTAAAAATGCAGTTTTTAAACCCTCCTTCTGGCTAGGCTCAAAGTGTTAAATAAACCTGGAAAAGTCCTGGCAGCTTCTTGTTCTTTGTGGCTGTCTCTTTATTGCACACATTTTTTAAATTAGTTTATTATTACCTTGACCTTTAATGCAACTCTTGTTGGAGTTTGGTGTCTTGGCACTTCCCTGAATAAGCACCTAAGTCACTGGCGCCACCTGTGGCATTCAGACGACCCCGGACACCCTGTGTGGCACGTTGGCCATTCTCCGCCAATGACATCACAGAGAAAGACTCAGTATCAGACAGAAGACTGTTGCTCCAGTCCTCACTCCAGCTGTAGAGACAGGGAAGGTGGTATTTACATGGGGACTGGTTTTACATAAGCCTCTGTACCGTGACACAAATGCTTAAATTAGACTTTTTTTCTCTCCATGTTTTTGTTGCAATAAAAGCAGATATTTCTACACAGATAACCTATTCCAACAGGCATGTTTGACCTGGTGATACAGCGGGTAAAATAAGTATTGAACACGTCACCATTTTTCACAGTAAATATATCACTAGAGGTGCTAATGACATGAAATTTTCACCAGATGTCGGTAACAACCCAAGTGATCCATACATACAAAGAAATCAAACCATATATGTCCAGAAATGAAGTTATTTGTAATAATGTGGAATGGCACAGGGAAAAAGTATTGAACACACTTACTGAAATTTATCTAATACTTTGTACAAAAGCCTTTGTTGTCAATGACAACAAAGGCTTTTGTACAAAGTATTAGATA
>NW_013952417.1:431954-434398 GCF_001266775.1 Austrofundulus limnaeus | reverse complement strand
TATCTAATACTTTGTACAAAAGCCTTTGTTGTCATTGACAACAAAGGCTTTTGTACAAAGTATTAGATAAATTTCAGTAAGTGTGTTCAATACTTTTTCCCTGTGCCATTCCACATTATTACAAATAACTTCATTTCTGGACATTTCTGGTTTAATTTCTTTGTATGTATGGATCACTTGGGTTGTTACCGACATCTGGTGAAAATTTCATGTCATTAGCACCTCTAATAATAAATTTACTGAGAAAAATGTTGATGTGTTCAATACTTATTTTACCCGCTGTATATCCATCCATCCATTTTCTTCTTTCTTCTTCCTTTCTGAGTCTTGGAGAGCTTGTGCTTATCAACAGCAGTCAATGTGCAAAAGGCGAAGGAAACTTTCAAAGTTACCTTGTTGTTTAGTCAAATAAAAACATTTTAGTATTATACTGAAAGCTGATGGGTTGCAGAAGTATTCATCTCCCCGCCACAAACCCCATCTTCCCAGAACTACCACCTCTAAACCTATACCACCAAGCAACAGACTGCATGAAGATGAGGGAAATCTTCAAACAGATTAGAGATGAAACTTGTGGAGAGGAACCGATCAGGGCTCAATAATAAAATAATATCTGAAACTCTGAGCATCCCACAGAGCACCATCAAGCCACCACAGCAAACCTTTCAAGGGAGATTTTGTCCACCAAAACCCAAGAAGATAAATAACCAACAGATGCAAAATAACCCTGATGAAGCTGGAAGAGATGGAAGTTTCTGCCCATAGCACACCCATAAGCTCCACACCGCTTGATGGAAAAGTGGCCAGCGAAAAAAAAAGTTACAAACGATGGTCAGTGCCGTTAGTGTTGTTATTTTTTCAACATACCAACTTGTGAGGATCCAATCCTACTTGGGTGGATAAAAGTTCGGTCCTTGTATGTTCAAATGCAATTTTTGCATCAGGGTTTGGGTTTAGGTGTAAAACGGTTTAAGTTAGGTTAAGTTGGGGGGAGGGGCTTAGGCTATAGAAATAAATACAAAATCATTAGAAGCAAATGCAATGTCCTTCTAATGATAGAAAAAAGTCTGCTTGTGTGTGGGGACACGATTTTGCTACATCATGGGGACCAAGGTCTGGTCCCCACACGTATGCTGATTTTGGGTTTTGGGTAAGATAATTGAGTTTAGGTTAGATTTAGGGTTAGGTGTGTGCTGGGTTGGTTAGGTTTAGGGTCATGGTTAAGCTGTAGAAATGACTGAAAAATAAATGGAAGTCAATGCAAAGTCCCCACGAGGATAGACAAACCAACAGTATGTGTGTGCTGACTGTACAGTTCTCCCTGCTCAGAACAAGATTATGGAGGTACAGAAAACGGAAGAGTGTGACTGAGTGAAAGTGTTTCTGTCTGTCCTGATTTTAATCTTACTTTTCCATGCAACATCAGCCTCTGGGCATGAACATTTAGTTCTGTTTTTTTTTTTCCTTCTGCCTCTGTTAGAACATCTGGTCACTTGTTTGTTATGGTCCTGAGTTAATCTCTTTTTCTACCAGTGCTGTTTTTTTTTTGTTGAATTTTCTTTTCATTAGTCTTTAAGTTTCTCTGCCTCTGCAGAGACTTTCAGTGTATTTTAATTTACTGTATTTGCCTTCTGTGTGCTGTGTTTTTTGTGTCCTCCTTCAGCTTCATTATACATTAGTCAAATAATTATGAAATGAGCAATTTACAAATTTGTTTTTCACTTTTACGTACTGATCTCATAGATGCATTCAGAAACAAACTAAAAATACAAACACAGAACAGTCCTCAGAGAGACCTTTCTTCACGTGCAGCAAAATCTGTAGCAATCAGATTTGCTGATTCTAGCAACGAAACTTGAGTTTTATTCTTACAGTTCAAAGTTTTGGTGCTGCAGATGTTCACAGATGTGGGTAAAGTGATGGTGAGTTTTATCAACAGTCAACTTTTTTTACAATACTGAGTAAGTATCTTGCAGTAATACTCTATAAAAATTGGCCATCTAACTAAGTCCTTCAGTTCTTTTTTATCCTGACAAAAAGAACTGTATTTGTGACTGATATACTAAGCATGATCAAAATCTGTTAAATTATTATTATTGTTAGCCTGGACATTTTTCTTAATTCGGGAATTACAGTTGTCTTATTCCACTGGCAGATCATTCCTGATCATTAAGACAATTGCACTTGGCAAGATTTCTTGAAATAAGGAATATTTCCAGGCTAACCAGATTAATAATCAGACTGCTCTGTTCTGCTCTTGTTTGTCAGTCTCAAAACAAGATCAAAATACCTTCTTTGGCTGGATATAAGATTGAAAGACGTGGTTAGAAGGACAGTTTTTGCAGCATATAAATCTAATTACAACATAATAACTGTACATAAATACAGTAGATTTATTTCAGTAATTCCATTTAAAAAGTGAAACTTGTATATTATATTCATAC
>NW_013952417.1:429136-430499 GCF_001266775.1 Austrofundulus limnaeus | reverse complement strand
TAATAATACGGTGACATGTTTATTCCTACCTTTGGGTGGAGATGTTGGTGAGTGTGGTAGGCTGAGTTGCAGAGGCATATTTACTGGTGGGGAAAGTTGTCTCCGTCTCCTCAGTTGCCTGCTGCATTGTTGACCCATTACATGGCTGGAAATTTGAGTACAAGCAATGATCATAACACTACAGATTCAAGTTTTGGTTAATTTCATTTGATACTAGCAGCTTACATTGACAAACTTTAAATCTTGAAGAGGTACATTAGAATTCTGTGGTCCTGTAGCAGAACTTTCCAGACTGGGGCCAGTACCAGAACTGGTATTGTTCTTTCTTTTATTCTTGGTGCTCTGCCTCAGGCGGTCACGGAGTTTCTTCCTCTGCTTTCTGTTTGTAAAGAAACAAAAGGGAAATTGTGAAACAGTCAAGATCACTACATTATATTCAAAATAATTTGAACAAATTCAGAACCAGTCAAAAGTTTAACCTAGTCATAAGGTTTTTCAGGACTATTGACTTTTGTTTTGTTCAATTTAAATGATTTTGTTAAAATTGTTGACATTTTGCCAATTAAATAAATCCAGTTGGAAAAAATAAAACATTATAAAATATATTATCTTCTACAAAATCTATTTCAATTTTTGGTGAATTAAATCATTTTACTGATCTCTCAAAATAAATTAGTTTTTGCAGACTAATATGAAATAATATAAAAAAGGCAAAAGAAAAAAGTGGGGGAAAGAACTAATAGTTTTAACAGAAAGAACTAAATAAAAAAATTTAATAATTAAAAAACAGAAAGAAACAAACAGTCATTAATAAACTTATTACTGCTGTGATGCCCGATCCTGGTCCACAAGGGGCCACTATCCTGCATATTTTAGTTGTTTCCGTGCTCTGCAGAGGGTCTTCAAGTTCTGCAGAAGCCTGATGATCACGTTTTCATTCCAATGAGTTGTGTCAAAGTAGAAACATATAAAACTGGGATGTCCAAAGTGCGGCGGCCTGGGGGCCATTTGTGGCGGCTGATTTCGTGTGGCCCTTCAGTTCAAGAAATATACTAATTGTCCCCCCGCCACAGGTGTTTGATGTAGATGGAGACTTTCTATTTATTATTAGGGCAAATTTATCACAAAGTAAAATCTTACAATAAAAATTTTGGCAGCAATACCAATTATTTGTCTTTAAACAAATCAGCTTTTTCCACATTTATCTAGTGACCCCTACTCAAAAGATGATTTTGCTGCACTTCAATCTGCTTTTAATTATTTATTACATTCGTCTAAATACAGCAAGCCTTTTCAATGAAAGAGTTACCTAAATCTTGATTTTATTGATCAGAATTGACTAAATTGGGCTATTCCCCCCCCC
>NW_013952417.1:425394-429106 GCF_001266775.1 Austrofundulus limnaeus | reverse complement strand
CCCCCCAATTGAAACCTAGAAAATTGCAAAATTTCTTTCAATAAGGGAAAACACTTTTAAAGTTCTGGATCTGGATTAATTTACACATCCATTTACAGCAATAAATCTGAATACTTTATTTGTTTAATTAAAGTATTCAATGCTTAGTTTATTGTTGAGCAGGTAAAGGAATCATATTTTTGGCCCTCAAGTCCTTCTGATTTTATGATTTTGGCCCATGTGACAAAACGTTTGGACACCCCTGATCTAAAACATGCAGAGTAATGCCCCTTTGTGAACCAGGATTGGGGACCACTTCAATTTCTTCCACAGCAGCATCACCTTATATATACGTAAGGTGATGTTGCTGCGAAAGAGATTGACCTCTAAATGTCCTTGTTGCAGTAGAGCAAAACTCTTTTGTCATAAGATTTGCTCCTATTTAACTGATTAAGGGTCGGCCATGGTACTCTTTAGTTTTAAGAACTTGTACAACATTCTTAGTAGAGTCAGCTCTAGGGTCCTTGTTTTTAACATTCCTCATCTGGTGAGTGCAAAGAGCGTAGCCTCATCACTACTGCCTTCTCCTCTGGTATTTAGACGTGCAAACTGGAGCTCAGAAATAAAATGAGTGTTCACAATTTGACTGTTGACAAGGTGTGAGAGGAAATATGAGGGGACGTTGAGTGTTTGAGGGTGTTTCGTGTGGCCGGAGCCACTGGAGGAAACTTCTTTCCTCATTAGCTGAAACTTTTAATAAGCATTCAGCTCACTGACTGCCCAGGTTTCAGTCTGACCTCTCTTTATTTCAAATTTTGTGATCACTAATCCTTCATGTTGGTCTACGTGCTCTTCTGCTTTTTACAGTTTTCTCTAATCTCTATCAGCCTTTTTTTAATCTTTCTCTGCACAATGACACTTTGTTTCTCACTTGAACACTTCTTTTTTCCACTTCCATTGCCAGTTTTTGTTTTTCAGGTCACTGGTCATTTGGGGCTTATTAATGAGAAAGTGCCTCACTTTTCTGGTAGGGATGGGGTTCTCCACTCAGACACTAAGTATTCTGTCACATAGTCACTCATGGCATTGATGTTATCTCCATGATGAGTGTCTTCCAGTCTGTGGCTTCCAAACAACCCAGTTATTTGATTTCACTTCCTGTGATCACCTCATCATGCTCTCCCTATGCAGAGCAGCTGACATTTGTATACATTTTATGGTTTATTTTATCTGGTGGAAAAACTGACAAATTGTTTTAAAGTAAAAAAAAATGTACCAGAAAAAGACTTAGTTGAAGTCTCCATGTTTTTCAGCATTATAGGTAAAATATGTGGTGCTACAATAATCATATATGGGAAATTTAACTGTGAAACCAGTCAATGATATTATAATAACTTTAGTAGTAATAGAATAAATCTTAAGGGGTAATTCATTATTAACAAAAATCATTATAAATAAAATGATTATGCTAAGAGTGTTGTTTTTTTAAACACTTTTTGTTTCACATCTATTTTTAGATGAGTCTATCAGAGGAAAGAAAAACTTAAATGAGTAGGTGCACCTAAACGTTTGACTGGTCCTTCAGATAAGAACAAATACATCTTTAAATTCATGCAACATTAATATGGTTTATTTGTAGTGTTAGTGGTTACTTTTAAATTAAGATCTAATTAATATATAGTTCGTGCTATATTAGTTAGTGCCATTAGTGCTTCAAAATCCCCAAATCTCACTCAGCTCATTTTTAAAATTAAATCTCATTTTGAGCTATCAGCAAAACTTACAATATTGTAAAAAAAAAAAAACCTGGAAAGGCAATCAGTGCTTGAACATCTCACTGTTCCCTGTTTTTTTGTCCTTTTTCAGGACAAGCATTTGAAAAATTAAAAGCTCAGATGTACAAATAGCCTCACTTAAACTTGAGTTTGAAATGTTGCTGTTGTATCTGTTTTTCAACTTCTTTTTATTGAATTCACACACGGATTCATTAGGCATCACGACTAATTTACCTGTTTTAGTGATCAAAAGTGCTTCACATACAGTAGTTTAGTGTAAGAAAAGAGACTAATGTGTTTTCAAGCTTTTTTAAAACTAAAAATGTGCAACGCTTTGACAACTGCTGTGGGCTTTGTTCTGATTTTAAATACTGTACAAACACATGGGTTTCAGACAAAGCAGTTAAAGTCAGAGTGGGCTGAAAGGAGAGATGTGGGGATTTTGGAGAAGTATTTTTCATCTTCAAGAATAAAACAAACATAAAATCTTAAGATTATTTACTTTGTTTTGCAGTAGGCAACCACGCACATGATTCCAACCACTAGGAGTGCTATGCAGATTCCTGATATTGTTAAAATACGTTTTTGATACAACTCCTCAGCTTCTGAAAAAGAGGACAATAATTCTTTAAAATGTCAGGTCTACAACACACAAACATGTATCTCAAACCTAAACCCAAACAGGAAGAGAAAGGAGTGTAAGGATGGATTAACAGCAACAAACACCCAACTACTGTAGTGTAATAAGTCAATTTAGATTAATGAGATGACTGAAATCAAGTCAGTTGAGGTAGACATCCATCCGTTTTCTTCCACTCATGTTTGGTTGGGTTGCAAAGGCAACAGGTCCAGGAGGGAAAGTCAAGACTTCCTTCTTCACAGTAACACTCTCCAGATCCTCCCTGGGGGTTCCAAGGTGTTCCCAGAGAGGAAACAGAATCCCTCCATGAAGTTCTGGAAATGCCCTGAGATGTCCTCCCTGTAGAACCTGCCTGTAAAACCTCCAGAGAGAGAGGCATTCTAGAAGTATCCTTATTTGATGTCCAGTCCACCTCAACTGACTTCTTTGGATGCAGCCGACACCCACATGAAAAACATACTCCCACCACCATCACCCACCTCCAAGCCCTAAAACGGAACCTGCAGAAGCTCATTTCACTTGTTTGTATTCAAGAATTTATTGTTTTGGCCAGTATCCACATCTCATGACCTTAGGTGGAGATTGGAAGATTATTGGACCAGTAAAGTTTTGTTTCTCTTTCTAGCTCCTTCTTTACTGTGACAGATGGAAACAACATTTTCATTAGTGCAGATGAGGTCATATCTATTGATCCATCCCCTGTTCCATCCTGCCACTGTCGCTAGTGACTAAGACCCGTGGATTCTTGCATTTCTCCACTTTGTTTGAGACAAAGACTCACTCCAACCCAAAAGGGGCATTCCACTTTTCAAAAAAATTGATTCAGATTTAGAGCTGTTCATTCTCATCCCAGCTGCTTGACCTCTGGGCTGCAGGTTGCCCCATGCAAGCTGGAGGTTGTGATTCAAAGATATCAACAAAACCACATGATCTGCTCATGATCTTCATGATGACCTGTTTTTAGACACCACTAACAAATTGGGAGACAATGGGGCAGCCGTGACAGATTCAAACCCACACTAGGAATGAATTGAACTCAGTGTAGAACGCAGACAGCTTTTGCTTCAGACCAAACACTCCTGCACCCCACAGTATGCTTCAAGGAACATGGTCATAAATATTTTCCAGATTCACAAAAAAAACATGTAGACTGGAGAGTCAAACTCCCATAAACATCTCAGCAACTCTGCAAGGGTAAAGATCTGATGTACTTTTCAACAAATGAATAAAAGCCACAATGTCCTGATGCATCTCAGTAATCCAGGTAAAAAATCAAAAGGAAAAAAAAATTGTATAGCTCCTCTGGACGGGTTCTTCT
>NW_013952417.1:422575-425303 GCF_001266775.1 Austrofundulus limnaeus | reverse complement strand
ATACTCACATCACATGGCCATCGTTCACAGGTGACTGATACTCACATCACATGGCCACAAAAGCCACAATGTTCCCCCTTAACTGGTTTAACAATTGGTTGGAACTTGGGGAACCTTCGTTCAACAGCCTGGAGTAAACTTTCCACAGGAAATGAGAAACATGATTCCTTTGTAATTGGAACACAACTGGTCCCCTTTTTAAAAAATGGGACCACTACACCAATTTGCAATTCCATCTTGTCCTCCACGCAGCACTGAGAGGAGGTTTGTCAGGCCTTACAATATTCATTTGTGTAGCCTTTGGTAGATGCATGTGTGTAATCTGAAACTGAGTCTTGAAGATTCAAATCACCTGGACTTCTTTTTTAAATTTTGTACACGTTTCACTTGTCGAAGAAATGTTCTCGTCAGAAGAACTGAACTGGGGAAGGAACAATATCTGCTGTGGAAAAAGCCAAGATCAATGCCTCAGAAAAGTTTTCCAGTTAACAGTGCTATTTATAGGGGCAATATAGAAAGAGCTTTTTATCTTTAAAAATACATCAAAGAAGTCAGGCTTGAGGGACTGGAGATACACAGTTCTGGCTACCTCACTGAAAAAAATGGGTAAAAGTCAGGAAAAAAGTTATTAACTAACCAATTAAATCATACAGCCAATGTAAAAAGAAAAAATAGGTCCTCTGGACAGATTCTTCTTTAATGAAACATTTCATCTCTCCTTCAAGAGACTTCTTCAGCCAGATGAGTTTCAGGTGAACTCAGCCTTATAAGCTCTGCCTCCACATGGTGGACAAACAGGTTGGCCACATGCAAAAGAGGGCCATCGCTTAACAATAGGTTGTTAGTGCCTTGATTAACTCTATTGTTCATAGAGGGTCATGTGCCCCATCACCTGACTATCTTTGGGGCCCTGATTCACACCTTGTACTCACAGGGGTCTGAGTCATACTTGCAATAACAGCATTGTAGGAGAAGGACAACTGGACACGAAGGCCTCCACCTCTGTTTAATGGTGGATGGTTTGTCTTTACAAAGATGGCTTCTTTTACTCCACTCTCAAACCAACGTTCCTCTCTGGATGAGAACATCTTCATCCCTGAAAGAGTGACCGCTGGCCTGTAGATGAGTGTAAATTGCAGAGTCCTGACCTGATGGTGTTGCTCGTCTGTGCTGACTCATTCTTTTGAACAGAGGCTGCTTTGTATATACGTATATGCAAAGCACGATATACAATACGATATACAGCCAATTGTAGCCTAAAAGATAATAATTGAATAGGAGAAAAAGGCATTACATTACATCAATGCCATGTGGGCAGAAAATAAGAGTTGACCACAGCAGTCCTTCAGAACAAGAATCAGTATACATTTCAGTGGCAGACATCTAAGACTGTCATAAGTCCAATTTTGGTGATTTACCAGGTCCTTAAGAAAAATCAATAAATAAAAATGGGATAACCAGCACTTCAAAAATACAAAGTATTCAATAAGGGCAGAGAACAGGATGTGTTTCAGCTACATGCTATCATCAGCTTGTTGATTTACCAAGTCCTGACATAAATCACAGCTGTTATAAAAACTAACCATTCATGAACCCACTGTTGCACAAATACACCAGCTTCTAATGAATGGCACTGCACAGAGTGGTTGACTCAAGGCCAGATAGATCAGAAAGGGTTCATTTAATCTAACTAATGGCAAATAGCCCGTCTCTGCATGCGAAAGCTCGTTTGCTACTTTTGCGTCTATATTTAGCACGTAGGCAAGGCAGGTGCAAATTGACTCAGTGCTATGAACAAACATCTGTGGTCATTGTGGCGAGAAGAAGGCATAGGTACAATGACAGAGAGAGAATGATCTGTGTGTATATAAACTGGACTGAAAGAAATAAACATTTGTAGCAACATGTCCATCCATCCAGCAATGCTATCTTTGAGCCAATCTCAAATAGAGGCCATGTAAAATCTTCTGTGGAAAACCTCCTTGCAACTCTGCATTGTCTTGCATCTAGATCATTGGCCTCATTCACCAAGACCTCCAGCTCCATGGTTTCAAATTTCCTTTTCTTTTTACAGCCACCCTGCTCTCCCAAACTGATAGTCAGTAGCACACACAAAATCTTCATTTCAGCATGGTGGTCTGCACCACTTTTACACCTATTATCATTTGTGCATGAAATCTTAGTAGATCACCCACAACATGCCCACTAATAGCACAAACATTTTTCCTCTGTTTGTTTGTTTGTTTACACATGAAATTTATGGATCATTATTTGGGACCTTAGTAGATCAGGCTCTAAGATACATCATAAAAATTCAATATGACTGTGGAAAACAAGACATGAAATCCATTTAAAGCCAGTTGCACAAGCCACCATCAAGTGGAATTTATGGCAAGGAGATGCTCTATCCTAACAACTATTTGCAGCGTTTTACAGTGTTTAAGTCATAGTTCACAGACACTATTTAACTTAGCATTTTTCTGTTTTAATGGTCAAGATTACTATGCAAAACTAATTGCTGGTTCAGAGAAAGACCCATCTATTTTATCTCAAGTTCTTTGTATCATTTGAATTGTTGTTGGTCAGTCATGTTGTCTGTGTTGACCAACGTAACTGCAACATGCACAGTCACAGATTTCAACTAAATTTTTGGAAACTTGGTTCATAAAATTTGCTGGGTATTTCTGTACAAACATTTATGAATCCAAAATCCAACTATATATATATA
>NW_013952417.1:418492-420990 GCF_001266775.1 Austrofundulus limnaeus | reverse complement strand
TATGTACTGTATTTACTGTCATAAAAAATGGGTTTGGCACATTTTAAACAACTACTAGTAACTCTACATCGAAACTTTAACATTCATGACTTGTATTTACTTCTGTACACAGACTGGTGTAACTTTTATTTAATTTAATAAAAATAAATAAATAAAGCTAAAAAATAGGATAAAATAAGTTTAAAAAAAACTTCAAATTGTCCATACTTAACGCCTACATAACTGAGAGATTATTCAAAGACCATAATGTCTGCACCGTGCTTTGCAAATACATTTACCCCTGGCAGAAAAATGGATTGCGGCAGTCCTAAAACAACTACAGTTTCAAAATTTTTATAGAGGATAATGCAAATATAATTTTATAAACCTTTACATTACTGTTAGTTTCACATTAGATAGTTTTATATAAAAATATATGGTTGTTTGGAAAGTATAATTAGAAACAACAGCTAGCCTCAGCCCTGGTAGAAAGTAAAGGGCAGGGATGCAAAATAATTCTACCAGAAAAAACATGAAAAATAAAGTGACTAAATAGTTATAAAATAAGGTTTAGATGAACTGCTGTGATATTTTTGAGACTAGATCTGTTTAAGATGGCAGAACTCTACTTTGGTCTTGGCCCTATTAAAGTTGCCATCATCTTGTCAGTTCATAAAGAGTTTAACTCTTTTTCACTAAACTGAGATTGTTCAAAGCATTATTTACAGCAGGTAAGATTGTTCACTTGGATAAAATCTCCTACCCCTTTAAAACAACCACCCAACTTCAGCTAGGTCCTCTGGACCTCTTGGTCCTGCTGGGCCTCCAAAACAAATGAGATCAATACATGCAGATAGAACGTATAGATTTTTAGATTTAAATAATAATAATATGTCAAACTTATAGGATAGGATAGGATAGGATAGGATAGGATAGGATAGGATAGGATAGGATAGGATAGGATAGGATAGGATATAGGACACTCAAAGATACTTGAGGGTGGTGAGCTATATTGCAGCCACAGCTGCCCTGGGGCACACTGACAGAAGTGGGGCAGCCATGCATCGGGCCCTCCACCAGTAGTCAAGTGGGTGAAGTGTCTTGCAAGGACACAACTTAGACGAGTGGAACAGGGGACTAAAGCAGCAACCCACCAGTTACAAGACGACTCCCCTAACCCCTTTGCCGCAGCAAATTTTCCCAGTTAATTTAATAATCTGGTATAATTTGTGCGGTTCCATTACTTTTAATCAAATGAAAATACATTTTTGTTTCAAGTTATAAGGCAACAAAAACAGAAAGATTTGCTAGGGAGTGAATACTTTTACAACCCCTCTGTACCATTTATAACCCCAAGATTAAATGTTAAACATTCCGCAACCGTGTTCATTAGTAAAGCATGTCTGAAATGTAAAATGGCACAAAGTGTTTGCATATTAAAAACAAGTTGTTAAAACAGTTGTTAATAAAGCATGCTTCAGTCTGAAAAAAGGTTAGGAAGAAAAAAGTGACATACTGTAAAAGCTGGCCATTACATAGGTTTGGCAGCGTTCACCAGTGAATTCATTTGGACACCTGTGTAGTAAAGACAAGAAACAGACAAGAGAGGGGGGTTAGTTTAGACAGGAGCTGTGTAAAACCCACAGCAGTCATCACTGGTGTTAGGAGAATGGTCCAACTAGACCCAAAAATCCAACTATTATTTCTGAATCTTTGAGTCTGGGTTCAATAATGACCTCAGACCATGATTTTCAGTTTAGTTCGTCTAGTGATCAGATTTTGTACAGGCTCTACTTTGCGATAATTTAATTAGTCTATTTTTCAACAAACTGAAATTTGCATGTACTTATTTTACAACTAACGATCAGACCACCAATCCTATGCATAAACTTTTAGAGGAGATGAGTGTTAGTGTGAACGAAAGAAACTACGAAGTTTGTCTTCATTCAGAAAAGACACAACATACGAATGACATGATGAAATGTAAAGTACATGCAAAATTCAGCACGGTAATGCGCGGAGCATGTTATGTTTAACTCTTAGGATCCAATCCAAATGGCTGCACCAGCTTTAAATAAAGTTCCTGTCATTTGATTCATTTTCATTATAATATACCAAAAAAAGATGGATTTCTCCATCACTTCTTGAGATAAACATGGCAGCGGTGAAACACCAGCAATGACACGTGGGACTGAGGACAGTTGTGTTCACATACGTTTTGGGTCTGAGACTTTAAGCACAGCTTGTTCACATCGGTGCCCAGTGAATCCCGCCAAGCACCTGGTTGATGGATAGAAGGGAGAGGAGAAAAATAGCACCTGTGTGTTACACACAAAACATGAACACTTTGTGACAAAAACAAGACATTGAAAGAGCCAGGAGAAAAATGTCATTGCCCTATGTGGGCAGTTTTGTCTTTTTGAGCAACCTTTGGGCTAATTTTTCATTTCCCCGGTTATTTAGGATTAGTAGAACCTCATACCTATAAAGATGTTGTTGTTGTTGTCGTTGCTGTTGTT
>NW_013952417.1:402722-418393 GCF_001266775.1 Austrofundulus limnaeus | reverse complement strand
ACATAAAACTTAAAATCTAGTCCCTCTGAGTAAGGACTACCAGTCTAAAACCAATGTCCTGAACAATAAGTTGGAGGTTCTCAGGAGGTTATATGCAGAAATATATTTTAAATCATATATAAATATGACATTTGAAAAATTAATAGCTTTTTTGGCATGCTGTTCAATCTGTTTGCATAATTTGTCTGTATTATTATAATAAATAATTATTAGTACAACTAATTAAGCACAGAAGCTTTGTATAAGTGAAGGGGTTTAAAAAAATGTTGGTTTTGCTTCAGCATTGCCACACTTGTTTCGGCATGTGTCCACTTATGAGTAACAAATGGTTTGTCACTGGCTGCATGATGTTTAAACTCAGGGAAAGTCATTGCTGAGCAGTGTGGCTAATGTCTTATCCCACTGTATATTGTGGGTACAAAATATACACACATTATAAACAAAAGGGAGAACGAAAGAAGACCAGCTCTTAGGTGGAGGCTGGCTCAATCACTACCAATACATTATTAATCTACTTGATGTTTTCCCGTCAGAATTCAAAGGTCATTGCAGTAAAGAAATATCCATTTATACAGTTTCTGCACTCACTTGATTCTGTTCAGAGTCAAAGCTGTAGCATGCCAAAGCACAACTACTGTAACGAAAACAGCTAAATGTGCAGCTTAAGAATTCTTTCAAGTTATTTCTTCCTTAGTCCTGAGCACAGCACTGAACTGAACTCTCAACATTTGACTCCTCTAGCAGGAGAGTCAAATTTGCCTATTCAAACCTCTGGTTGTAGTTTAGTCATCCATTTGAATCTGTGTCAATAGATTGTATTTTTTTAAATAAAACTAGCATCCAATGTAACAAAAAAAAATAATTATCCAAAATATGATCCCAAGTTACCAGCAAAAACTTTCAAAGAATTTGCAGACAGGACAAAATGAAGCGTTTAAAGTTTCCATGATATAAGCAATGTCATCCTTGAATTTTCCACAATGAGCAGACGAATTTGAGACAGGTGAAGGTGTCAAAACTGTGTCTAAAAGGACAACATTTATAGACTCAGCACAAAAAGCTCCAGGTATTGTCTCATCGTAGATGGACAGAAAGGCATAGTCAGGTGTTCTGTGCTCAAACTCAGCATTTCAGTTTTCTTTAGTAAAAATGAAAGTCCGGTTTTATACATCCATTATCTATACCCGCTTCTTCTTTTCAGAGTCGCGGGGGTCACTGGTGCCCATATCCAGCAGTCACAGTGGGAGGGGCGGGGTACACCCTGGACAGGTCGCAAGTCCATCACAGGGCCACACATAGAGACAAACAACCATTCACTCTCACTCACACCTAGGGACAATTCAAGTAACCTAACAGTCATGTTTTTGGTGTGTGGGAGGAAGCCGGAGCACACAGAGACAACCCACGCATGCACGGAGAGAACATGCAAACTTTAAAGGTCCCCAGGCTGGGATTTGATCCAGTGACCTTCTTGCTGAGAGGCATCAGCTCTACCAACTGAGCCACCGGTTTTTTACAGTATGTGTTAAAAAAAAGTTTAAAAGATGCTGGTGTAAGAGTTCAAAAATCAGAACCTCTGACAGTGTTTGGGTTGAACATGAGATGTGTGATTTACTTGTCCAAGATAAAGTTAATACAGAAATGCATGCGGAGTTGTCCACTTAATGGGTTCCTTTGTTATTAGCGTCAGATTTTTGTTTCCACCACCTTATACTCACAGAAAAACTGATGAACAGTATCTCAGCATCAACTTTTTGCTGGGTTTAGAAGGGAAAATTACTGTTGGGGATGATTTTTCAGGAAAATGCAGCCTCGTGGGGACCGAATGCTCCTTGTGGGGACCAAAGCCCTGTCCCCAAGACTTCGGAGGCTGATTTTGGGTGTGAGGGTCGTGTTTAGGACCAAGATGTGAACTGAGTTTAGGTTAGTTTTATGGTCAGGTGGTACCTGTGAGGTTAATTTTAGGGCAAATGGTCAGGGTTAGGATGTAAAATTACCAAAAAATGAATGGAAGTTAATGGACGGGCCCCACAAGGATATAAAAACAAGTTTGCAGGTGTGTGTGTGTGTGTGTGTGTTTAAAATTGCATTGAAGTCAGGTCAGTGCAGTCTGGACTCGTGGTTAGAACCCACATGCAAGCAGGACTCAAATACTGCAGGTAAGAATGGATGAGTTTATTCAACTAGAAGAAAGAAAATGCTGACGAGGCAGCCAGCTCTCCACTTGCAATAAATCAGGAACAAACACAGGGAGCCTGAATGAACTGCAAAAAATCGAGAGGTACCCAAAGTAAACTTAATGTTCCACCGAGGGAGTCACAGGAGGAACTGAAGTATAAAGGGCAACATTAAAGAACAGAAATGACAAATGGTGAGAATGGACGAGCAGGAGCAAAAAATAAAAAATAAAAAAACTGGACTTTCATTCTGAAACTGAAGACATGTCACTTATCATCCAGGAAGCTTTCTCAATTCAAAATGTTTTATAGGCCTTCATGTGAAGCCTCATTAATGCTTAGATTCATAGATTAAACTAAAGCTACTCACCAAGGTCATAAAACTATAAAACATGAGGTAAAGTTCTATTTTTTAATTAATTGGTAAATTTTGTTTTTGTATTTATTTATTTATTTATTTATTTATTGGGTCTTTTATATATTTCTGCTTTTATTTTTATGTCAGTTTGGCCCTTCATACGCGTATATTGGACTCTTTAAAGTGAAACTGAGTGGGAATCAAGCTTATTGCCACACCAAGGTTTTGAAAGTTGAAATCTGAGACCTACTTTTAAAATATTTTTTTCTTGTTTGATGGCTCCTTTCACTTCCCTCTCAAACAATCTGTCTTCTCTGAACATTTTGGTCCACAAAAGAGCATCCCTTACACCTTACTTTTTTTTTGATTAATCATGGGATAAATGACTGAAAATCTTCATCAGCACAATAACAAAGAACATAACGCAGGCCCTGACATCCTATTTCTGACTGAATTCATGAATACTAGTTGAATCACTCTTAATAACTTTTTTCACCTTTTAATATCACACCTGATGTTTGGGGATGGTGCTAAAATGCTGTGAGTAACTTCTGTTGGCATCTGCTTTTACAAATTAGAGATCAGAAATGTCAGTCGGTATAGAATGTTCACAAGCACTGACTGTTGTTTTCAGAGTGTTTATAAAATAAAAATGAGACATCAGAACCATCTGTTTGCAGGAAGAATCAAACCAAACTTGTGATCTATGAAGATTGTGGTTCTCTGTGTTTGAGAACTATTGGAGCCTGAGTGCTGTGAAGCAGCTGGAGGCCCTATTGTTTTTGACCTGATTATCTTTTTTTTTCCTTCCCGACGGGAGGTTTTTTTTTTTCAATATGTTCTAGTGAACTGAGATTTATGAAATGTGGCAGTTGTATAGACGTAAAAATGAGGAGGCACAAAGATCCAGATGTGGGCGTGGCAAACTGGCTTTCTACTGCACTCTAAACATCAGCTCTTATTATTATGGCTTTCACATATGAAATTTGGTACATAGGTACTGTACATCAGTCCAGTACAAAAAAAAAAGTCTCTTGGTACTGTATACTAAAATCTACAGGAAGTTGGCCATTTAGAAAAAATGACAAATTTAGGCAATTCTCACGTCACGCCAAATTCCATTTTGTCCTCAAATTTAAGCATATTGACTTCATGATAAGATGGTGCACAGAAAGTTAATAAAACATTGTTGGGTAATTTGAAAGGTGTTGGATTTTTTTTAATACGCCCATTTCTACTTGAACATGCTGTTCGGGGTAGCATCCCTGCAAATTGTTTAAACTGTGCAAAAATGAGCAATGTACACATATTTTGAATTGACCACTGTGCCACCTAGTGGCAATATAAAAATGTCTTATTGTGTTTGAAAAAAAAATCTCCCACTCAAACCTTTAATCCTAGCAGCTTCAAAAATGCTGTGTGAAGTTTAGACCCTTTTAGAAACCAAGAAAATATTAATCGCTATAGCAGCTGCTAAACGGCGTGGCCAGGGCAGCTACGCAACTTTAAACATGTCAACAAAAGTTCATAACTGCATTTTTTATAATGTTCTAGAGGGCCGAGCTTCTTGAAACTTGGCAGATATTTAGAACTTGTAAAAGATGCAGAGGTGCAAAAATAAAGACGTGCTTGTTGCAAATTGGCTCTCTAGCACCATGATGGCAGCTCCTCAGACTACTTTAGACACCTACAAAATTTGTTGCACCGTGAATCAGTTCATGCCCTACAAAATAGTCTTGTGACACCATACTGTAAAGCTACAAAAAGACAGTCGTTTTGAACAAAAAATGAAAATTTCTCTTGTCACACGACTTGCTCAGTTTGAAGCATATTGACTTCAAATTTGGGCCAAAGCTTTTTCACAGTGCCCGAAATGTATTAATTCTTGGTTAATCCGATTGGTGTGGGCAATTTTTTTGTCTTTTTGAGTCTACCCATTTTCATATCAAACATGGCTTTGTGGGTAACATGGTTAATTGTTCAAACTTTGCAAAACAGCACATGATACATTGGCATCAAGTCCTGAACATGGCCATTTGTTAATGTCTTAAAATTCACCACCGTCCTAGTGTCAGCACAAATATATCTGTTTGAAACAAATCACCCACACACAACCTTTATCCTAGTTGCTGCAAAACAGTTGTTCACAGTTTGGACACTTTGAGAAGCCATGAAGATATTCATGGTTCTCAGCTGACAAAGGGCATGGCTGGAGCAGCTTAGCAAAGCTGGTGCATAACTGGCCTTTTCGCACTGTTGTATTTAGCTGTGCTTAACAAAACTTGACAGATAGACCAGCGACTGCTTTAGCTGCTTGCAGTTTTAATTACATTCTCTTCTTTCTGGTTTGTGGATGTTTGACCTTGATATCATTTATTATCTGCAATACTTACCATAAATGAGCTTTCATTAATCAAAAAGTCTATACCAGACTCGGACATGTAAATAACTGATTAAAAGCACAAGTTCATACCATACCTGCATAGAAACTTTGTACTGCCAGGCATGATTTCAAGTGTGAAACACTCCCCTCCGTTAACACAGTAGTTCTTCTGGCTGTCACTGCATCGCATTACATGACTGGAGGTCTTTGAAGTAGTGGAGGTGCTGGTGGTAGCTGCAAAAAGACAACCACGGTTATTGCATTCAAACAATCCCAAGCAAATAAGTAGCACATATTTTTTTAAAGTAAAAGTCAGCATCAAAGCTCAGTTAGGAGTTAAGAATGTAATTATTGCTTCATGTCGAAAACTGCTCCAAAATGTCAAAGCAAAACACTTTTATTCAATAAAGCATCTACTGTATTTAAAAAGGTTAATCAGAGCAAGATTATCTAGTGGTTGGACCCTGACTTTTCTTCCATCATATTCTTTTAATGAAATGTTAGAAACCAGAACAAAGAAAGTGATCAGCTCCTTACCAGCTAAACTGAACTAAAGTGTGGCAAAGTACACCATTAAATGATTTGTTCACATCAAATGTCAAAGATGAGTATGAACAAAGTACACTATGGTTCAATTTTTTGCAAACCACATTTTGCACTTTTATAGAATTACTCCTTTGTTAAAAATGGACAACAATGAAACAATATTGTTTTGCATTGATTCTCCTTTTGTTGATTCCAACTTATATTGAATTACATTGTACTTTGATTGGTTCATCAAATCATGGTATTTTTTATTACTGCTTGTTTAATTTCAACAAATGTAGTCTATCGTAATATGCATTATATCTACCACAGATTCACCACCCTACTGTTTTCACATGTTTCTCTTTGGTTCATTGATCCAAAAACCTACAAATATTCACACTAAGTGAACTAATTATCATCTTAATCTGCCTCTTTTAAACACTTCCTGCATACATATTCTCCTGAAGTGGCCTTTCAGACAGAAGTAAACACAGGAAGGGGATCTAAGTGTCTGATATCTATGTACTTCCTTGTTATGATCTATGCACTGGAGTGCAGGCACACACACACACACACACACACACACACACACACACACACACACACACACACAAGGCAATTTAAACATTTTCTACTCTAGCTGAGTCCTTATGTTGCACAAAACTGTTAATTAATAAAACAGTTGTTCAGACAATGGGGCAAATTTTAATATTAATTAATTACAGATTTATGCATTTTCATTTATATTGGACTGATTTCTATTCTTTTATTGTCATTGAATCTAATGCACTGATTTATATTTTTTTAATAATTCCCAGTGGTCATTCATCAATACAGCAGCTTTTACATCACATTACATTTTCCATGTTTTAACACCCATGTTTTAAAGTGCATTGTCATCTTCAACAGGCAACAAATACATTTAAAAACATCAAGATGCTAAAATATGAGTGTAAAAACATATAAATCTGAAATTAAAAGCAGCAAAAGAACAAGACAATGAGAATTATAATCAGCTGGTTGAACACTACAAATCCTCATTTAAAACATCCCTGATTCATCAAGCTTTGTTGACATTAGTTAAAACCTTGATCCACCCTCATAACAAGGATTAAGAATGAAAAACTATCTATACAGTATTTGCATAACTTAAATAAGTTAGTCAGGTTTAAAGCTAATGCTGCTCCTTGATGCAGTGGTGAGAACACAAAAAATAAAAACCTTGATGAATAAACGTGTAATACATCAGGATACCTTGTCTGGAATAGGGAAACTGTGGCAATCTCTTAGAGCCAGGTCTAGTTGGGGAGCTCAGTGGCCAGTGCCTGATAGTCAAGTCTTGACTCCTGGGGCTTGGCCGGGCCAAGCCTGAAAGAAGGAAAGGATACCACCACCTGCGAGAAGTACCACTCAGATCCAGATGGGCAGCAGGCAAGGCAGCATCCCTGGTTTTGCCGACTGCTGGTGGCATAGACCAGTTCCAGGGATGTGCCACTTTACTGGCAGGTCAAGATCAGGAGCTTGTTGGTGATATCAAGAGCTAGATATAGTTGGGCTCACCTCTACAGCTTGGACTTTGGGGCCCAACTCACAGAGAGGTAATGGATGCTTTTCTAATCTGGAGTTGTTTATGAGGAAGAGGTGATGGATGGGCGTGAGGATAATTTAAGTTCCTGGCTGAGTGCCATGATGTTGAAGTTTTCCCCAGTAAACAAGAGGGTCACCTTAGGCACTGAGTTACATGAAGGAAGGTTCTAATTGTTGTTTGTGCTCATGTATCTTTAAAGGGGCAATATCAGGTAAAATCAACTTTGAGTTTTATATCATGTTATAATGTTATACTCTCATAAAAAAAACATGCCCAAAGCCTTGCTTTGACTCATTCATGCATGTTTAAGAAATCCTGCAGCGTTTTTAGGAAGCCATGCTGAGGAGCAAAACGACAGGTGGGGACCAGAAACTCCCCTGGGACGTGTCTTTAAGCCAAACTTTCTCATGGCAGAGCGCCCCCCCCCCCACACACCCCGCCCATGACTCCTGCAGGCTCTCGGGTGAAACTGAAAGTGAAACTGAAACTGTCTGTTGTGCTCTTAACACCAGTTCTCACTCAGTGAAGCTCTTTTCAGATTAAAAATACCTTTGAGGAAATATATTTTCAGATGACAAGTAAACTCCATCATGGCAGCCCCCCCTCCCTCACTGAAATGGGTGAGACAGAAGCGGAAGGTGGTGACAGAGGCCAATTTCAAGGCGTTTAGAAGAGGAAGTGATGAGAAGTTTATTTTCTATTTAAACATAAAAACAGCATTTTAATAACAACTAAAGGTGACATAGATACTTTATTATGGTATAGTATTTAAATATATGCCTGAGAAACACATGATATTGCCCCTTTAAAGTTTGGATTGATTGGCCTTGAGTCTCTGGACGGTGTCATAGAGGTGATGCTGTAGAGATTTTGTTCTTCTCTTGGGTGACTTCAATGCCCAGGTTATAAAAGGGGGTGACTGATCTGAATTCAAGTGATGCTCTGTTATTAACCTTCTGCACTAAGCATGGGCTGTCTATAACAAGCATCCCATTCAAGCATTAGGTGCTCCATAATTGGGCTGGGCAATATTGACATAAAAATTTATCATGATTATTTGTGACATTTAGCCAATGATGATTAACATGACAAGTCTTTGATTCCAATTGCAGTTGCATGTATCCAACATTGTGGCCATTTTCTAGTTTTCCTTACACTTAGTATATTTCAAGTCAAGTTTGTAGGGTTAGGGTTAGTATTTGCTGCTCCACACCACCTTCCATCATTGAGCTTACATGCATAGTGATAGTGTTTCACACACAAAAATATGTCATCATCACACGACAGTAATTGCAAAGTGGAAAATATTGTTAACAGTTTTACTGACGATTAGTTGCGTACAATACAATTTTGCCCAACCCTAGTGTCCTTGGTACATGACCACAGTAGGCCAAAATTTGATGATCAGTTTTTCAATCATATCATCAGACCTGAATCCTCTTGTCTTGGCCCCTCGAGTAAAGAGAGGGTCTGCTGTTCATCACTTGGTGGTGAGTTAGATCTGTTGGAAGGGGAGGCTGCTGAAAAAACCTGGTAAATCCTAAATAGCCATGGTCTTACTTTTCTTTCGAGCATAAAATAGGTAAACATAATAGAATATAAATATTAAAAGGAGCAATTGCATGTAAAAGTAACTATTCAACAATCAATTATGAGGTATTTCATCAGTTTTCTTAATGTAGATCAAGAAAATTTCATAAAGGGGAAAAATAATCAGTGTAATCAAAAACCTAATTTTTCAATGACAAAAACTAAATTTTATGAAGAGAAGTGCAAATATAAGAAAAAATCTCAGTTTTAAAAGTGTTTTTTGTAATAGTAAGCTGAGCTTGAAGGGCAGCATGATCAACATGCAGGTATTTGACAACAAACTAATAATATGATGACAAAAATATGGGCAAAACATAATGTACGTGTGCTCATGCGCATTATCAATCTCTTTTTCCAGTGTGTTGTGAATATTATCATTTGATCCCCCGTTTACAGAAAATAACACCTGCATGAGGCTTTTTAATAATAGTGTCTCATACGAGTTAGCCTTGGATCACTTTACTCTTAGAAAAACATGTGTGGTCTCTTTGTGTCAAACCCTTATGTAGTCACTCTGACTCTGACTCATACAGTAACCACTCCTGCTGCCATCAGGGTAGATTAGCTAAAGCACTCACAAGATAATAAATCACACAGGGATGTGACCACAACAGAAACGTCATGGTGGCGAGCCACCGGCAGACAGACAGTAATACCGGCTGGTTGTGTTTTTCTTTTTTTCTTCCTGGCGGCACAGGAAAGGAGGGAGCATCAATTAGCTTCCAGCCTCTCTGACCTTGAAATGGAGCACGGGCAGAAAACAGGAAGTCTCTGTGTATCAGAGCCCTGGGTTTCCGTTTGTGTCATGCATCATTTATTGATCCTCACTTATTTATTAGACTAGAAATATTCATCCACACATTTCAGGGATCTTGCACGTTACTTACAGTCGTGTAGTGGCTGTTCAGCACTTGCAAATAGAGAGGGTTTTTTTGTGCACGCATACACACGCACAGATACCATCTATAAGAGTAAAACTAAGATTTTTTTTTACAGAACAGTCTTCATTTAATTACAGTGAAGAGCTGAATTTATGTCTGGTAGCAAAGTTACAAACTTTTGAAACGACGCATTAAAGAAAAAAATCAAAACTTGTTTTCATTATTACTGAGCAGCTGTGGCTCAATTTAGGGCAGTTTTTCCTCTAATACGAGAGTTGCTGGTGTGATTCCCCACTATTGTGACACATCGAAGTGTCCCTGGGAAAGACATTGAACCCCCCCAGTCTCTGATGTGTGTTCCATCAATGTCTGAGTGATGGATTGATTTACTTGTATTATCTTTGTAGAGAGATCTGGAGAGCTGAATGAATGTGTGTAGTAACTGTAGTGTAAAGCACTTTGAGCATCCTGGTTGTATAGAAAAGCACAGTCCAAATACCATTATCTTGTTTGTAATGAACAAAAATCATGTTGGGTGGTCTATACTACATTTTATGTTTGCAAGAAGTAAGAGATGATAATAGTTTTAAAGGGGAGGCATAACGTATTTTTCAAGCACATAGTTCAACTCTATATCACAATCAAGTGACTACTTCAGTTGTTCTGAAAATTTTGTACATTTCAAAAATAAACTGTCCTTCTAAATGCCTTGAAATTGACTTCTGACTCTTGAAGATCCTCCTACCATTTCTAACACTCCCACTTCAGCACATGCTTCGAGGCAGTGGTGCTCTGTGTGTGTGTGTGGGGGGGGGGMGGCTTTGTAAAATAGGTGGTGCTTTGTACCATCAAGTGTTTAGGCAGCTCCACATGGCTACCAGAGGAATGAATGAATGAGTCAAAGCAACCCTCTGGATGTGTTTTTTTAATGAGGGACTAACATTAAAACATTATATATTATAATAGTTAATGTAGTTAATATAATTGCAATATGAATAGGCTACACACTGTAAATCCAATAGACCAGTGTTTCCTAACCCTGGTCCTCAAGGTCCACTATCCTGCCTTTTTTACTTGTTTCCCTGCTCTTCAGGTTCTTCAGAACTTTGTTAATCCCTGTTTTATACAAATCAGGTGTGTCAAAGCAAGGGTACATCATATAGTGGGCCTCCAGGGCCAGGGTTAGGGACCAATTCAATAGAATACATAGAAAAATAGAATTTGTTTAAAAGAAATGTTCCTTAATGTTGATCATGTGGATTCAGAAAGCGTTCTTCTTACCTCATTTGACTTAGTGATTGGATGAAGTCTGTGATCTAAATTTTCACTGATGTGAGACTTTCAGTAACAAAAACTTGACCATATGTTTTTCTGAATTTTTTTTTCTTTTTGGAGTCTTCAGTTTTATTTTGTCTGTGTGCATCTCTAGAAAAATAAACGTGTTCACGTCGAGTCTGAAACAAAGTGACGAAGCTAACACACAGGAAGTAAGGTATAAGACATGTTATGAACATAAAATCAATGTTTGCAGACAGTGAAAACCCACTGACTGCAAAAGATCAAATTAGGTCTTGAGATTAAAGCTTGGACACAAAATCTTTAAAGCACTGATCCACATGACATCAGGGAAGTTGCTTTACTTAAAGGGGGTCCAACCCATTCATCCATAAAGTTCATTGAACATCTAATAAACAGCTGTTAAGAATACATGTTTGTATTTCTATTCTTATTAGGACTTTGTATTGACTTCACTACATTTGGGTATTCTAACCCGAATCCTAAAGCCAATTTGTAGGCTGCAACTCGTTAGCTTCATAGAATATATGCCTGTCATTTGTGACCAAATATGTCTTGGACAATTATGCTATGAGGTTAATGAACTGTTGGTGACTAGGGGATTCTTTGTAACTCACTTTGTTCACTTTGCTCACAGCTTTGTCACTTTTTGTCACAATTTTAAACACGTTCAACAGCTTTGTGTGGAAAAAAAACTCTAAAATAATCAAAAAAATTGTTACAGGTGTCTTGAACCCTTTTCGATTTAGTTTATAAAAATTATAAAGTTGCATTTTGGCAACTCACCAATGATAGAAAACATTCAAGGCAGCAGTCTCAAATATTCAAGTTATTAATGATAATCATTTAAAAGTGGTCAAATTCTGCTAATCTTCATTTCAAAAGTGTACTCCAGTAGATTAAATCATAAACATGAGGGTGGCTTGCAAGTTTGTACAAAGCTGGCTGAGGCAAGTAGCATGTGGGTGGAGGAGGACAAAAAAATAATGCGCATAGCTTAAAATACAATTTTGCGAGCTGCGTACATGAAAACAGGCAGAAGCTCAAAACCTAGCCTTACTAGTTGCTTGGTCACATAACCGTAAGACTGCTTTGGAAAATCTTCCTATTTTCTCATAATTTGAGTTGTCAACTCTGGGAGTCACAGCTCAGTGAGACACTAGCTTAACGCCAAGGTCCCCTTCACACTGGAAGGCAACCTTGCTACTCTCTCCACAACCCGTTAGAACATGGCTGGACTGCAGCAAATGTAAAAAGACAACCACAGTACTGCAACGCTCTGTATTATTCACCAAATATGTCCTTAATATTTTCTGCAAAGACCCTCACTACCCTCTATATCACTGCAGTTGCACTATTCTCTCTCACCACAGTTAGGCGCAGTATCATCAGCACTAGGCTGTTTTTATGACCTTGTCACAATCACAGTCTCACCTACCGACATGAGGCCTGTGTGACCAGTATTTCTTTTTTCAGATTCCTTAGGTGCACATGAACCCCACATCATGGATATGCTACCACCATACACCCCCAGTGGTCCACTCTCAACCCTGATATTCTGCCTCCACAGTGATAAACCACCAGAGGCTAGGTGACTTTACCAAAGATGGTCCAAAAATGTAACAAAAACGCACAGAGAAGTCATTTATGA
Source organism: Austrofundulus limnaeus (assembly GCF_001266775.1). NCBI lineage: Eukaryota > Metazoa > Chordata > Actinopteri > Cyprinodontiformes > Rivulidae > Austrofundulus > Austrofundulus limnaeus. The sequence continues at coordinate 405,941 of NW_013952417.1, read as the reverse complement.
AGCCTCTGGCTCTGATTGTATTCTAAAAACTCTCTTTTCTACAGTTTTTGTATTTACTTTGAACTACTTTTAATTACTTTTAATCTACAGCAAAACACAAAATGTATATATAATGTGTTATGAATATAAAGAAATATTGTATTGTAAAAATGTCAGGCGTCCATGCATCCATGGACGACATTTCAACCACACTTGTGCTTTGCTGCATTATGAGACTGCAGTAGTGAAAATTCAAACGTTTAAAAAAATTGTAATATGCAAAAAATGCATGACACGCTTCCCCTAAAGGAATTTTTCTTATGCCAATAAGTACTTCCTATAAATGCATTTTAAGTATTACTTTATCACCAAAGTTAATTATTGAAAATTACCAATAAAAGCAACGAAACAGAAAGGTGCATAGGCCTGTCATCATATTAGAATTATAAATTCATTGTTTATTTTCTTCTGTCACGTTGGAAACGTCTGAGTCGTTCCACTCAGTGACAAACTGCTTCCTCAAAAAATAAATAAATAAATCCTTCTTTATAGCCTCCTTGAACTGCATTTATTTACCCTGGGTTAAAATGTTGGGATGTTTGTAAGCAAACAGTTAGGAGTAAATGTTAGAACTTGCACATTGGTTATTTCCTGCATGCCGACTTGTGAAGCAATTGTAAGAGGGCCAAGTCAAAAGCCTGTATGGTACACAATGCGAGTCCCAACGTGTCTGTATTCAGAAGTTTCCTCTAACAGCTGAGAGAAGACAGCAACAGATCAAAGAGCTGCCTCTGAACACTTTCACAGCACTAAAGCCACCAACCTGCTTTATTATTCTTATCTTAATGAATAAATGACCAAATCTCTCTATCTGAATAGGGAAGAAAACATTTTCAAAGGTTTTCAATCAGGAATAAACGACGTCTTGAGATTAGCTTGTATCCACATTGTCTCATTCTTGTACTTTGTTAACGTACAAGACAATAATAAAAATGTTTGGATAGAATTATCTCTTGGAAGACATTGTTAGATACTTACAGAGGGTTTGGATGATCTTGTTCGGCTCTTGTGTTGTTTGTGGGCGGGGACTCTGCTTTGTAACTGTAGATCGTTCTGCATTGTACTTGAGCGTGACAGAAGGATATGTTGGAGTCTGAGGCGCAAACGGCCCAGCTGTAGATTTCTCGTTCACGAACACATCGGAGCCTCCTGGGGTAATGGCGATGGTTGTGGTGAGGGAGACAGTGGAGGCAGCTGAATGAGGAATCGAGACAGTGATGCCTAGTGTGGGGTTATATGATATCAAAATAGGATCCTGTCCGATGGGTTTGGGATCTAAGTGGGTGGGGGGTTCGTATTCAAAGATCTTATCCACGAAGACCCATTTGAGTCCAGCTGTGCAGAGGGCTAAGCTGAGTAGGCAGGCCAGGATGGGCAGAATGCAGATTTTTTCAGAGTGCAGGCAATGGTTAATCTGTTCCATCTCTATGCACACGCAGCAGGTCGCCGGCAAGGCCACGATTCCCAAAGCTCTGTCCTGCTCCCCATCAGCAGCACCACTGTCTTCCTCTGTAATTCCCTTTACACTCTCATCCCTGCTCTCACCAGCTGCCTCCGTCTCCTCTGGTTTCTCCTCTGGGACTGGTCCAGAATCGAGAGGAGAGCCAGTGGGGGAGGCTGTTCCTGGAGAGGGAGCTGGCCCTGCAGAGATGTCCTCCACTCCCTCAGTCATCCTTTTGAACTGCTGGGTAAGTCTTACTGAAAAGCATCAACTATTAAAACAGAGCATCACACGGCTGCTGTCTGCCACCGGTGTCCATGTCCTCCAACACAAGGCTGCAGAGTCGGAGCAGCGATGTCAGAGGACGGCAAAAGAAAAAAATTTGCCCTTCAGAGAGTGGGAGCTTGACAGCAGTTCAGGAGGTATGTGGAAAGCGTGTCTCCAAGGAGTTCTTTACACATGTTTCCTGTAAAAAATAATTAAAAAAACACAACTGTGGGGTTCTACAGTTGTCAAATTATCTGCAGGCAGAAAAGCTTGTCAGATCAAAGCACTCTTTCCACGTTTTCTGTGGTATAGTCGTGCGCAGTGGTAGGAAAGTAGCACTGACTCACCTGAACACTCAGGCAGGAGGCAGAGAAGGGGCGGTGTTCGATGTGACGGGCCGGCTGCAGCAACTGTATCGTCAAGGACAGGATGGACGAGCACTGCAGTGGCAGGAGGGACATGCTATCTTGTCTTAAAGTGCTCCAAGCAGCTGAAAGCTGAATCATCAGGGAGCGGCAGGTGTCCTTCTTCTCAGTGCAGCCACAGAAACAGATGAGTAAGGGGAAAAGCGAAAGAAAGAGTCATAAAGGGAGGGAGGGGGGCTGCAGCAGCACACAGCAGAGTGAGAGGAGACTGGATACTCCCCCTTTTTTTTCTCTCCTTCCTCTTCCCTCACTCCTCCTATCATAATCTTTTCGCTCCACACAGCAGTCTCTGGCCTCCTCCCTCTCTGCCTCACTTCCTCTGGGTTTGCAGGCTGCTCCCAATCCCAGCACAAAGCATCCAGCTAAGCAAGTTTTCACTTGATCCAATTAGAGCTCATGTCAGCGAATCACAGACAGGGAGAACTGCAGTGGCCGCCCCTTCCAGCACCACTCCCCATTGATTATACTGGAAGGGTGTGTTAGCTGTCAAGGGAAGGAGGGAGGAGGCAGACAGACACATGATACTGTGCACTTATAGAGTGTGTGTTTTACATGTATGAAGTTTTTTTTTACTAAATAGGTATTTATCACAGTCACGCATGTTTCAATAAAATGTATCTTGCTGTCTAAATTCTTTATGCATTCATTTTATTTATATTTAGGTAATGTATACATCAGAGATGTATAGTAAGTTACAATACTTCAGAATTTTTTTGAAGATTTATAATTTGACCAATCACAACTTTAAAGGGGCTGTATCATGTAAAATCAACTTTTTTGAGTTTTATATCATGTTACAATGTTATACTCTCATAAAAAAACATGCCCAAAGCCTTGCTCTGACTCATTCATGCATGTTTGAGAAATCCTGCAGTGTTTTTAGGAAGCCATGCTGAGGAGCAAAATGACAGGTGGGGACCAGAAACACCCCTGGGACGTGTCTTTAAGCCGAACTTCCTCATGGCAGAGCCCCCCATGACTCCTGCAGGCTCTCGGGTGAAACTGAAAGTGAAACCTAACTGTCTGCAGAGCTCTCAACATTAGTTC
>NW_013952417.1:393260-401889 GCF_001266775.1 Austrofundulus limnaeus | reverse complement strand
TATATATACAAACTGGCAAATGCATATGTATTCACCCCCATTTCTATGATGCCCCTAAAACGTTCTGGTACAACCAATCACCTTGAGAAGTCACTTGCTTAGTGAAGTGAAATCCACCTGTGTGCAATCTAAGTGTCACAGGATGTAGCAGTATATACACCTTTTCTGAAAGGCCCCAGAGTCAGTAACACCATTAAGAGAGAGGCATCACTAACAAACACCACCACAAAGACCAATGAGTTTTCCTAACAAGTCAGGGACAAAGTTGTCAAGAAGAAATGTCATTAAATTTAGATGGTATTATGGAAATAATAACAATCGAAATAATAAATAAGAATTCTACTAATATAAGCTGTGTACTGTATATCGATCACCATGATCAAATACAGAGACATTCACTGATAAAATCGTGGAGTTATTGGAAAATTGTTCTAACAAAACAGTTTTTTTTTTTTTGTGGAGACAATAATATTGACCTGGGAAATAAAAAAGATTCAAATACTGTAATATTGGTACATTTATAAACTCAATGCACAGTTTTAATTTTTATCCATTAATAACACAACCTACAAGAATCACAACCCACAGCTCTACAATAATTGATAACATTTTCACAAATATAACAAGTGGTGAAGTAAAAGATGGTATTTTGATGACTGATGTAAGTGATCATTTACCAAGTTTTCACAATTCATAAAAATGATCAATACAGTACAAAAGTAGTTACAATTAAGAAAAACACAATAAACAGATAAAAAAAACTCAGGAAAAATTAAAGAACGATTTGGGAAAACAAAACTGGAAAGACGTGAATGTTGAAGATGTGAACAAAGCATATGATGTATTTATGAACATTTTGAGAGCTCTGTATGAAAGGAATTGTGTGCAAAACAAATATACAAAAAGAAATATTGTTGACAAACCTTGTATGACTAAAGGGTTGAGAAATGACATTTTTGAAAATATAATTACTTGTATTCATGATTCCTGAAATTAAGAACAAAAGAGTCAGAATAGAAATACAAGAGGTATAAAAACAAGTTGGTTTGGATTATAAGAAAGCATAAGAAGGAATATTACAGTGATTTATTAAGTAAAAGTAAAAGTGAAATGAAAGTGACATGGCGAATAATGAACAGTGTCTTAAAGAGCCACAAAACAAGATCAGACATTTCACATTTTGTAAAAGATGGAATGAGATGAATGAATGAATGAATGAATGAATGAATGAATGAATGAATGAATGAATGACTGAATGAATGAATGAATGAATGAATGAATGAATGAATGAATGAATGAATGAATGAATGAAATTGCAAATAGATTTAATAATTATTTTGTGAACATTGGCCCGAGTCTTGCAGCTAAAATTCCCAGAGTATAATAATGTGTATTACACAGTTACAAGTTGTACCAGTATTTTCCTTGATGTAACTGACAAAGAAGAAATCATGAATATTGTTAAAAATCTTGCAGACAAAAGATCAAAAGACTGGGTGAACGTGGACATGATGTTTGTAAAGGAAATAATGAATTATGTTATTGAACATTTTACATATATCTGTAATTTATCATTTTCAACTGGAATATTTCCAGACAACATGAAAATTGCCAAATTAATTCCTCTTTTTAAGAATGGTGAGAGATGTATGTTCAACAATTACAGACCACTATCTTTGTTACCACAGTTTTCAAAGATTTTAGAGAAGTTATTTGTGACAAGATCAGATCAATTTATCCATCCATCCATCCATCCATTTTCTTTACACTCTTCTTCCTTTTCAGGGTTGCGTGGGTCACTGGTGCCCATATCCAGCAGTCACAGTGCGAGGGGCGGGGTACACCCTGGACAGGTCGCAAGTCTCTCACAGGACCCAGATCAATTTTTTGATAAACAAAATATTTTAAGTAACAGTCAGTATGGGTTTAGAGCTATTAATTCCACATCAATGGCTCTCTAGTAGAAGAAGTAACAACTACTTTGATCATAAACAATACTGTGCTAGTATTTATGTTGACTTGAAGAAAGCTTTTGACACCACTGATCACAATATTCTTTTTGAAAAATTGAACAAATATGGTATTAGAGGACCAGCACCACAGCGAGTATCTAGCTATTTAAAGTATAGGAAACAGTTTGTACAAAGAAATGATACAAGATCTGAATTGGGTAATATCACAAGTGGAGTGCCTCAAGGTTCTGTACTTAGGCCAAAGTTATTCATTTTATATGTGAATGATTTAGTAAATGTGTCAGGGTTGTTCAAACGTGTTTTATTTGCAGATGACACTACATTTTTTAGTTTTGGTAAAGATATAGAATGGATGTTGGTAATGATGCAAACAGAATTTGCTAAAATACAAACCTGGTTTAAACTTAATAAATTATTATTAAATTTACATAAGACTGATTATATGATATTTAGTAATAGAAAGAAAACTGTCGAAGTTCCATTTAGAGGCACGGTCCTCTCACACTTTCTATTCAGTCTGTACTTGTCAGACTTCAGGTACAACTCGGACCTCTGCCACCTTCAGAAGTTCTCGGATGATACGGCCATCATTGGATGCATATTAGACGGGAATGATGAGGAATACAGGGGGGTCATCAGTGACTTTGTTGGCTGGTGTGAGACGAATGCTCTCCAAATCAATGCCAGCATGACGAAGGAGATGGTCATATAGACCTCAGGAGGAAGCCACCCCCTACAGCACCGGTGAACATCCAGGGAAAAGACATTGAGACAGTGGACTCTTACAAATACCTGGGTGTTCACCTCAACAACAAACTGGACTGGACTATGAACACAGACGCCCTGTATAAGAAGGGTCAGAGTCGACTCCACCTGCTGAGGAGACTGAGGTCCTTCAGTGTCTGCAGGACTCTGTTAAAGACGTTCTAGGACACGGTGGTAGCATCTGCCTTTTTCTATGGAGTGGTTTGCTGGGGGGCTGGATGTACTGAAAGGGACAGGAATAGGATGGACAAACTGATACGGAGGTCAAGCTCTGTGCTGGGATGTCCCCTGGAGCCTGTGGTTGTGGTGGGTGAGAGGAGGATGTTGGCAAAACTGACAGCCATCATAGACAACCCCCACCACCCTCTGCAAGAAACCGTGGGGGGGCTGAGCAGCTCCTTCAGTCAGAGACTTAAACATCCTCGCTGCAGGAGGGAGCACTTCCGTAGGTCATTCATTCCAGCTGCAGTTAGACTGTATAACACATCATGATGTTATCAGTCACTTGGACAATTCACCTACAGTGTCATCACTAATATGCACCTTCATATACATTCATTTATGTACTCTACTAGGTATATGTACATTGTTATATGTCACAAGTATAGTGTTTTTGTTTTTCTTTTACTTATCTTTCTTTATTCTATCTCACCCTGTCCTGTTTTGAGCTGCTGTAATGTGCAAATTTCCCCACTGTGGGATCAATAAAGTTTTATCTTATCTTATCTCATCTTATCTTATCTTATCTTATCTTAGAGTTGATGGTATTGAGATCTGTAGTCAGTGAGGTGAAGTTTTTAGGCGTCATTATTGATGAAAAACTGACGTGGAGATCTCACATCATTTAAGAACAAAAATAGCCAAATCCATTGCAGTATTATACAAAGTAAAGGATTTATTTAATGATAAAGCCCTGTTTATGTTGTACAATGCAAAAATTGTTCCACACTTAATTTGTTGTGTTGATGTTTGAGGAAAAGCATGTAAAACAATAACAAATCCTGTTTTTATTTTACAGAAAAAACCTATAACAGTCATTACCAGAAAACATTACAGTCACCCATCAAATGCATTGTTCCATCTGTTAAAGTTATTGAAATTCTATAATTTGGTTGATTATAGTATTTTGTCAGTTATGTATAGGGCTCATAAAAACACATTACCTTCAAACATCCAATTACATTTTATTAAAAGAGACGGTTGTTACAATCTGAAGGGGTTAGAAATGTTTGTCAAACCTAAAGTTAGAACCAGTTTGAAGGAACGGAGTACTTCAGTCCAGGGAATTAAATTATGGAATAATCTGGAGGATGACATTAAAATGCCAGATCAATGTATATATTTAAGAGAATAATAAAGGTTAATTTGTTGGAGAAATATGTATGGGTATAATGTATGAACTGTTGCTCAAGAAGGAATTAAACCTTCATTGTTTTTCTTTTATTTTGTTTACGTTTTTGTAAAATGAAAATTATTTTTGATTTAATTTATTTATTTGAGAAAAAGGGGTCATGAGATTTTTCTTCTTCTGCTACCTTTCATTTAATTTATGGTTTGTATTTTTTCTGTATATTAAATTTATGTTGTGTTTTAAATGAATAAACTTTCTGAAAAAATGTACAACTCAGGGTTGGGGTAAATATCTAAATCTCTGATGATTCCACAGAGCACCATCAAATCTATTATCATCAAATGGAAAGAACATGGTGCAACAAACCTGCCAAGAGGTAACTCTGATGGAGCTGCAGAGTTCTTGAGACTTGAGTATCTCTATATGACCACAATAGGCCATACACTTAAGCCCATACACCAGGGGTGTCAAACTCCTGTCCTCGAGGGCCGCTATCCTGCATGTTTTAGAGGTTTTCTTGCTCCAACACACCAGATTTTGATCGCTGAGTGATTAACAGGCTTGAAGAGTTAATTCAATCACTGAATCAGGTGTGTTGGAGCTGGAAAACCTCTAAAACATGCAGGATAGCGGCCCTCGAGGACTGGAGTTTGACACCCCTGCCATACACTGAGTTTTATGATAAAGGGGTCAGAAAAAAGCCTCTACTTACAGATAAAAATAGGAAGGCTTGTTTTGCATTTGCCAGAAGGCATGTGAGAGAATTCCCAAACGTATGGAGGAAAGGACTTTGGTAGCCCTTCTCTGCCCCGTCTGGGCTTTCTCCCACTGACTCGGATTCCTCTGATAGAATTTTAACTGGGCCAATCAGAGAAAAGAAGGAGGCGTTGTGAATGACGAAGTTGATTTTCTGCGCTGTTTTAGTCTGCCTGCAGTTTAGCAATGGCAGCAGAGGAAGTGAATGAAGCCAATCCGTGTTGACAAGGCTTCCAAATGAAATTAAAGTTGTCTCACAAAGCCTGCAGCTCTCATTTACAGCCTTCTCATTCAGCTCGGTACGTCTCTCTTAGGGGATATTGTTTACAGCACATGCAGTTTCAGGTTAGTAGATGGATGATGCTGAATACAGACATATTCTTGAGCAAAACCTGTTTCAGTCTGTCTGTGGTTTGAGACAGAGACACAGGTTCACTTTCCAAACCAACAATGACCCAGCAAACTGCTAAAGCAACACTTGAGTTGTTTAAGGGGAAAAGTGTAAATGTATTGGAATGGCCTGCTCAAAGCAGAGACCTTAATCCAACTAAAAATCTGTGGTCAGTCTAGAAGACTGCTGTTCACCAGGAGAAACCGTCTAACTTGAAGGAGCTGGGGCAGTTCTGCTTTGAGGAATGGGCAGAAATTCCAGTGAAAAGATGTGTCAAGCTAATGGAGACTTATTCAAATCAACCCGCAGCTGAAATGGCAGAAAGTGGCACCACTTTAGCAGGGGTGAACATTTATTTTGTTCTATTTGTTGTTTGCTTCACAATAAAAAGAACATGAAATGTTCAAAGTTGAAGGCATGTTCTGTAAATGAAATGATGCAAACTCTTAAAGGGGCAATATCATGTAAAATCAACTTTTTTGAGTTTTATATCATGTTATAATGTTATACTCTCATAAAAAAACATGCCAAACGTCTTGCTTTGACTCATTCATGCATTTTTGAGAAACCCTGCAGTGTTTTTAGACAGCCATGCCGAGGAGCAAAACAACAGGTGGGGACCAGAACTCTGGGATGTTGCCACGCCCCCACCCCCGCCCATGACTCCTGCAGGCTCTCAAACAATGGGTGAAACTGAAACTGAAACTGTCTGCTGAGCTCCTAACACCCCTTCTCAGTGAAGCTCTTTTCAGATTCAAAATACCTTTGAGGAAATGTATTTTCAGAGGCCAAGTAAACTGCATCATAACACCCCCCCCCCCACACACACACACACACACACACACACACACACACACACACACACACACACACACACACACACACACACAAGTGCAAACCCCCCGCCCAGCAGAAGGTGGTTCTTAAAGAAACAGAGGCCAATTTCAAGGCGTTTAGAAGAGGAAGTGATGACAAGATAAGTTTATTTTCTATTTAAACATAAAAACAGCATTTTATTAACAATCAAAGTTGACATAGATACTTTATTATGGTATAGTACTTAAATGTATGCCTGAGAAACACATAATATTTCCCCTTTAAATAATCCATTTTAATTCCAGGTTGTGACGCTGCAAAATCCCAAAATTGCCCAGGGGGGTGAATATTTACGCAAGGCACTGTAGCTGTTTCAAATGACTCTCAGCAACTACCACCTCCACTTTCAGCTCAGTACCTGTAAAACTGATTAAATTATAGCCATTTATGTTATTAGCTAATGTTGATTCCCAGTGGTAACCGTTTAGAATTAGACTGACTCCAGTAGGTAGTCAGTTATAGGTTTATAGTCAGCAATTACTTTCTGCGTTGGGTAACAGAAATGACAGTAAATAACAGCTGCTTTGATCATATATTTCAAAGCTGAAGCTCATATCTTTCTAATGGATGCAGGTTTCTGGTTTTACATGGGAGTTAATAAAAAAATTCTTGACAGTAGCAGTAGTGGTGATAGCATTTTGTATGTAATTTGTTTTAGGTAACACAGGATATAACAGGTGATTCTGATCACAAAACTCAAACTTCCTTTAACATCAAGCTAATGTCATGTAAAGCTTCCAGAACATCATTAGAACAATTAACTTTCCAGCCCCCAACCAAACAGACAGGCTTGAAGAATAATCCAATGTGGTCGGCTGGGGTTGGGAGGCGGGGTAGGATTTAAACAAGATGAGGACAGTCTGAAAGGTCAGTTTATCACCACACTGAGCATTGACACTCTTGTGACCCTATCCACTCCTCAGGCAGAATTAATACCAGTAATGGTATCTGTGGGGGAGCACTTCCTGTCAGGCCTCTGAATTAGTGCTCTGAATATTGATTAAAATCTCAGGATACAAAACCTGACACAGGAAATGCAGGAAAAACACACATACAGAAAGTTACTTAAAGCCATGATAGCCTATTTGTTTTATTGTCACAAATTAAGATGGGTTTGTTACAAATTCTATTATTATAATTCTATTTGTAGTTTATTATACGTGACTATTACACCACCGGAAAAAAAAATCAAAATATGTTACAAACGATTACTCAGAGGTGATTCAACACTATAAAGAAGAAATGGTGCTTTGGCATTAAAATAATTTAAAACATTTTATGAATGAATGAATGAATGAATGAATGAATGAATGAATGAATGAATGAATGAATGAATGAATGAATGAATGAATGAATGACTCAGTTACCACACCTAATTTTAGCTCCACATTAGTAAAACTGACTGAGGTATAGTCGTGTTTTTTTCTGTTAGCTGTGTCAACCATCTTGAACGGGTTTGGTTTAAAAAGTCCCCACAGATGTAGTAAATTCAATAATTTCTGCTACCAAACATTGTCCAGTGGTTAATGAGATATTTTGCTAACAGACAAATGAACTCACCCACAGAACATGGTGATCGGCACAAGACAAGAAATAACCAATTAATGAAAGAATAAAACAGAAAATAAGATGATTTTTTTATTGTATAAATATCTGAAAAATGAACACAGAAAAAGCAGGCTGCCCCAGCAAGAACTTAATTCACCTTAAATAAAAAGGTATTAACAGTGGTCTCAGTTGTGCATCCAACAAAAACAAGAGTAAAGACTAAAATTAATGAGTTTCCCTTCAACCACTTTAAATTCCTACAGCTCACCAGCAAATGACTAATAAAAGCTTAGGTTCCATTAAAGCCTCCTGGTAATCCACCAATCAATAAGATCCCAACAAAACAGGTCTTTCTTCACTGAGGAGGGCCCAGACAGTCCAAGGCTGTAAAAGCAGTTTTGGTCAATATATTTCTATAGATAGTTTCTGCATCATGTGTTTCATGCAGTTTAAAGCTTGGCGCTCCTCACATCTTCAGCTACAGAAAGGAAGTCCAGTTGCTTCATCTTTTGTTTACACTATGGATTTGTCATGTTCTGAATGACTGAGAATTTACACCAACGTATGATACTAACGTGGTCTACCAATGTGTCGGATCATGCCCACATTACAACCCCTGGCAAAAAGTACGGAATCACCGGCCTTGGATGAGCACTCATACAGACATTTAATTCTGTAATACAAACTCAGATCAAAAACATGATACAATAATAAGGTGATTCCAAAGTGCAACTTGTTGGCTTTCAGGAACACTCAAAGAAATGAAGAGAAAACATTGTGGAAGTCAGTGACTGTTACTTTTATTGACCAAGCACAAGGAAAAAAATATGGAATCACTCAATTCTGAGGAAAAAAATATGGAATCACTCAAATTGGAGATAGAAAATCAGGACACACGCAGTCAATTTCCTTTCCCTAAATGGACAGCTGCCTCAGAATAGATCTGCTCGTTAGTCTGCAGTTAAAATC
>NW_013952417.1:391410-393034 GCF_001266775.1 Austrofundulus limnaeus | reverse complement strand
CACACACACACACACACACACAGGTTTGTATTTCTATCCTTATTGGGACCATTCAATGACTTCCATTCATTTCCAGTAATTTCTACAGTCTAACCCTGACAACAAACCCCAAGCCAATATGTAACTGAACCATAAGAAATCACCTAAAGGAAATGGGATTTCAGTACAGGAAAGCTAAAAGAAAACCATCATTGACACCTAAACAAAAGAACAAGACTGCAATGGGCTAAGGAGAGGCAATCATGGACTGTGGATGACTGGATGAAAGTTATCTTCAGTGTTGAGTCAAGAATCTGCATTGGATTTGCAAATAGTCCAGATCTCAACCCAATTGAAAATCTGTGGTGGAAATTGAAATTAAAAAATGGTCCACAAGAAGGCTCCGACCTGCAAAGCTGATCTGACAACTGCTATCAAAGAGAGTTGGCACCAAATTGATGAAGATACTGTTTGTCACTCATCAAGTCCATGCCTCAGAGACTGCAAGCTGTTATAAAAGCCAGAGGTGGTGTAACTAACTACTAGTGATGTATTTTGAATGGTCTTTTGTTTATCTGTTTTTCATGATTCCATAATTTTTCCCTCAGAATTGAGTGATTCCATTTTTTCCATGTGCTTGGTCAATAAAAGTAACATTCACTGACTTCCACAATGTTTTCTCTTCATTTCTTTGAGTGTTCCTGAAAGCCAACAAGTTGCACTTTGGAACGACCTTCTTATTGTATCATGTTTTTTTTTATCTGAGTTTGTTTTACAGAATGAAATGTCTGAATGAGTGCTCATCCAAGACTGGTGATTCCATACTTCTTGCCAGGGGTCTCTTTCATATTTACACTTAAAGGCAGTCCTGTGATATTTACACTTAAAGGCACTCCTGTGATAATCACTTTGCTTTCATTATTTCTTTTTTTCACCCACTCTAACAACTGTTCTCACTTTAACTTTACACACCCACCCAAGTTTTTTCACCTTTTCAACCTGAACTTCTGAATTACATCCAATCAGAAGATTTCCGTCTCTCCGTATTTTAGCACATTTTATTTCTCCAACATGTGCTTTTAATGCTTTTGTTAACTTAATCGGATCAATCTTCTTAACCCCTTCTCCTTCATCAAAGTTGGGTTTTCCGATTCATTTGCTCTCTCCTCAATGCCTTCACTATCAGAATTTTCAGTACTTTATTCATTTACCTTTTCCTTTTTCTTTCAGCAGCTCGCTTCTTTTAACCACTCTTCTCCACCTTCTCCCACTCTTTTCCTTTATTTTGATCACCACTTCCTTACTCGTCACTACCCCTCCAAGATGTCATGACTGCAGGTGTTTTTAAATGCAGACTAATGAGCAGATCCTCTCTCTCTCTGGGAGGTAGAGAGATAGAGAGAGAGATCGGCCACCATGTGTTGTACCTCGTTCCTTTCCTTCAGGGAACAGTAGTTATATGCATAACATTACGTTCCCTTTCAGTCAATTCACTCGGTACAACACATCATGTATGGGACATAAATAAACGCCCCACGGAGCAACACCAAACTTGGGTCATATTAACATGCTAGTGCAGCACATCAGACCCAGCGGAGAGCACAGAGTGAGCCACCGAGGGGGCTGTCACATCTAAGCGATAAAA
>NW_013952417.1:382170-385141 GCF_001266775.1 Austrofundulus limnaeus | reverse complement strand
TCTCTCTCTCTCTCTCTCTCTCTCTCTCTCTCTCTCTCTCTCTCTCTCTCTCTCTCTCTCTCTGGAAGGTAGAGAGTGAGAGAAAGAGAAAGATGCAGGCAGGTCATTGAAATACATGGGAATTCCATGAAAGATTAATTTAGCTTAGCTTAGCTTAGCTTAGCTTAGCTTAGTTTTACACTCTGCCTGTGTAAATGACTGAACAGTCACAACTGAACAGTCTGTTGCCATGGAGATCATATGTTCTAGAAAAAAACTGATGCATTTTCAACGGAAATGCAAATTCTCTCGTTATATTAACACAATTATTATTAATAGTTTACAGTTTATATAATCTATCTAATGTTGCAAAAGTTCAGATTTTCCAACTTCAGCGATTTGTGCGTCAAGCGCGTCGAACGCTCAAATCGTTCACATCGCGCTGCTCTAAAATACTAAATTTAATCGCGCTTGATGCACCGCAGCGCTTCCCGGATCTTCTTGATGAACGTCCACGATAGACTTTCCATGTAAACCTGATGCTCCCGATGCTGAAATCACGTTCGGTGTGAACGCACCATCAGTCTGACAAACAGGAATCGATGGAAAGGGGGTTAGGAGCATACGTCTCTATGCATCTGATTCCCATATTCCATTTTTGTAGGTAGGTAACAGTGTTAAACCCAGTCCAAGTTCAAGACGGTGAAGGATTTCCTCTTGTTTTCGTAGATCCTCTYAGGAGACTTTAATAATGGGATTTCCATCCAATTTATACCTTTTATGGTCAATATAATTTCTGAGATTTTCTAAATAAGTATACTGTTTTTTAATTTCTTTGAGTCTTTCTTCTACAACCAACCTTTTGTCTTTAGGCAAATTTAGATACATGTCACTAACAAGTACTTGATTTTCCATGAGTTTGTAACGAGCTATAGTACCAACAATGTCTTTCAGAATAAAGCTTTCTGTGTCATTGTATCTTTGATCAATGTAATACAGTCTAGAGATTTCTGCAGAATGTTCTAGGTCTATAGCTTTTAGCTTATTGCGATATGAAGATGACTCTTCCGCCAGATATATTTTATACATTACTAAATTTGAAAGATATGTCACGTCATGTTTTGAAGTGTTTTCATATGCTTTCACCAACTTTTTCCGCACTACTCTAGATTTAGACTCTGTATTAATTCGTTTTATATCGAGTTGCTTTTTTGTTTCCTCCAGGTTTTCCAAGGTTTGATGTTCCATAAAGAAAGATTCAATATTCTGATCATATCTGCGTCTTATTTCCATCAACTTGTCCCGCAGCTTTAGAAAACCCGCTAGCATATTAGTTTTCATCTCTTCAGTAGTTATATCTATAATTCCTCAGAGGAAATGCTCTCTGTTTGCTGTCGTTTTGAATGAATCAGTGAACTGACTAGAAACAGAACTGATTTAATAGTGATGTCATAAGAGCTGAACATTCTGTTGCCATGGAGATCATGTATTCCATTAAACAAACTGATGATGTCACTGATGATGTCACAGATGTGACTGATGATGTCACTGATGACATCATCATCATCATCATCATTAGCTTTTAGCTGCTCTATTTATGCATTTCCATTGGAACAGACTGATTTCACTGATGACATCATCATCATCATCAAAATTGATAAAAATTGAATTTGCTAAAAAGTATAAAGAGTTAAAATTTCAAAAGTCATAGCCAGAATGTCCTGAATGTGCTGAACATTTTGATATATGAATGGTTGAAGTAGCATAAAAATTGTGGAAGGAGGTTTCTTAGCTGTTCTTAGCTAAAGTTTTCAGCAAAAGAGGCATTCACACTAGCTTTTTCGCCAGAAATGCAAATTCTCTAGTTTCTAATAGTCGGGTCAAATGCTGAAATAAGAATAAGACAAAAATAAGTTTTATAATATTTTGTTTGAGCTCACATCGAGCTCATTGTCTGCCCCGTCTGCCTTTTTTATTCTTTCAGAGAAATACTTTTTTATAGTTTATGATTTATAATGTTTCTTTTCTGTGAAAGACCTAAAATTCAGCTTAAACCATTTTGTACAACATAATTATGACATAACATGTTATAAAACGGTTTGTGAATTATTTTTAATTCCAGTTGTGCTAGTTTCCTTGTAAACAGTTGAAATAACCATTAAAATCAGACATGAACATTTTTTTATAATTGTGTTGACTATCAGAATGAAACTGGTCATAAAGTCTCTGGTTTTGCTCCTGACAGGTTTAGATTGTAAATGATTGTTTCTGAATTCAGTAATGATTGTAGCTGATTGTTCTCAGCTGTCATATCTGACAGCTGAGGTTCCATCGGCTGCTGCTGAGGCCCCTGCTGGCCCCCGCTCCTCCAGGAGGCGCAGGGAGGACTGCAGCTCCAAACAGGTCTGTGTGCAAAGACGGAGGTCGAATGATGAGTAACCAAAAACATTCTCCTTCAGGTTTGTCTCCATCCACCTGATGGCAGCACCGTGGGCCTCTGAAGATCTGACAGGTTCTTCCTGCAAACCTGAGCTTCTACACACCTGAGTCTCCACCTGTGCCTACGTAGCGTCTTGCTACAGGGACACTTTGTAAATCATTTCTTTCTAAACCTTAAAGGTTTGATTTAGCCTTTGGCAGGGCGAGCAGAGCCTGAGGCAGCCGGAGCGTGTGGCCAGGCTGTCCTCACACCTGGTAGCGTCTGGCACCAGGTGTGGTTCCAAACTGAAGGAAGTGTCTTTATGAAGATAGATATGTGTCAGACAGACCTGATCCACCTAAAGACCTGGATCCACCTGAAGACCTGGAAAATAAACCTGAGTATTTTTTAGTAGTAGAAATCTAAAGGTGAGTATATTTTTAATAGAAATAAAGAGAACCTGTAAAGTATTTATAAAATATATTAATATTTATTAGTTTCTTTTATTTGTAGGTCTCAATGAGGAAAGATCCCCCTGAAGTAAGAACCTTTTTAAAAGAAATGTTTAAAAAT
>NW_013952417.1:380947-382160 GCF_001266775.1 Austrofundulus limnaeus | reverse complement strand
TCTGGATAATAATGTTCATATTTTGTGTTTAATTTATTTTTCTTCTTAAAGTCACTGATCATGAAGAAACTAAGAAAACAATATTCAGTTCTGTTTTCTACTGAAGTGGCTTAAAAAAACAACAAAAAACATAAACAAAAGTTCTGGATAATAATGTTTATGTTTTGTGTTTATTTTCAGGAGGAACTTTTTCTATTAGAAATTTTCAAAAATATTTTTGTATTGACAAAAGTTCTGGAAAAATAATGTTTATATTTTGTGTTTATTTTCTTTTTCTTCTTAAAAAGTCACTGATGATGAAGAAACTAAGAAACTAATATTCAGTTCTGCTTTCTACTGAATTGGCTTAAAAAACAATCAAAAAAAGTTCTGGATAATAATGTTTGTTTTGTGTTTATTTTCAGGAGGGGGTGAGGCTAACACCTGGACAACAAAGGTAAGAACCACTTTAAAATACATTTTTAAAAATATATTTTTATTGACAAAAGTTCTGGATAATAATGTTTGTTTTGTGGGTTTTTTTTTCTTCTTAAAAAAGTCACTGATGATGAAAAAAACTAAGAAACTAATATTCAGTTCTGTTTTCTACTGAAGTGGCTTAAAAACAAAACAAAAAAACAAACGTTCTGGATAATAATGTTTATGTTTTGTGTTTATTTTCAGGAGGGGCGGGGCTAACACCTGGACAACAAAGGTAAGAACCTTTTTAAAAGGAATGTTTAAAAATATGCAGCAAAGATAAGGATCTGAGAGGTTCACCATCCTGTTTGACAGTTGGTCTGAAATGTTTGTGTTTATAGATTTCCATCAAACTTCTAGTTTTGTGGTTCATTAACCCTCTATGGCATGGTGTTGCCCTCAGGCAATGAACCACTATTTGGCTCTCACACAATCCCTTAAAAATGTTTTAAGCAAAAAAATCACATTAAAAGTCATAAGTTTTTGACCAAAGAAATTTGAGTTTGGAGAGCATGTCTGAGGTTGGAACCACCTTTTAGTAGGACCACAGCTGGCTTGGACACACTGCTATCAGAAGGTGATACAAATGTAACTTTTTAGCATGTTTACATTTAAATAATTTTGTACAAAAAATGTCTGATGTGCAGAAATTTATTTGATGAAATATATTTATTTTATTTATATTGTACACAGGAATGGTACTTTCTCATTCGTTGCCTCAGGGCAACATTGTGCAGTTAGACCACTAATGGAG
>NW_013952417.1:362562-378538 GCF_001266775.1 Austrofundulus limnaeus | reverse complement strand
CTCCGTTTTCAGTTGTCCCCCTCCTACAGTGCGGCTATTGCCAGTATCACTCCACCCCCTTTTAACAATAGGTGTTAATTAGGTGTCAACAATAGCCATGTAATGTGAGTATCAGTCACATGGAGGCAGTGCTTAAAAGCCTGAATTTTGCCTGAAACTCTCTGACTGAAGAAGTCTCTTGGAGGAGAGACGAAGCGTTTCATTAGAGAAGAACCCGTCCAGAAGACCTAAACAATTTTTTCTTTCACTTTGTTTAGCATATTTTCATTAGTGTCTCATTGCAAAATGAAGGAAAGAAAGTTTAAAAGTCCCAATATTGTTTACAGAAATGCAGTACCATCTCAATGTTGTGGTTTTTGTCACAGCAGTACACATAAAAATAAATGTCCCAATAAATCAGAAAAATTCTAGTTCTAACTAAACAGAAGTTTATTAAAAATGACATTTTAAAGTGATATTTTATTTTCATGCAGAAATTCCCTTTATCTCTCATCAATGCTAAAACACATTACAACAAATATGCAAGTCAGCACAATTTAAAGAAAAGTTAAGACTTGAAATGCTTGTTCAAAATTATGAACTCACCGTGATTAGATTGAAAACAAAACATTTCCATAGCCAGAAATATTTTAATTTGATTATTGGATAAAACAATTGTTTGCTCATTATTGCAACATCCAGAAGTTGGAGTTTTTTCCTCCTGATAAAACAAAGTTTAATAATTATTGTCTCCAATCATAACTAACTCCTGAAGACACCGTCTGCTCCACTGACCACAGCTGCTTGGTCAAACTATCAAAACATGTTTAAGTGGAGTTCAGTGAAAGAGTTATGAACAATTAATATCTTACCTGCTGCAGATATTGCCTCAGCTTGGAGCAACAGTTTTACACCCAACAGGACTGACAAGCTAACAGCTCTGACTGCAGGGCAAAACTAGTCCACTTCAGAAGTGGGTCAACTCAGACTTTAATGACCAATGATTGGCTTGTCCAAGCAAAACCAGTTCCTAAGTGGACCAGTGTCATCTTAAAACAACTCCAGTCTTTTACATGTCATAATGATTCTTGCAAATGCTCTTTTGCAAACTTTTACATTGACATCAGTTTCACATTATCTGGTTATTTCAGCAGAAATATTCTCTATTTCCAGTGCAGGCTGCACTGGAAGTGTTGCAGCTGTTATGTAAACCAGGAAATTCTAAGTGAATGATCGTGTTCTGGAAAACTGACAGCAGTAGAAGTTTTCTGAATCTGAATGAACTACTGAAACCGTTTTAAGATGGCAGCACCTTTAGTTTCATCATGTGCTTCACAGTCTTGTTGATGGTTCACCATTTCACTTAACTGAGGTTGTTCAAAGCGTTCATAACTTTTCCACAGAACACTTCTTCAAATTAGCCAGATAATCCCTTTAAGAGCATTTTTTAAGTCTTAAAGAAAAGCAAAGTTAGAGCAGCGACGCTGAATCAGCAGTGGCAGCAGGACAACTGGTCAAATAGCAGCAGAGAAATCATGAATTTAAAGAGAACAGATTTGGTTTGACTGATTAAAACTAATGTAACACTGAACCAAAACAAACAGCAAAACAATTTCATCAGAAAGCATCAATATCATGAAGTTTAGGGTGCAACCATTTTTTCCCTTAATAGAGTCATTGCTACAATCTTAGGCAAACTATTTTTGTAAATAAATTTTCCATACAATACAGGCGACTTAAAGCCCACATTTTTCATCTTTACCAACCAAGCAGCTGTTTCTGAGTTTAAATACAGTTCGTCTCAGAGCTGTTTGGTGTCAAAGATCGGCGGAAGCAAAGGTAATCAGTAACATTTTTAGAAACTTTGATCTACAAAATACATTTCTGAATTACATAAAATAAAAAGATTTAAAAAATCATTTTTTTGGTACTACCCTTAGAACAAATACAAATGCATAAATTGCAGTCATGGGGGGGGGAATCAAACCTATTTCAATTCTAAGATTTTATGCATCAGGACATAATAAAATGATCTGGTCTTTACTTCAAGTGAACAAAACACCAAAAACAGATTTCACCAAGTTTGAAAATTGAAAATCTGTATTCTACAGCTTGTAGAAACATCTTCAGCTCTCAGTGATTTTCTATGACTTCACCACTCTCTCGCATTGTTTTGGAGGAATTCTGGCCCATTTATACTGAGGTTTGCAGACTTTAGTTTCTGCTCAGCTTCCACGTTATTCCATACAGCTTGAGGTCTGGACGTAGGCTGGACTAAAACACCTTGATTCCTTTCTTTTTTATCTCTTCTGTTGCAGATTTGCTGCAGAGTGTCTGTGTATTATATGTAAATGTCTCTACTTTAGTGTCATTTGTCCAAAGGAAGTTGTTCAAAAAGTCTTGTCTTTCAAACAAGCCACATTTGTTCAGTGTTTGTCTAATTGTCCTGTCATGAACCTAAAGGTTTTACCTGTTAACACAGGTCTGTGGTATGCAATGGGAGTTTTTGCAACATCTTTGGTCATTGCGCAGTCTGGCTTTGGGGTGAATTTGAGATGTTCACCTCTAGGAAGGCTACCAAATATCTTTAAATATTATACACTTGTGAATAAACCTTTACTCTGTTGAAATATTTTGAAAATGACCTTTAACCCCTACAGATTGATGAGCAGCAACGATTGCCTCTCTCAGGAATTCCTCCTTGACATTGTGTAAAAACAAACCTGTATGCTACAGAACAGCAAAAAGCCACAATTTCAGCTTTTATAACGGAGCTGCACTGATGATGATCGGGTAATCAAGTGCATAAAGCTTCTACTTTCCCTCCTACATCCTATGGAACAAGCTAAATGTGGACTTGGCTTTTCCATTTTGAATTTGTTATTGTTTAATAAATAATGGCATTGGTGCTTTTGTACATTTTAGTTTGAATCAGAAAAAAATCCTAATCTTTAAATATCTAATATTTTTATTATGTCGTAATACATAAAATCCCAGAGTTGAAAAAGAGTGGACTTTACTTTGTTCCACAACAGTAACACGATTCTGACATAAAGTGAATGATCAGAAGCTGCTGTGGTTTGTAATAATTGCAGCACAAAAACTGAACAGATCCTTGGCTAAACTCTTCTCCAGGGGCTTCATGTATGAAAAAGTTGCGCACACAGTGCTCCACACACGTCGGGATGTATTTTTAAAAAATGAGTGTTGTGTGAAAGTGTGCGTAAACATACACAAACTCTTGACCTGTGGTGAAACTGTGCAGCTCTGTCCACGAGGCCCCAGATTTGATTCGCTCTTAACGACTGAGCGATCGCTTCTCACATAAAAAACTGTGCAACTAAGTTGGCCACGCCCAGGACGATGAGGAAACTGTGGAAAAGAGCCGACGGCCAGCTGAGTCGTCCCTGCTGTTTCAGCGACACCATGTGGATCAGGGCAGGAAACAAAAACACTAATGCCAATCCACATATTGCTCCAGAGTATCTGCAAAGGAAAACATTAAAAACCAGTAAGAATGTGAGCTGTACATGAAAGCTTCTCCAGTATTTTGTACAAGATCGACAAATTTTAATGATGAGGGTTTTGGAAATAAGCTGAGTTCTGAGTGTCCTCTGCTTTGAGTCGGTAATTACTCTGAAATGAGCAGAGCTTCACTAAACGAACTACAGATTCATTGTGCGTTCTCGTTAGGTTTAGTCTGTTACAGAACATAATATAGAAAGGATTACTAAAACAACGTTATACGTACCGTATAATAGATCCAATGTTGGGATAAAACTTGGCCATTACAACACCAGCTCCAACAATTATGATGTTCAGTGTAAGAATGTGAAAGAAACTGAAGAGAGAAATGATATATGAAATAATAAAGGCTGATTAATTTTAGTGCTGCATGGGCATAGATGAAAAATTTTAATCGCAATTAAAATCTACAATCACGTTACTATGGCTGAATACTGTATGTAGGTCTGTAAATTGCGATGCACTCAGTGCATGCCAGGACATGTTTGTAAATGAGAAGTGGTTCTCAAACAGTTTGCCTGGATAAATAAAGGTTAAATAAAATAAAAAAACTCCATGTCTAACACATTATGTACAGTTTTTTTTTTCCTTTTTGGCTTCTTATGGCTTATTTTATTTTATTTATTTATGTTTTGCAGACAACTGTGACCTTAGTATCTATCTTTCATTCACTCATTTGAAATGAAAATCCTTGAATTCTTGATTTAACCATTTTTCTGCACAAAATTTAACTGACTCAATTATGTTTGGAGCATTTTTAGGTCTCGTTTTATATTCAAAAAATCATGTCTAAGCATCAATTTTGATTTCCAAATAAAAACATTAAAAATTAATAACTCAAGTAATTTATTTTCTCAATATGCAATAGAAATGTATATTAAATTTAAGATTAATCATGATTAATTCACAGCTACTTTGGGATTAATCAGATTAAAAATATTAATCATTTAACAGCCCTAGAAATAATATAAAATCCTGCAAACACTGCTGCCTCAGATCCTCATATTGTTAAATATATTCATTGGTTGTGGAAGCACACTTGTACATACTGGTTTATAACTCCAACGTGAACCTTTTAAAGGTAGTCACAAAATGCCTTATGTAAATAAATAAAAAAATAAAATAAATACACTAAGTCAGGAATCCACAATAATTGAGCCAAAAACTACATGTTCATGGATCATTTGGTACCAAGCCACACACAAACAAAAACTACTGTTTATAAAAGATAAATGGTTTATATACAGTACAATGATCTGCAGGTTGGTTTATTATAAAAACTTCACATTTCCACATTTTTCTGCATACTCGGTTACTTTTTGCATACTAAAAAATAAAAAATTGAAGCAAAGCAAAAATGAACAGAAATCTAACTTTACTGCAGAACTTTGGCTCCTCCCACTGGGAATGTTGTCTTGTATTAAATGCTCAACTGTTTGTTGCCAGCAGCTGGTAAAACAACTCACCAGCTACATGGTTTAAACTGCTCTGGGGCCAAACTAATATTGATTAAATCAAAAGCAGCAATACTAATGGAAATCCAGTCTAATTAAATGCATTTTTATGAACTTGTGAACTCCAAATGTACATTTTCAAAATATAGTTAAAGTATATATATATATATTTTTACCTGGGATAATGCCTTCCAAAGATCTGACCCATAATCTGGACTCGTACCAAGTATCCCAAAAGCGGATAGACCGTGATCATTTGAAACAGCAACAGGAATCGAGCCACAAACACCAACTTGTCACTGCAGGGGAAGTTATCTAAAAAGTTCTGTAAAAGAATCACAGTGTTGATTTTTCTAGAAGAAATCTTGAGATGCTGAATTTACTGTAGCTGTAAAAAGACTATGATGCCACCTGGTGGTCCCTCTAAAAAAGCTCTTCTATAAAATCATACACACTTGAACATGACAACTTCCTTTCTAAAAGTTTCAAAAATAAATAAGATTTCATATGAGATGGATCTGCACAGATCTATCCATCCATCTCTATCCATTCATTTTAGAAAATCAAGGAGCTTGCCAAACAATAAATGCAGAATCTGGTGCAGGAAGAAGGACTAGATCAGTGTTCAATCCTGGTCCTTGGGGCCACGATCCTGCGTGTTTTGTTTTTCTCTGCTTCAACAAACCTGATTCAATGGTTGAAGTTCCTCTCCAGGTTCTGCAGAAGCTGTTATTCACCTTTTGATTCAAATCAAGTGCATTGAAGCAAAGAAACCTCTAAAACATGCAGGATTGTGGCACTCGAGGACCACGATTGTACTCATCTGGGCTAGATCCAGAAACCAAAATGTCAAAACAAAAACTTAATTGTTCATCTTACTGGTTCAATGCACTCTTTGGAAAGAGGAGGCGAGGGAAAAGAAGCAAAGATCAGAATCCCCACATACAGATAGGTCAGCCCAACAAGAAGATATGCCACAGACAGGTCCCGGACCTGAAAACATTCAAAAAACAAGCACATAAAACGAGAATCCAGCATTGTTCAAGTCCCATAACATAACAGTTCTACAAGTGTTTTCAGTGCTTTTGTTACTTATAAAGGAGGACACTTCATTTACAAGCACCTGTAATGTTTACAGGCCTCTTTTGTTGCTGCCCTTACATGATCGTTTGTGGTCTTGCTGTAAAACAAACAAGTCAGTTTAAATTTAAAACAAAGATGTTTCCTTGAAAGAAACATCTATAAACTATTGTAAAAATAATGTTATGACAGCTGCAGGATCATCACATCACATATTGTGTTCATTTCATTATTATTATTTTTTTACAATTTATGTGTAATTAAATCGTAAACCAATAAAAACAAGAACAGTGAGAGAGACGGACAACACAGATTTAGCAGAAGTTTACATTGTTTTCTTGGTTTTTGTTGTTCTTCATCAGTGTGATGATGCAGTTGTGAATGAAGAAGGCCAAAGTGAGAATACCAGTCAACTGAGGAAAAAACTCTCTGAATTCTGAAAAAAAAAGAGATAAATACAATATTTGTTCCAGCAAATATACCATAAACGTAAAACCACAAAAAGTTTATTTAATTTCCTGTATTGATCACAACTTAACATTTGATTTAAAAAAATGTTTCTATCAAAATTTATTAAAAGAAAAATGCTGAGTGTTTCAACAGAAAAAAACTTCAGCAGATGGCGCTTAAGTGAGTAAAACAGTCTGCTCTTTTTTTGGTCATAAAAACAGGAGTCTTAAAATGACTCCAGATTCACAGAGTTCAAGGAATTCTCAGAATCTTCAATGAATTAATTTTCCAAGAACACACAAACACAATGTTGACAAGTGTGTTGAAGAACTTTATGTGAGCTGTACTCAAAGTGAAATTAGGCAGAATTAACATCTGCTGAAGGTTACCTGGAACATAGAACTGAGACGAATCAATCCAATGGAACTCGAGGTGGAAACCAAGGAGGACAGCTTTAACTGTGACCAGTGCAATCAGGTAGATGACCGATATGGTGCCTGGGTCCAACACAAACACACGTGCAACAGGCAGCACGACCACCAATAAATACACACGTTACAAACATTTATCCAAAACTCTTAGTTTAGTGAAAGAATGTGTGTGACAATAATGTACACAATGCTAATTCTGCATCTTTAACCCTCAGACTGTTATTTAACTTTATGATGAAAGGAGTTCCTTTGGGGCAATAATAATAATAACCACCTTACATTCCTGATTCAAAATACTACATTTAAAATTATTTTCACACAAGTCCATCCTTTAGAGATATCTCAGCCTAGAAAAAAAATTTGAAATGATTTTTCAGTTTTTATTTTACTATATAATAGCCTTTAGTTTTAAAAATCTGCACAATTTAATTTTTTTGTTTTGTTTTTAAATTGACAAAATTATTTTACAGCATGGTCCTGATTTCAGTCAAGACAATAGGAGTTAGTCGTTCTTGTTTATGTGTCCTTGTTGAAAGTATGTTTTTGTTCTTTATGTCCAAACTGAAACTATTTTTCAGACGAGTTGATAGGCGGGGCTCCACAGCAACACGCAGCTGCAGAGGTACGGATTCCACTTAAGTTCCAACCACTTGGCAGGAGGTTTTCTGCTGCTCTCAAATATAAAATCAAAGCACCTCTGAGTGAACAAATATAAAAAAAAAATCTCCTGATGAATCTTAATAATCCAGAGGACCTGGCTCAACCTTGTTATAAAAATCAAAAGTATGGAGATAATTTATATGATAACTATGGAATGAAAACTGAATTTTATATGTGATTTGTATTTGGTCAATTTTCCCCATAAGGATCAATAAAAAGTGAAGTTACTTTGAGGTAATGGGGGTGTTTAAAAAAATTCCGGCATTTTTTTTAGAACAATTTTTAGGTTTTGTCAGAAACAACTGTTTTTATTGATGGCACCAAAAATAAACAAATGAAAACATGGAAAAAAATTAATGATTATTTTCCCCTTAAGATCTCCAAACGGTTAAATAAAGGTCATGGCTTAAAGAAAATGATAATATTTTATCTAATGTTCTGAGACTTCTTTACTCCATATCTAACGACCATGTTAGTCTCATAATAGCTCATAAAAACTGTGTTGACAGTAACAACAGCACAGAGAACTGTTAAGACACTTTGTGACAAGCCCTCAGACAGGATAAGAAAACATAAAAAAAAATCAAAAACCTTACCAAAGAAGGTGAACCTTGCGAAGAAGGATGCTGAGCGGAGGCAGAGCAGTGGCAGCAGCAGAATAATGAGGTAGAAAGGAACAGTGTTGGTTTTACTCCAATATTGGTCAAAAGACCCCGCATCTGAGGAATTCCCCATTTTGTCCAAGAAGAGCAGGCTGCTGGTGTTGTTTCTTCCAGGTTGGAATTTGGTGTATGGACAAATGACTGGTAAAAACAACAAAACATTAAACACACACTTCCATTAAATAGATCTTTTTACTCATTAAAAATAAGAAT
This sequence comes from Austrofundulus limnaeus, assembly GCF_001266775.1. Classification (NCBI taxonomy): domain Eukaryota; kingdom Metazoa; phylum Chordata; class Actinopteri; order Cyprinodontiformes; family Rivulidae; genus Austrofundulus; species Austrofundulus limnaeus. The sequence goes on along the minus strand of NW_013952417.1, from coordinate 370,084 downwards.
TTTAAACAATTGCAAACTGGATACATCAAGCATTATTTTTTTCAATTAACAACACCAAAAACAGAAGAAGAATATTGGTAGTTCACTAATTTATCTATTTTTCACTTCAGGCAGCATTTTGTTTGTCTTAGTAACTTAGTTTAACAGGTAAATTATTGTGTGTTTCAGGACAGTACCTTGTGAACACACGTGACCAGCCCTCTGAATGCAAGTTGGGTGCTGGGACAGTATATGCAGCATAAATAATAATAATATAAAATTTATTTGTTTAGCACCTTTTAATAATAGTTAAGAAGTGCTTTAAAATCACATAAAAAATCTTTAGTTTTTAAATTTTCTGCTTATGGTGCACAGTATTCTTTCTTCTCTAAGCCATGTCTTCTTTGTGACAGAATGTTGTTTACTCCATTGTCTTGCTAAAAAATATAAAACAAAAAAAACATGGATTTTCCAGGTATAGATGTAGCCTTGAAGGCTGCATAAGTTGCTTTAATTCTTTTCTGTACTTCTCTGCATAAAGTCTGCCATCACAAAAGTGGAAATGGGCAGTCTGCCCAGGTATTTCCTTGTAGTAAAACATGATCCAAAATTATTCAAAAATCGTTGACCAGGAGGAGGAGCATAACAGCAAAGAGAGGCGATACTTGGGCGGCTGTGGCGGAGTGGTTAGGGGAGTCGTACTGGAACCGGAAGGTCGCTGGTTCGATCCCCCGTCCAGCTGTCTCAGTCGTTGTGGGCAAGACACTTCACCCACCTTGCCTGCTGATGGTGGTCAGAGGGTCTGGTGGCGCCGGTGCATGGCAGCCCCACCTCTGTCAGTGTGCCCCAGGGCAGCTGTGGCTACAATTGTTGTTTGCCATCATCAGTGTGTGAATGGGTGAATGTCTGTTAATGTAAAGCGCTTTGGGTTCCGGAGGGACTTGAAAAGCGCTCAAGTTCAGTACCATTTGCCATTCAGTACCATTTACTCCAAACTCCTCCCAAAAGTCTGACCTTATCTTTAAGGCTGAGTCAGGACATTCATCCAATGACACTCACTTTAGCTTCTTATTTTTTCACTCTTTTAGTCATGATCCAAACCTTATGATCATAAGCAAGGTTTGGAATTTAGATGGACCAGTAACTAAAAACTTATTGAAATGTTACAGTTCTAGTGTTGAACTACTACTAAATAGCTCATTGTTGGAAATCAACACTGCAGACATAAAAGTAGAAAGCGTCACGGCACAGACCACTTACCTCTTTCTGAGCCGTTGGTTCCAAAGTCTGAGTCTGACGTGTTGATATTGTTAGCAAAGTCTAAAAAAAATAAATGAAGAACAAAAGCAAATTAGAAAAAAAATTGAATCTATAAACAAATATTCTGCAGGAAAATCTTAGGGAATTTATAGCGCCACTTTCTTCAATAAGACAAGACCCCTTTGTTCTAATTTTTAACATTCACAACATTTCAGATTTTGTAAATCTGAAACTCAGATATTGAATTCAGAAACAACAAACTGCTAAACTAAACACTTGTTTTAAACAAGAAATAAGAAAAAAGTATCTAGAATTGACTAAGAAAAGTTTTAAAGTAAGTTTTAAAAGGATCTTTTTAGGAGGAAAACAAAATCAGGAATGAATCTAATTTCTCTTCAAAATGTTTTCCAATAAACATTGGTACAAATGAATCATTCTAACAGGCGAGTTTTGAGACATTCTGCCATTTTCATACCTTCTGTGACTATAGTTACACTCCCAGGACTGCACAGGACTAATGTCAACAGATCTGACACGTTGCTCTCAGAAGGAAAGGGTGAATAATGAAAATGATTCAACATTATCCAGGGAAATCACAGGGTTTTGGGTTTCAGGGTTAGGACTGCAACTTGTTGGTTGTCTGTAAACTCGAGGCTGACCTCATAATGTGCTTCAACTGTGTGACTTATGCTGCGTTCACACCGAACGCGATTTCAGCTTCAAAATTGCAGCCAACCCTGAAGTTGGTCGCTTGTGCACTTTGAGGTCAGACGCAGGTCAGCTCTTGAAGCGCTGCACGGCAACAGCCTCCCCGCCCCTCCCTCCTCTGCCGGGCTCTGTTTAATGTCGGACGAGGAAGTGGCTTTGCTTTATTTACAGAGAGCAAGAGCATGTCACGTTCATCAGATAATTAATTCATAATTAATTCACCAGATAATTCAGAGACGTTCTGAGTTTTATCACCCAGGAGCTGCGGGAGAGGCTCACAGCTCGCTTTCAGGACTATTTTTGTCCCGAGTCCAGTCTGATGAGTCGCTGCCACGCATTGGTGCGGATATCTCCTGTCAGGACACCGACTGCAGGCACTCGATTTCAGCTAAAGAGCTCCTCTCCGTCTGTTTCAGGTTAGTGGACATCATTCAGTAAACTGTCCCGTCGGGAAATATGTCGCTACGTCACACAGTGGAGTCTCTCTGATTGGTTGACGCGGCGCGTCGAGCTGCAAAAGTTCAGATTTTCTAACTTCAGCGATTTGCGCCTCAGCACGTCGAACGCTCAGATCGTTCAAATCGTTCAAATTGCGCTGCTCTAATCGCACTTGAGGCGCCGCAGCACTTCCCGACGTTGCTTGAAGCGCGTCCACCATAGACTTTGCATGTAAACCTGATGCTCCTGATGCTGAAATCGCGTTTGGTGTGAACGCACCTTTAGAGTTAGAGAACTGACAGCTAACTGCGTTCAACAACTTCTGCAAACTGTCTATTAGCAGAGATGGCTGCAAACAGAGAAGGTGGAGGGTGGTTGAGTAATAAGTGGAATGTGTAAAATACTTGATGTTTTAGAAAAATAACACAGGAGAAACACCTTAGCCGAGTTGCTCAATCAATAAATTATTTTTACTGGTTAGTTGTGATAAAAGATCGACCAACAACTAAATCCCAGTTACAACTATTTTACTTTTATTTTATCTGACACAAATCCAAGGAATTGATGCTCTTTTATAAAAATCATTTCCAGAATCATGTAGGATTAAACTGCCTACTTTAAACTTGAAATGTGATTTGTACTTCAGTTTAAAAGAAGCTTTTTAGTTCAGTCAAGCGAGTCAACGCAAACAATAAAAATTTGCTTATTATCAGCAACAGTCAGCCAATGCTGACTCAGCACTTGACCTTGCAAAGAAGAATGTTGTTGAGCAAATGCAAACTAATCACTTAAAGTCATAACACACTGCATTACATCACAAATGAGTCAGTGCTGAAAACAATGCTGGTAGACTTTAAAGACTTTTCATGTCTGGACAGCAAGACCAGACATGAAAACCACAACAGCTATGGTGCACTTTTGTCATTTAGCTACTTGAACCACACACTAGACAAAATTTGTCATAACCAAATAACAGTACACAACGTAATTTGCATTGCACTTTGTGACTTACTGTAGATACCCTGCCCAGTGTTAAAGAGGAAGTTAGACATGAGGACCCAGTAGACCACCATGGCTCCAATGAGAGATACCATGGAGAAGATCAAGCTGGACCACTGGCCAAACTTTCCAAAGTAGAACCTACAAACGTCTGGGAATTCCCAGTTGGACGTATCCTCCATGGCTGAACAAAACAGAGGAAACATCAAAGTAGTGAATATTTTTTCTTCATGAAAAGATAAACTTTAGATCTATTTTAGTTTTTAGCTTGTTAATTTACAAACTACATTTTAAATGTTCTCATTGTAAAATTCAGTGCAATTACTTTATAAGTTACCAGATAGGATGTACTAATTTTTCAAACTAAATACAAATTGTACTACAACTATAGTATTGTGCAAAAGTCTTGAGTCACTACTCGTAATTTTATATTTTGTATCTAAAACTTTTGGAAGTGGTTTTAGCTTTGGATGGCTTTTAAACATTTTTCTCAAAAGTGGCTGCATATGTTTGTATGGACGTATGGATGTACGGACGGATGCATGCTTGTACAGATGCATGCATGTACATACACATGTACAGTATGTACATACGCATGCATCTGTACATGCATGCGTACATGCATGTATGTACGCATGTGTAGATGTTTAGGGTAAATTATTTTCACACAACAGAGAAATCTAAAAACACAACCTTGTCAGTGATGCCAGCATTGTCAAGATATTAGATTCTCTGAACCAGGAAGGAAATGACATTTACAGCTTCAAAGGGAAGTGACTAATGAGTGATTACTTCATTATACGTGTGGGTTAATAACAGTATCTGCAGGACTTTCAGTAAGTGGGATGTTGATATGTTGAAACTTATCAATGAAAATAAATGACATATTTTAGAAATTGGAAGAAGTCCCCAGATGTCTTTCATAGCATTTAATTTGTTCTACTGATTCCTGAATGTGTAAATCAAAAAGTGAATCAACAAATTAGGATCTGGTTTTCCTAATAAGAGAACAGATGAGCTATATGCGCTTCTTAGTACTAGGGCTGTGTATTGGCAAGAATTTGGCGATACGATACATATCATAACAGAGGGGTCACGATACGATATATCCCGATATATTGCGATACTGTAAGCAAGGCAATATATTGTGATATATTGTGATTTTTTTTGTCCAAAATTTCTAATAAATAAAAACCTCTTACTGAAAAAAAAAGGAAAAGCTAATGTTTACTTACAATGCTAATGCTACCCTTACTCTCTGGCGCTCAAGGAGGTAGAGGAGCCAAATAGCTGGCTCACTGCTGCCAACTAGTGGTCAGAGGCTGAACTACAACATAAAAATGAACGGTTGGCAAGACGTTTGACATTTTAAACCTTAATTAAAAATCGATACAGGGCTTTAGAATATCGGTACAGTATCGGGAAATGAAATATCGCAATATTTCAGTGTTTCGATATTTTCTTACACCCCTACTTAGTACTACATAAAAAATATTTGAATTTAGAAAACTGTACCAGTGTTGTGTTGCTATTGTGTACAAAATGCCACCTCACTCTGGTAAACCAGTTTTTAAAAATTGGTATAAATTAAAGGGGGGAAATAAGAAACACTGGCTAACTTACTGATGTACTTTGGCGATTTGATGACGATGTAACAGCAGTACAGCATGAGCAGGCCTATGATAATGAGGATGAGGATACCCAGAGTGAAACCAGCCTGAAGGGATAAAGTACAAAAAAAGGATTTTAATATACTCTCAGATTTAAAATAAAATGAGTGGCTTTGAACAAGCCAAGCAGATCGTGTGAAGAATGCCCTGTCACACTATAACGTTTTAGACAATGTATGCAGACTACGGAAAATTTTATTATGACTAATTTACTCATAGGTTATATATTGGATCTAATTGTCAGCATTGCAGTATGTATACGTCAAAAAGAGGGTTCCAGTAGATTTTTCTATTCCATTTTCCGTGTAGACATCTTTGGTGTTGGACAAAATTTTCATAAGTTGTCAAAAACGTTCTAGTGTGACAGGGCCTTAAGAAATAAAACCTCTCACCTGCTTAATACCCCATGGTATACTGAGTATCGATGTACCCATCATTGTGTTCCATATCGCAAAGCTGCAAAGAAAAGGAAAAACAATGTGATTAAAGTCCTAATTTCTTTAAACAAACATCCAGCTTAAGCTAGCTGGTGCTCGCAGGGCTTACATTGTAATAATACTGGGGTTTTTAGAGACTTGGCTGCTGTCTGACACTTTAAATGCTGTCCCAAGAGGGCTGTAGAAGTATATATCCTCTGGTGCAGGGATCACATGATCTGGAGGACTCTGAGAAGAAAAGAGGCAACAAATACTACAGTTAAAGTTTTAAATTGCTCAGTAACAAGTGTTTCATTTTGTCCCTCCCCCCTCAAAAACTGAAGGATTACAATAAAAGCTTTTTGTGCATTACTGGGTTTGGCACCAAATTAAAAAAGGTTTTAGGAAATAGGTCAACATAATTAGGCAATTCTTGATAATTATGGTAGGCTGCTACAGTTGTAACAAACAATAATAAAGTAACTTTATGACAAAGTGTACCTAATTTCTGTTGAGGTGGTCAAATCAAATCAGTAACTATTGATCGACATATTTTAAAGGTCTTTGTTACAGTCTTAAACGTTTTCCATAATCCTCTCCAATGTTATAAACGCCTGCCCTGGAAATATTATTATACTTGTATGTCCATTGCAATAGCAACTAAATGTCTGGACGCACCAGCAGTCTGTCAGAGGAGCCTGTCAGTCTGCCGTAGTACTGGAGTCTGCTGTTGAGGAGGGAAGCTTTTTCAGAGATTCTCTCCTGAGGATCATCTTCTACGATGTTCCGTGGCTTCACGTGGAAAGGCCTACAAACACACAAAAGAGTTATTGCATTAATTCCAGTATTTTTGAAGCACTTCCTATAATCAATTTAAACATCACAATTATACTTTTTTTCTTGACAACGCACACACATTTTGTGATAAACATAATTTTACTGTTGTACCTCATTTATTTCTATAGGTATTGGGAGGGTCCTTTTATTTTATTTATTTTTTCAGTATTTATTCCAGTCACAGAGAATTTACAGAGCTGCAATTTTCCTAAGCTACACTCTAAAGTTTAGTAATGCCGTTTTTTTTGTTTACACTTTTTATTTTCCAGTCAGCTGTTTGTTCCTCAGCGGAGGTTTTGGGAGCAGCAGCCTGAGCAGGGAGGTCTAGACCTCTTTATCCACATTCACCTCTTCCATTTTTTCCAAGAGGATCCCAAGGCGTTCTCAGGCCAACCATAAGAAATAATCTCTCCAGCGTGTCCCGTGTCTTCCCTGAGGTCTTTTTCCAATTGGATGTGATCGGAATACCTTCCTTGGGTCATGTCCAGGTGGCCTTACCATATGATCATCTAGGGTGGGGTCCTGATACGTCAACATAGGAGGATTTGTCTGTTCACGGCTTTAAACCAGATTGGGAGAAAGCCTTTTAACAATCCCCATCACCAGTACATACACATGAAATTTTGCTAGAAAGCAAATTTGACACCAATTATTAAGCACAAAATCGACATCGCTTCAGACCCCATTGCTCTTTCACCCATGTTGCTTGGGAATGTCTTCACATATTTATATCGTATCATTTATATATTTGACCTGGTGCAAACTTGAAATTCAATTAATTTCTCCATCCTTCTTATCTATTCACCACTGCCTGTGAAATTATCTTCTGTTGCTTAAAGTTTCACAGTGCTCTCTACACTCAAGATTTGGTTCCAGTTTAGATCTGATTTTAAATTCGTAACACTAGAATGCTGTTGTTACAGGGGCAATATTATGTGTTTCTCAGGCATACATTTAAATACTATACCATAATAAAGTATCTATGTCACTTTTAGTTGTTAATAAAATGCTGTTTTTATGTTTAAGTATAAAATAAACTTATCTTCTCATCACTTCCTCTTCTAAACACCTTGAAATTGGCCTGTCTCTTTAAGAACCACCTTTTGCTTCTGTCCCGTCCCATTTCAGTGCGGGGGGGGCGCGCGTGCGCTATGATGCAGTTTACTTGGCATCTGAAAATACATTTCCTCAAAGGTATTTTGAATCTGAAAAGAG
>NW_013952417.1:359836-362364 GCF_001266775.1 Austrofundulus limnaeus | reverse complement strand
AAAACGCTGCAGGATTTCTCAAACATGCATGAATGAGTCGAAGCAAGGCTTTGGGCATGTTTTTTATGAGTGTATAACATTATAACAGGATATAAAACTCAAAAAAGTTGATTTTACATGACATTGCCCCTTTAAGAAATCCTTTATTCCCCGCTGCTGCTACTTATCGTAGTGACAAAAGTTAACACTGTCAGGACATTTCTGTGGGTAGAAAAGAATTCACTAACAATGAATGGTAGTTCAAAATGATTTACCAATAAGTGGACATCATTTGTAGATTGTTCAGAATAATGTACTTGACCCACCCTGTGACTAAATTAAAAAGCTTTATAACTTACTCTGATTTTATATAAATATAAGATTTAAGTGCAGCTCCACACCCACTTATTTATTGTTTATTTATTTTATGTTTTCAGTTCTTATGATTGTATGGGTTTTTTGGATGTAGTTCTTTGTTTTAAAAGAAAATCTAAAATGTCATGTAATACTGTATGTATATGTGAACACTTCTGTATAATCTCTCAAACAATTAAAAAGGAAGTAATTATTAAAAAACTTCTCAATAAAAAAAAAATTATATTCCACCACTGCTAATTTAAAACAATTATGTTTCACTGTACTAAAAAGAAAAAAAGATGATATTGACATGTAAAAAGGAGTACTTGTAATGTTTAATGTGCTAGAAACTTGTTGGTCACTGTGAAATACCTAACTGGATTAAAATTCACATAAACTGCTAATACAGTGTGGAACTATGGTGGGGACAAACTCACACAACACACTCAAACATCTTAGCATTTCCATACTAAGTGAGTTCCAGGAAGCCAGGCCCCTAGAGGGTATGATATTATTGAGAAGTACATTATAGCACAAACAAAGAGGGCTTTCCACAAAATTATGCAGAACTCTGTGGAAAAGCCAGTGGGTAAAGGTAACCTGGTTGTGGGGAGGCATGCCAGAAGTAATCTTTATTTAAACAAGAGCAAAGTTATACATTATAAAGTTACTCTTGCTTCACACAAAACCTAATTAATTATTGTATAAACTTTTTATGACATGTGAAGCTCTGAACACTCTGGGAAGAAAACCCAACAATCATGATAATGAGCAAATGCTGAGATTCGGTCTGTCTGATGTAAATTTGCCAGGTTCTGCCAATGAAAGGCACCCCTTGAACATGACACTGCCACCACCATGCTTCACTACAGAGATCATGTTACAAATGTAATGAAAATGTTGGTTCTGCATCACGCACACTGTTTCCCTTTTGAGTGTACATCTTATAGTAGTCCAATGGGCAGGTCATCTTTACTCAGGGACACTGCAGCACTTTTAGGCTTACCTTCAGCCTCTTCATTTCCTCCGCAGGTTTCTTGTGGTGCTGCATGAATTTGATGGTGCGCTCAGTGATATCCAAAGGGAATAAATACAGGCGTTCATCTTTTATTATTGTGTAAATTTAAGCTAAATTCAGTTTGAAGTGCTGCACTATATTTGGGTGAGAGTCTAGCCTGGGTGCCAGACTGTTGTTGAACATCAGGTCTGAAGTGATCATTGTTTATGTAACTGAATGTAGACACCTTATCAGATGGATGAAACCAAAACTTTTGCCTTTCTCATGTCTGAAAACAAAGATCTTGCCATAATTCAACACCAAGGACTGAACCAGGTTGACCCCCTAAGAGTCACTATCACATCTTAACTGTTTGCATAAATGACTTACGACATACCTCAGTGTTTCAGAGGTATGTACCTTTTGACTTTTTTTTTTTTTGTACCTTTTGACTTTAAAGTCCAGTGAGTCTGTGGAGCCTCTGTGGGAGTAATTCTCTCCGACGTACTCCGAGTTCAGCAAAGGCCTGCTGTCGTCATCCATGATCTCCTTATACTTCTGCTAAAGCCTCGCAACTCTCATCACCTGTCTGGAAGAACACAGATATTAAGTTTCACTCAGGTGATAACGACAACAACAACAAAACAAATAAAAATCTTACAAAGCACTTTTCTAGACCAGAGATTCTTAACCTATGGGCCGCGAGCGCCACCTTGAGGGCCTCAAAATAACAGTTTTTAACTTTGGGCCGCAGAGGGCCGTGGGATTGATTTTGAATAAGGTGCAATACACTTTCTCACCACTAGTAGCAGTAGTGCGCCACTCAGTTGTTTAACAACTTTTTTAATATGTAGAAGAAGAACCTTAGAAACCTGCCGAGAATGGAAACCTATTTTAAATGAAAAATAGAAGCAAAAATGAATGTAACCCATCAAAAACACCAAAGTTTGTCACTAATATGAAGTGCAGCATCTGTTTATACCATGCAATATTTTAACAGTTCAAAACATTATCAAATACAGTTGCAGAAACAACTATATTTAAATTTGCACTTTCAATTAATTTTTGTAGTTTATTTTTAAACATTTTGAATGTGTTTTAAAGAAATGTTAAACTTGTCAATAAGGTGTTGTTACTGTTATTGTTTGTCACTAATATGAAGAGCAGCTTCTCTTCTGTTTTTACCATGCAATAT
>NW_013952417.1:354456-357165 GCF_001266775.1 Austrofundulus limnaeus | reverse complement strand
CATTTGAAATATATGAGTTTGTATGTAATGTATGAATATAATATACAAGTTTCACTTTTTAAATGGAATTACTGAAATAAATCTACTTTTTCATGATATTCTAATTTTATGACCAGCACCTGTACATATCTCAGAAACATAGAACCCATCGTTGTTTTTAGAAGAATGAAACAGGGACAATACTCAACATGTTATGAAAAAAGCTCTTGTCAGCTATAGCGATTTATGACAGCAATAAAAACACAAAACATCAGGGATGAATACTTATTAAAAACACTATACATCCCTTTGGTTCTGCAACAGCAAGATGCAGATGAACTACAAAGGTGGTTTTGCATTTGAACTATGATCTGAAAGAAGCTGTAGTCTGCAATTTGAACTGAGGCAAAGAAGTGGCTTTACTCTAATCTTGACATTTTGGCATTAAATTCACAAATTAACCAAAGTGTGTTTTCCTCATTGCAGACATTTATACACTGATGCTGTACAAATGTATACTTGATGGGTTTCATTACACTAACTGTGCTTTGTTGTGAAGAAAATGGCTTATTGTCTAGAAAATGAGCTGCATGATTTAACTTTTGTTTTAAACATTTTATCTACACAGATCAGGTTGACAAATTATTAGAGCTAATTTGTCCCACTTCAACAACTATAGTAGCAAACCCCATTCAGGTTACAATTGTTTCAGTTTAACAGCAAAACATTTTAGCTGACATTGTATGAAAACGGTTACCTAATCACTTGACTGAAGAACTGCTTAACCAAACTGAAACTCCCTTACTTAGCGTTTTATGATGAGGAAGTTCAAGAATGGGAAACACAGTAGCTAAAGTATCCTACAAAACCATAGATAATATTTAGTTATCCTAGATTAAGAACCAAGTCTTACTATTACTAATCATAAAAATTAATTAGCTGTTTTAATGGAAAAAAAAAACAGATAATGTTTAAATGAATCAGTGATATTTCTGTAAGATTTTTGGGAATCCATCACCATTTAGGAGAGGGAATGTCAAAATTTATTATTCACAAACTTCATGCTTCTTGATTATTTATGCGTGGAAATAAAAGGAAAATAACAACTTCTGTGTTTAAACTAGAAAGAAAGAGTCATGTAAAATATTTTTAAATTACTGAAAGGAAAATGTCACAATCTTTCTAAAAAGATTTAAAAATATATCTCCAGACCCTTGGAGCATCAGTGCCATGATACTCTACAAACTGTGTTCTTGTTTTGTTGGGGATTGCGCAATAAGCAAAGTCTAAAGAAACCCTCAGCGGCTACAAAATCTGATTGGTTAATCAGGTTCACCTATCTAAAAATTGCACTCAGATCACCTGATCAGTTTTAACAGAGCAGGGTCTGTTCATTTCTCAGCGTGAAGATATAAGTGATTTAATCAACACCATGACGTTGTTTATATTCAGTGCAGCCGCAATTTCACACTGAGCTGCTGTCAGAACAAGTTGTTCATGGTTTGTAGTGATTTTTCTGAAAGGGAGCCATGCTCTAAAACAGCTTTCACATTTAGTTTGACCCAAACCTTTAAATAAAATTAAGTTTTTTGCCTTAAAAAAAGCTAACCAATTCAAAAACAAGTCTAAACAACAAGTATGGTTGCACTCATTTTAGTCTACTCAAAATTTAAATCTCTAACACACTATGGTAACCATTTCATTATGAAGAAAACAATTCACACAAAATTGCTGAAGTGTATTTATTGTTTGCTACACCTGGGTGCGTGCACATCCTCTGTTGTTAAACGACACACACTCCATTCTGAGATTAATTACCTGAAATGAAGCTTTAACATCACCGTGGGTCGATACAGCTGAACCTCTGAAGTATCGAGAAAGTCTGAAGTCTAACCTAAAAACGTCAATGTACCTCTGTTTTTGCCGTGACGCAAATGTAGGCTGAGTTAACTCTACTAATCGTGAGAATTACTAAAATATTCGCCAATAAATTTCAAACAACAAATGACAAACGTTCACGGTGTTACATCAACAGCATACACGGAAAAGACACACAGATGAAACATGTAAAACTGTACTGACCTGTGAGAGACTGTGGAAAATGGTAAATTACTGCTGGTTCTTGTAGGCGGTGAAGGCTAAAGCTAAAACCTATGAGTACACAGCCTAAACACGTCAAAATACTAGTTTTCTAGTCTGTCTGGGACACCACCGACACTTCCCTTTTCTCGCCAATCAACTTATTGACTCAGGCACGTGAAGTGACGTCATGTCGTTAAGCGTGCGTGTGCCTGCAGTAGGGCAGGCTGACATATCATAAAATAGATAGACTCTTCAAAGTGGTTTTCTTTAAAACCACAATCGCTGTCAACTTTTTTGTTTTTACTTAGAACTTTATGTATATATCGTCTTTGATAAAAATAAATTAATAAGTGCACATCATTGACAATAATTTGTAATAAAAGAGCGAAATCAGTAGAGTCGTGTTTTGTTGCCTACATTTACAAGTTGTCTGTTCACATTCAAACATCGACAAGTAGGCTTATATTTCAGGCAATCTTGGTGACATACGCTCACCGGCCACTTTATTAGGTACACCACGGTAGTAACGGGTTGGACCCCCTTTTGCCGTCAGAACTGCCTCAATTCTTCGTGGCATAGATTCAACAAGGTGCTGGAAGCATTCCTCAGAGATTTTGGTCCATATTGACATGATGGCATCACACAGTT
>NW_013952417.1:343839-353446 GCF_001266775.1 Austrofundulus limnaeus | reverse complement strand
CCTTTCTTCCCCATACTGATGCTCGGTTTGAACTGCAGGAGATTGTCTTGACCATGTCTACATGCCTAAATGCACTGAGTTGCCGCCATGTAATTGGCTGATTAGAAATTAAGTGTTAACGAGCAGTTGGACAGGTGTACCTAATAAAGTGGCCGGTGAGTGTATATTAAGTCATTAAAACAATAGTTGAAGTCCGAGGGATAACAATGCATCCAGAGAGGCCAAAAAAGGGGGAAAAAAGAAAATTCCCTCTTCTTCTGAAAAGAAACTTAAGGGTGGGAGTTGACAGAAGTAGTTTGGAGGAGGAAATCGATCATTAGAAAGTGTTAAAAGGAAAACTCTGTTAGAGCAAAGATACTGTATACAAAAAAGATGTGTCAAAATATTGCAAACTAATGATTTTCAAAATTTGTTACTGCAAAGATGAAGAACATTTGCTGTCTACAAAAAAATATGTTTTAAATTAACCTCCAAACAATTTTTTATTGTGTTAGAAGAAAATGGATTTTATCTTTTCATCTTAAATTTCTTATGGGGTCAGCAGTCTAAAGTTTTGACCAAAAATTCACAAGTTTATAAACACAATGCTCATAAGTTGCTGAGGGAAGAAAACACAAGGTTTCTGGAGTAAGGTAAGGCAAAAATATGACAAGTTATGATAGGCTTTCATAAATTTCAATAAAGCAGGAAAACTGGTGATTTTACTATGAAAAAAACCAGATTATTCTGATTTACTTTCTAACAATGATTTGTCTTGTTTGGATTTATTAGCTTTTGCAGTTTACAACTAATTAGCTTTACTGAGTGGTCCTAATTCTTGAAGTGTCACTGAAAAATACAAAATGGTCATGACTTTGGAGCTCAGTCTGTTTGCCAGACTCATGATGGTATTTAGTTCATGTAACACTTCTTGTTTCATCAAATTGTTTATTGATTCTTTTAGTAGTATAACTAAATGTTTTGTAATTTATCCAATTATTTGTCTTTTGCTGAATGAAAAATAACTTTGTGAACTCAGTACTGAAGCCAAACAAGACAGATAATCATGAGGTGACATTTATGAGTGTCTTACATCTTGCAAACTTTGTGCTGTTGCATTCATCATTTCCTCTGTGTGTTAATATTGTTCAAGCAATATTTTATTTGCAAATGATTCATTTATTGCTATAGCAGAAATTAGGTTCAGGTATAAAATCCTATAAACTGAGATCTATGAAGATAAGTATATACAGCGGGTAAAATAAGTATTGAACACGTCACCATTTTTCTCAGTAAATATGTTACTAGATGTGCTAATGACATGAAATTTTCACCAGATGTCGGTAACAACCCAAGTGATCCATACATACAAAMAAATCAAACCATAAATGTCCAGAAATGAAGTTATTTGTAATAATGTGGAATGGCACAGGGAAAAAGTATTGAACACATGAAGAAAGGGAGGTGTAAAAAGGCATGGAAAGCCAAGACACCAGCTGAACTCTCTCAGTAATTAGAAAGCAAGCCTGCCCCTTGTCAGTGCAAGTTAATATCAGCTGGTTCAGTCCCAAATGATGGCCAGGTATCACACAAGAACCATCTGATGATGGGTAAAAGTAAAGAGCTCTCTCAAGGCCTTCGCAACCTTATTGTTGCAAAGCATAATGATGGCATCGGTTACAGAAGAATGTCTAAACTTCTGAAGGTTCCAGTGAGCACTGTTGGGGCCATAATTCAGAAGTGGAAAGAACATTATTTCACCATAAACCGACCACGACCAGGTGCTCCTCTCAAGATTTCTGACAGAGGAGTGAAAAGAATTATCAGAAGAGTTGTCCAAGAGCCAAGGACCACTTGTGGAGAGCTTCAGAAAGACCTGGAATTAGCAGGTACGTTTGTTTCAAAGAAAACAATAAGTAATGCACTGAACCACCATGGCCTGTATGCACGCTCACCACGCAAGACTCCACTGCTGAAGAAACAGCATGTTGAAGCTCCTTTAAAGTTTGCTGCACAACATTTAAACAAGCCTGTGTAATACTGGGAGAATATAGTCTGGTCAGAAGAGACCAACATTGAACTGTTTGGATGCCAGAATACACATCATGTTTGGAGGTCAAATGGCACTGCACATCAGCCCAAAAACACCATACCAACAGTGAAGTTTGGAGGTGGGAACATCATGGTGTGGGGCTGTTTTTCAGCATATGGTACTGGCAAACTTCAAATAATTGAAGGAAGGATGAGTGGAAAAATGTACAGAGACATTCTTGATAAAAAATCTGCTTCCATCTACCAGGATGATGAAGATGAAACGTGGCTGGACATTTCAGCAAGACAATGAGCCCAAACACAAAGCCAAGGAAACTCTCAGTTGGTTTCAGAGAAAGAAACTAAAGCTGCTGGAATGGCCCAGCCAATCACCTGACCTGAATCCAACAGAAAATCTATGGAAAGAACTAAAGATCAGAGTTCATAGAATAGGTCCATGAAACCTTCAAGATTTGAAGACTGTTTGTGTGGAAGAATGGGCCAAAATCACACCTGAGCAATGCATGCCACTAGTTTCTCCATACAGGAGGCGTCTTGAAGCTGTCATTGACAACAAAGGCTTTTGTACAAAGTATTAGATAAATTTCAGTAAGTGTGTTCAATACTTTTTCCCTGTGCCATTCCACATTATTACAATTAACTTCATTTCTGGACATTTATGGTTTGATTTCTTTGTATGTATGGATCACTTGGGTTGTTACCGACATCTGGTGAAAATTTCATGTCATTAGCACCTCTAGTAATATATTTACTGAGAAAAATGTTGACATGTTCAGTACTTATTTTACCCGCTGTAAGTAAATAAATACAAGCACAGCATTGTTAAGCTTATAAAGAGAGAGTGTATACATATGTTGCTATGGTGCAGCCGACTTGCTGGGACCAGAACAGGACAGGTTTGATTCCTCGTCATGCCCACATGTTGTGGCATCCTTGAGCAAGACAACAGCTCCCTGGGTGCTTGAATAGCTGCTCGCTGTTCCACTTTAATGTGTCTCACTTGTGATGTGTCAAATGCAGAGCACCAATGTCATCATTGCATGCAACATGCATTGACAACTATATATATACTGTATATATATATCACATTTACATTTAATCATTGACTTTGGAGTTGACTCTTCAAAATGACCACCCCAGCAAACTGACCTTAGACAAAATTATCTGATACTGATGGTGTGGTAGAAGCTAAATCCTCCTCAACACACATTCCAAGCAGTAACAGATTTTGCAAGATCTCACAAATTGCATGAGATTGACATCATTAAGAATGATATTAAGGTATGAAGGTTTTACCAAAGAGACTGCTCTGCCATTAAAGTCAGTGAGTGATATGCATTTCTTTAAGAGTACTAGACCTTTAATTTCTGATGAATTGGTTTAAAACAAAAATACATAAAATACACAAAACTGTCTGTCTTTTCTCCACCTAACAAACTGACAACTGAGTAAGTACAGTTGTAAATTTGTTAAAAAAAATAAAACATGTAAAGCCCTCTAGAACAAGAAGATAATTTTCTACATTTGACATAAATTCTTGAATCTCAGGAAAAAAAATACACCCAATAGATAAAAGTAATGTGGCATTGGTAAAAACCTTGAAATTAGACCAAAAGCATCAATATCCCTTCATTAAAAGCATTTAATGAAGTAAAAGAAGGTGAAAAACACTGTTTAGTACAACTAACAAAGACACAACTTTATATTTTCCAAATTCTTTCCAGAGACATATTGAGCACAAAGGTTTTTAATGCTCAAATCTCTTTGTCTTTTTAAAAGACTGCTAATATCTGTTGTCCAGTACCTGTGCTACATGAAAAATAATTTTAATACATGAACATCTGAAGAATGAAGAGTACAAAAAGATGTCAACAGATTGTCTGTAGATCTTTTAGACTTTGTGCCATAAAGGCAGCATAATCCCATGAACAGACCTGACTGAATTTGGACCCTTCAAAACTGACTGGCCCTAAAGTTTAAGATGCTCTTGGTTTACAAGAATTAGATGATGATACTCAGGGTTACAGATGAGCTCAAGCTCATCCAGGTTCTGGCTTTTTAAAGAACGGGAGAGGTTTGTAATGACAGCAACAGTTATACTTCTTTGTTTGCAGTCAGTTGCCCAGGCCTCCCTTGAAAAAGAGATCTGATATCTCAATGGGACTTGCCTGGTTAAGTAACGGCAAATAAATAACTATAGATCAAAGGTCCCCAACCCGGATCCTCAAGGCTCAGTGACTTACATGTTTTAAATGTTTTCCTGCTTCAACATACTTGACTGACATGAATGAGCCATTGACATGTTTCTGTTACATTTGATGACATTCTGAGTAGMTAGTTATTTCAATCAAGTGTGTTGAAGCAGGGAAACAGCTAAAATACGCAGGACAACGGGCCACAAGGACCAGGGTTGGGGACCTCAGTTATAGATTAGATTCCATGCCATGTTGCAATTTGTTGCGTGTTAGGACTTCAACACACTGAATGGCTACTTTTATACACTCTCCATGGCCTTTCAAAATGTGGCCAAATTCAACAACTTTAAAAACTTCATTCAAAGTGAAAACAATCAAGATGCTTTTATGGCATCAGTACTCACCAAATGAGCTATTTTCCATGTTCCCAACTCTCCTGTGCACTTAACACTCTCTATACACCAGACCTGATACAACTTTGAGTCGGGAAGCAGCTATGGAATCAATTCTACTCTATGTTGTTGCAATGACCTTAAATTTTCCATGACTGAGCCATGCTGGGCTGTGCAGCCCAACATCATCAACTCTGCCACCGTGCTCCACCCTGAACTTCAGCACTTTGCCACCAGGATGGTAAAACACCTTGACCTTGCAATAGAGGTTTTTGTGCAAGCTCAAAACTTTCTACAACCCTTTATTATATGTAATGGGGAGCTCATACACACACATAGGACTTTGTCAAACCCTGCAAAGACCACAGATGTTCTGATGTGGTTTTTTATGTTGTAACAAAGTCATCTTCAAGTGCAAAGGGAGTTGTATAAAACTAGATTTGAGATTTCCCATTGAACACATTGTCATCTTGACCATCCATTGATTCGAGTAATGTGGCTCTGAAAAAATGCTACCTACCAACAAACTCACATAACCCTGAATGTGTGTTTGGAGGACAATAAACCCTGGAAATGCTGTGTGCTCAGATTTGCAGAGACATGCTGTCAGGTGCCTCGATCGTAAACCAGAGTTGGAACATTAATTTGAAGGGTTGTTGCACTTGAACAAGGAGAATGTTGGATTTTTCAAACTTCGGACGTCTTTGGGGAACAGCACAACTTAAGAACAGTAGTAGAACAAACATGTTTCTGTTTCTTTTTTATAGATCCTCTTTGCATGCATTTGGCTGGGGTCCATTGAAGCACCTTTATTATTACATAGCACCATTAATCATATCCTGTTATACTGGC
This sequence comes from Austrofundulus limnaeus, assembly GCF_001266775.1. Taxonomy (NCBI): domain Eukaryota; kingdom Metazoa; phylum Chordata; class Actinopteri; order Cyprinodontiformes; family Rivulidae; genus Austrofundulus; species Austrofundulus limnaeus. The sequence goes on along the minus strand of NW_013952417.1, from coordinate 347,976 downwards.
ACCCAACCGTTAACATGCATACACTCTAAAATCTTTGTGTTCTTTGTTACCATTTCTAAATGTATCATTGTTTAAAATGTCACAAGGCAAGTAATGAATATTCATACAGTACTTTACATGTAGAAGATGGACAGAATAGAGTACACATTAAAGAAAGTGCTAAAGTACAACATTTCCTTGTTTCAAAAGTCTTAGTTTACAGGACTATCAAACACACCAATGTATTACATTTAGATAAATTTATACCTTTTCACATTTTCATTTTTCACCTTTTTTTTGAAAACCAAACATCTACAGTTCTACATTTGCCAGTTCACAACAGAAGGCATAACACAACATAACAAGCAGAATGTCTTCTTCAGTACGCCTACATTCACATCACTCTACCTGCACAACCACACAGGAACAAACACGTTGTCAGGCTGACTTCCACATCTGACCATAGAATAATTACTTCTGTAAAATGTTTGTTTTCATTTCTGGATGTGACAATGCCATAAACACTTATAACAAATTCCTATAAGATCCGTAGGGTTTTTTTTTTTTTTTTGCCTTTGGGTATTTATTACCAGCCTAAAACAAAAACACAAGATTTAAAACTCAAAGCAAAAACAAATTTAGAAAGGAGCTGTAAGGCGTCAGGATAGAAAACATTACATCGTTGCATCAAGTTGTTTGTTGAAGTCCAGAATCCTGTAGCCCTCAGATTACCTTCCACTGAAAACAAATATAACACCAGAAGTTGTGACATTTTTAACAGTTTCTTACAACCCCAAAATTAGGACTTTTTTCGTGACAGGAGTAAGCACCTGTGTTTAATTTAAAATATGGCTGAAATGCAACTTATATATGTACTTTTTTTATAACTTCTCTAATAATTTCTCTGACAGAGTTTCTGGCGTTTGGATTTAGTAAAAAAGAAATAAATAAATAAAACTCCTTCAGAAACAGAATACAGAGATAACCAGCTGAGCCATGGCATACTTGAATGTTCGACTTTGACACCAGCCTTGTGTTTATGTTCAATTTGGAAAAAAAAATTTTTTAAGGATACTTGTAATGTTGAGTTATCGTTGTAAAGCTAAGACGACCACACATGCTGCTTTCTGTCAGCAAAGCGTCTGCTTCTTGCAAAAGCTTCTTACAGCCACCTTTTAAAGTCTTTTCAGAGTGCATGCTCGTCATATAACCCCAAATAATAATCATCGAACATTTATAGTGTCAAATTAGACAAGACCTAAGATAAACAACAACATAAAATATGTTGGTTTAATCATATTCTCTGAAATCACATGAAACGTCTGCTCTGACATATGGACATTTTTAATTTTAGTAGAAGATCAAAAATAAAAAATCTTGAATGCATGGCTCTATGTTCACTGAGGACCCAGATAAATAGGAAAAGTTAAGTTAAAACTTGTTAAAAACAAATTTACAAGTCCTTCAAGTTTAGCTAAATGTAACCCGTCGAATATCACACTTCAAACCAGTGATTGCCCAATTCATTGGGGCTCCATCTACAGAATAAAATACCAAACAAATCCCACAAATGTGCAGAGTTCACTCAGACTTTTCATATTTTGAATCTTCCTTTTGTGAGATGATCACATCTTTAACATTTGCCTTTTTAATCCATAGGAATTTCAAACAATGTTCCTGTTTACCAGCTTTACATTGTTCAAGTTCACAGTGCGTTACATCAATCAACCATAACATTATGACCACGGCCTCAACAGTAGACTTCGCCACCAAAACATTAGCATGAACTCCAGTAATCCTCAAAAGGTCTGATGAACACCAAGCCATCAGGAAGTCCAGAGAGTTGTGACATGATGCCTTCAAGGACATATTTATCCACTACTTACAAAGGCTCAACCAATAAAGAAAGGAATAACTGAACATTTTTGCAGCATGGCATGATGTTTTATCCAACTAAGAGACCACTAATAGTTTATATTCATCATTGTTGAGGTAGATGGTAAATGTCAAAGTAAGAGCCATATGAATGACAAGACCAAAGGTTTCCCAGCAGAAGAACCTATGATACTACCACTGCAGGTTTGTTCACTTCCCAAATATCACGCATTGTGTGTTTGTAAAGTAAACGGTTTATACAAACCCAGCCAGCGATGCGATTTAAAATCATAATAAAAGTAATTTTCCTGCCACTGCAGTTTGAGCTACAGTAGTACTTCTATTAATGAGACAGCTTGAGCTAGCTGTCACTGCCCACACACATCCAGGAACCTGGGCTGCCTCAGACCTTGTCATTAGTCTGCCAATTTTCCTTCTTTAAAACAGAATGATGGGTCCTTACCACTGAAGACTGGGAACAGCTAATGAGAACTATGGTTGTTGAAATGTTATGACCAGTCATATGACTCATCATTTCTGTTTTCCAGCACTTCTTAAAGCTTAATAAATAAAAACATAAAATATCTTTTCTTCTACGGTTGTAAGTGGTCATAATGTTATGGCTAAAAATGTAACCACTGGGCTAATTTTCATTTTAATTCTAGAGTCTCTTTGATAACATTTTTTTATTACGATCCATGCACGAACATTTGTTAAAACTCCAGAATGACAACTGAATGAAAACATAAAAATAAAGAACACTAACTATAGGGAGAGTATTTAAGTGCAGCTCATCATCTTCTAGAAGCTGTGGTTTCTGATTGTCACTTTACACTGAAAGCATGAATGATCGATCACTACATCGAATCATTTTAACAAAAGTGCGACTTTTCTTTAAAGTGCGTTTTGTAGTGTTATAATTTCAACAGACTAATGACCATCGCCACTTTAAAAGCTTCTCTGCTGTCTCTTATATTATATTTAATCTATATAATAAATTTAAGCTTCAAGATTTAATTTTGAAAATTGGCTTCTCAAGCCTGTCTCTGGTATTAAATGTCAAAACAGTTTTATGTAAAGAATATAATTTTAACTTTTTTTAAATAAAGTGTGCTTTTGGTTATACACGTGATAAATATTTTTTAGCAATTATATGAAAATAAAACAAACCACTATCTCAAAGTCAACCATCTTCACTAGACTTTACAAAAAGCGCCTCAATCTAATTATTCCCATAGGTTTTGTGTTTTAGGACGAGTTGATACGAGATTAATAACAACATCAAAACACCGTGGGGTTTAAGACAAATAAGCCCCATTCAGAACCGGCATTAGCATCCATCCTGGGTGAGCTGATAGCACGTGAATGGTGCTAAATACGAGTGTGAACGCTCTCAGGATAGACTAAAGATGACTTTGGGGGGAAAAAAAATACAAACAGCATTATTAAAACCAGACTCAGCTGCCAGCTAATTGAGCCCAATTAAACAGCTGTCTAGGAGAATTCTAAAGACAAGTATTCTGAGCTCTCAGGTGTTGTGTTGCTTGTATATTTGCTCACATAGTACTTTATACACAGTACTTGTTTCCACATTGAAGCAGTGTGGAAAACAGTTGTCAGCAGGTTATTTACTGCAAAGTTTTTATAGGTACAAATTAGTGTCTTTGCTCTGACACTGAGCTCTATAAAATCACAAATTATTTTATGGTCCTTTACTTCTCCCATATTGCATCTGTTTGGTTACATATTTAAGTTTATCCAGGTCTAAACAGGGCCTTATAGACACCGCTGAGGTGGTTTCACATGTGCACCACAGAGCAACATCAGACATTTTGACTGGTTACAATTAGCAACTCTGGTAAGTCTATCCAGAGTTCACTGAAAGGCAAATATTTGTCTGGGCCATATTATACCTTTCAAGTGCTGCATAAAGCTACACATAATCACTGGATTCATTTTCAGTCAGCACAAATGTGTGCCTTAGAATATGTGTTCTTGTAACATTTTCATTTGAAACGATTTCAACAGAAATGCTTGCTTGCCTTTATTTTACAATTTTAGTTCGTGAGACTTCCGGTTGACTCTTGTCTGATCACTTTGTTTTAAGTCCAAGGTTTGGTATTAAAAGTGCTTCAACACGTCAAAAATGGTCACAGATCCACCTGAAGTCTTATTTACCGAAACTTGTTATATGACGTCAACGGTTAAGAAAAAGAGAGCAATTCAAAGATTCATTCTCCAATCCAATCCAATAGATGTGGAAACCCTTAATATATATATATA
>NW_013952417.1:341549-343779 GCF_001266775.1 Austrofundulus limnaeus | reverse complement strand
ATATATATATGCACTAAATGACTTTCTCTGAAAACTTCAGTTACTGTGTTGCTTCATAGTCGCATGTAAAACCAATCCCATGCCAGGAAGCACTTTACAAGACAAATAAATGTTCATTTTAAAAAGAAGCGGGTAAAATTGCACAGTTGTCATTCCCCAAAAAAGTTCAGTATGCTTAGTTTTAACCAGTATGTTATTTGTTTTTAATCCAATAATATCTATAAGCATTTAGATCGACTTACTACTCAAGTTTGTGGTACAAGCATTAGTATTTTTTTAAAGTCTACTAGGAACAATGCGAAAAGAAAAAATTAACATGTCCCAAAACACACCTCCTGACAAGGCAGCTATTTTAGATCACTAATGTGGGAAAAAAAACTACACTACAAAGCAGATTTACTTTTTCTTCTCGTTGATCAGCCTGGCAACTAGAGTTGTTTTACATTTTGCATATGCTTCACAGCTCTGCACTGAACCGGCCTGTATCGTGTGAGGTGTCACTCAGTCTGTGGCTTTTATGTGTAAGAAGCATCAAATGGTGTGTCAGATTCACACACACACACACACACCGAGCCAGAGGCTGAGTGTGTCAAAGTAAACTCCAAACGACTGCTCGTACACCTCTTACACGCAGACTTCCTGTTCTTACAAAAACAAGAAGCCTGCTTAAAATATTTCCTTCACATGTGACATTTTGATTACTCTAAAGTGTTTGCAATTGAATTTTGAGGTTACACCTGTAGTTACGCAACACGGGCAATCTTTTCCTCTTCAGGGCTCCTTTTTCGTGATTTTGTACGACTGAAAATGTGCATCATCAGCAGAACATGTTAAGTGCTTTTCCTGCAGAGGTTGCAGGGAAAGTCAGGTTGTAACTACGATTACTGGCTGCCTGACATATTCAGTTCTTGCTGCATTTTTCCACACATCCACTAGCCCCAGTGGTGGTGCTTTCATTGGAGCATGCACTGACAATGTGACAGAAGGATAAAGGACTGTGCCACCACTCTTTGTATCCTTGTGACGTTGGACAGTGTAAACCTATAATTGCCTTTCTGTGGTCATCGTGGTGCTGGTGAGGTGTGAAGAAAATGTGGACCAAGTTTCCATTTTACACACAATGTTCTTATGGATTTTTTTTTTATTTACATGCATTCGATTGACCAGCAGCTATGTTTTGGCAAAGTAGATGTCTATAATGACTTGTAAGTTTGCTTTTTTTAAGTGCTGCTGATGTGAGAACCTAACATCCACTGTATGTGAGCCGCACGTGGATGGCTTTGATTTGTGATTTGTTGCATTTTTTTAAATCTTGAATTCTCCTTTCCAAAAGCTGGATCTGTTATTTGGGAGTACTTTGATACAAGTTTGATACGAGCTAGCGTTAAGCCCCTGATCCAGGTTTTCTCGGATACAAGTGAACATTGTTCCAACAAACTCCCCAAATTGTGGAAATTATAGAATTTGAAATGTAGGATCAAAACCTGGATACCAGCACACTCATGTTAAATTGTCTAAAGCAAAACAAGATGTGTCACAACATCAACATGTCATTTGTAGCATGCATTGTCACACCAGTCTTTCTCGTCGTTTTGCAATGTTCCTTGTAACGTCTACTTTACTAAGCACTACCCTGCACACACACCTTTCTGTTGCTATAAGCTTGATTACTTGGTGTGTATTGCACTTATCCTCCTGTTTAAGACCCTATAGCGCCCAGCAGGACACCCCACCAAACGAACAAACTCAAAGTTCAAGGGCCTAACTTTGTTTTTAGATTTGACTCAAAACTAAATATTCACTAAAATATTTTTCTATCCATCTCCAGCGGTTCACTGCAGCCGACTGTTGCACGCTGTTTGGTTCACGCCAAAACTGCATTCCTTACCAACCAGGTTATCTCTTCATTGTATTAGGACCTTCTTTTTCTTAACAGTGCATCCTTTGATTTTAAAAAGGCCAGGGTTTGATTTAAAAAAAAAAGTACCCAGTGTCCCGAATAAGGCCTGGTCTGGTCCTGGCTAAAGTGCATTAAGCAGCACTGGAAATGAGAACAAATGTTGGTTTAATAAGGCTATGAATGAATCACTTCTTGGCAGGGTATGAGTGGAAGTTTTACCAGCCCTTGGCAATTCAGCCAACTAGTCATTGCAGTTGTGGCACGTGTGTGTGTGTGTGTGTGTGTGTGTGTGTGTGTGTGTGTGTGTGTGTGTGTGTGTGTGTGTGTGTG
>NW_013952417.1:297929-341524 GCF_001266775.1 Austrofundulus limnaeus | reverse complement strand
GTGTGTGTGTGTGTGTGTGTGTGTGTGTGTGTGTGTGTGTGTGTGTGTGTGTGTGTTGGAGCCGTGCCACGTGCAGACAGGTCAGTCCTCGTGCTCCAGGCTGTCCTGTCGAGCCTCTGTCCTCTTCTCTTTGTGGCACACGAAGATGCGCCGCATCTCCTCCTCGTACCGGATGAAGTTCTCCCCGAACCGGGCCCAGGCCTTTAGGGGCACCGTGATGGTGTTCCTGTACGGCTGACGCACCTCGCTGATTTTCAGGAAGACGCCGTAGCGGTTCGAGCCCACGTCGAAGTAAAAGCGCTTGTTGTCCACGCGAAAGGACGCCGCCTCCGGAAGCTCGGGGCTGTCCAGCCGACTCCGGGAGCCGCTCCGGCCGTGATCGTCGGCGTCGTCGTCGCCGTAGTCTTCGATGAGCTGGGACAGCGCGTCTCTGAACTCGATGAGCCCCTGCGCGGGCAGCACGATGGTCTGCTCGATGCCCTGGCCGTAGTAGCCCATGGTGCCGTGGCCTTTGCTGACGGTCTGCCGTATGCGGAGGAAGCGGCCTCTCTGGTTCTCCTTCAGGTCCAGGAAGTACTTCCTGTTGTCCCGCTCGATGAACTCGCTCTTCAGGACGCGGTGGGCATGGTCGTCCGAGCCCACGGAGCCGGCGGGAGACGTCGCCGCGTGCTGCTCTCGCGCTTTCCTGCGAGCGTCGTGGCCGCCGCCGCCGCGCACCTGCCCGTTGCTGCTCTGCTCCTCGGCGGAGTGGGGCGCCGGGCCCGGGCCCGCCCGCAGTCCGATCCGGGCGTAGTAATCGATGAAGTCTCCCAGGCTGTAGCGCAGAGCCGGGGCCATGGACATGGACAGCGTCAGCTTGCTTTTCCGGATGTTGTCGTGGCGGCCTCTCCCGATCCACACCTCGGCTATCTTCAGGAAGCGGCCGCGCACGCTCTGCTTCACATCCAGGTAGAAGCGCTTCTTCTGGATGTCGACGCGTTTGGAGGCCAGCTCCTGGATGTCATTCCCCGGCTGCTGCTGCTGCTGCTGCTGCAGAGCTCCGGGCTGGATGTACTGCTGCTGAGGCTGAGGGTACCCGTGTCTCGGCTGGGAGTCGGATGCGAGCTTACTCCTGCCTCTGTCCATCCCCCTGCAGCAGCCATCAGCCATCATCATTTATATTCCACCCGTACGGCGCACAGGACAAACCAGGCTCACACATCTACTCCCCCCAGCTGGCTGGAGCCGGGCACAGGTTCACCTGAAAATGGCTGCTGCTGCTGCTGCTGCTTTACATTCATCCTCCCCGTCAGAGTCGAAAAGCACGGCGCCGGGGCTCCGCTGCGGACTGCCTCCATGTTCCCATCAGCTGTTTGTGCCGCAGCCGCTGGTCTGATCGGGAAGCAGGAGACCCGAGCTGTGAGGAATGAACCCAATGAACTCGTTCACCCCCCCTCCCCGTCCTGAGAAGCCCTCTGTTGGAGAGACGCGACGTCAGCAGTGACTGAAGGCTGCATTCACTGCAGCTCCTCCCAACACGCCGTGAACTGCTCGGTCCGGACCCGCATTCACCTCATAATGTCCAGAACACGAAAAACCTGTTAAAAAATCAGCATGTAGGAGTATAAAACACACACCTGTCCAGTTTAAACACTCTGGCAAGGATGCTTCATCATCCTGGAAAAGCCATTGATAAGAGGTCAGAGCTGCACTGCCTGAACACTGTTGAATTATGTAAGCACTTGGTCATAAAGAGGAAAACCTGTTTCTGCTCCTTCCTGGCAGCTTGGGTTCATTGAGTTCACAAAGGGAAAACAGTATTCTTCATTCAGGTTCCTGCTGATTTCACGTTGCTCATTTTTAGCCCCAAAAAATCTCAACGTGCAGCACCGTCAGTCCCAAATATCACTGGTTTGGATGACACAAACATCCCTAAATGACAGAGGGTACAACAGATTTATTTTTATTTATGTGTTTATTGGCATTTTCTCCCGCTCCCCAAAATGAACGCACGTTGGATTATTTAACTCCCAAATTGTCCTGTGACTGGCTGTTTGTGTGGCCCAGACCTGACTGTTCACAAACGTTTTCATTTTTGACTCACAAAATAACGGTGACCAATACTGACATCAACATTTTCAAAAAACAATTAGCTTCTTTTTGTGTTTGTGTGTGTGTGCTCACTTTTTTTATGTGACACCAAGTGTCTTGGGAAAAACCAGAGTTGTAAAGTAACTAAGTACAAATACTTTTTGGTTATCTGTTACTTGACTAATTATTTTTCAGCGTACTTTTTACTTTTACTCATTACATTTTTACACAACTATCTGTACTTACTCACTACATTTTTAAAAAAGGTAAGAAGTAGAAAGTATTACTCCTATTTTATTCCAAGTTGTTATTACTTAAAAATATATATTATGGATCAGTGGTTCCCAAACTTTTTATCTTCTGACCCACAAAATATCCATGGCAAAAAATGGTGACCCCAAATATTACTGGTCTGAGTACACAAACTTTGTTAATAACCCTAAAAACACAGGCTTTTGACAATCTAAACAGTTTGTACACAAATATAAATACTTATTTATACTTAGTTTGTGTTTTTGTAATAATTATAGGGAAAATATTACATCAGCAATTATTTTATTACCCTTTAAATTGATTTCTGGAGATTATCCAAGGTGCTTCATAACCCATAATTGGGTCCCAAGCCCAACTTTGGGAACCAAAGTGCAGTGGTTCCCAAACTTTTCAGCTTTTGACCCACAAAATAACAGCAGCAGAGACCTGTGCCCCCAACTATTTTTGGATGATACACATTTGTATCAGGTCAACAAAACATGGGCATAGTAACAATATTTTTATACTACATTTATCCGTTTTTAAATACACTAACCTCACTCCTTTGTAACAACTAAGACAAAAATGTAATTAATTCAGAAAATCTTTTCAGGACCCCACCTTGATGTTTCGGGACCCCACTTTGGGTCCCGACCCCAACTTTGGGAATGACTGTTATAGAGTGAATTTAATTGTGGTTGGATGAGAAGTATAAATATATATACCATTCTGACAGCTTGTACACAACCCATCACAGCTGCACGCCGTTAGAAAAAATATTTTTTGGAGAAGTCACCTCCCAATAAATGTCATTTTGGAAAATCTAACTGCTCACTTTTACTCAGTACTTTTACTTTTAATACTTAAGTAGATTTTGTGTCAGAAATTTACTTTTGATACTTAAGTACAAAAAATATCAGATACTTAAGACTTTTACTCAAGTAATATTTTTATAGAAGACTAACTTTTACCAAAGTATTTTTATGATACTTGTACTTTTACTCAAGTATCACTTTGAGGTACTTTATACAACACTGGGAAAAACGTAAGGAAAGTTTAAAAAAAGCATTTTAATAAATGAAAATCTATTGATTATTCTTAAATCTACACAGAACAATGAACAGTTGTGACCCAACACAAAAATAACATTTTTACGGCTCTTTTTGATGCTGCCACGAACCTTTCATAAAACTTTATTTGATAAATTGTTTACCTTATTAAATGTCTTGGATATATATTATTTTTAACACTTAATAAACATTTCTTTCATCAAAAAAATAGCAAAAGTGTTAGCTGGTGTATCAAATTGGATGATTTCTGATATACTTGAAGTGAACAGTTTGCAGTTGTTTCAAATAATCCTTTAGCAACCTTCAGGAAAATCAAACAGGTCAAAAATTCCCAAATCTGTTGCATCTATCTTATTAAATAGAACATATAATTAAAAAAATCATGACTATTAGAGTTATGGGTGTTTTCATATTCCCAAAGTTTTAAGCCAATAAAAGTGATTTTTGTAGCCCTAACAGGTGGCACAATAACAAATCCAGACACACTTCACAGAAAATGTTAGCATCATAATCAAACTTTACAGCCAAGTACTATTAAGTAAAATAAGTGAATTATAGCTGAGAAAGAAAACACTACAGGCTCAGTGCTGTGTTTCAATCCCTGGGTTGGATCTGAGGTTTTTCTCATGTGGGTTTCCTCCCACTGTGCCTTCAGGCCCAGGCCTCCCTTGAGAGATCTGAGAGCTCAATGGGATTTGCCTGGTTAAATAAATTAAATGAAAAAAAAAAAACAAAAAAAAACAGATGGTACACCATTACAGGCTGACAGAGACATCTACCCACAGACCTTTGAGGAAAACCAGACAATATGGTGAAACACACATGCACAACATTGAAACTCTGAACAGAAAGACACCAGGTGGGTTACATACCTGCAAGCTTCTTGCTGTGAGTCACCACTAACCACAGCCTCACAATGCTGCATGTGTGTCATTTCTGTGTATTTTTCTGTCAGTTTGATGACATTTTACAATATGAAACAGCTCCAAGTTTCATGGGATACAAAAATGGTCCCATCTTACCGTGACAGCTGGCCCAACACTGATGATTTTATTTACAAGAGTATTGTTATTTTTTCATTCAAGGGTAGTCGACTTCCTTAGACCCTCAATAATCAAATGTAAGCCTTAAAAAGGACAGAAATATAAGAAATATGAACAGTGTTCTTAAAATGTCTAAAAAAAATTATGTGAATTTGCGTGTGGAGAAAAATACAGCAGCTATAACCTTTTCTCAAATTAAAAAAAGTCAGAAATTTGATTATTAAATGGTGACAAAATTGCTCAGCAAGTCAGGCTCAGTCATGTATTTCTTTAGTGTAGGCTGCTCCAAGTCTCACTTCCAATCAACAGTGCACCTATTTGCACTTTAAAGTTTACAGGGATTTTGTTTTTTTTTTTTATTTTAAACATGCAAACTTCTATCACTTTTTATTCCAATTTGCATTAAATCTTTTTTTAATGTTTCAGATTGTTGATTTTTCTCACAACCTGAGAACTGATCTCAGTTATTTGTCAGATAACCACAGAAAGGTTAGGACAAAACATCTACAGAAAAACTACTGATCCTTTTATCAGTTAAGCTTAAAGTACATGCATGTCCTTCAGATACAAAAAGTCAAATAAAACGTATTTTTATTTCAGACACTTAGAATAATACACAATTTTACCCATTTTATCACAGAACTGGCAGATTTTCTTTTGAACTTGGCTCAGCCAAAATGAAACAGGAAGTGACATCAAAGGGGAACTCTCTAAGAAAGAGAACTCCCTGGAGTTTTTTTTTTTTTTATTATTGAAACAGTATCATGACTATTCATCTCTCTGGTTGTGACTAAATATAATCTAAAGAGTCATCAGGGTCTTCTCTATAGTTTGGGTTGTTAGCCGTTGTGTCACCGATCTGTTTACATGCATTCATTCCCCTTTGACATCACTTCCTGTTACTTCACGTGTGAATATCTCAAGAACTGTTCATTTCAGCAGTGTAAAAAGTGTTTAATTTTGTAATACTGTTAACATTTATTACAAAAAAGGCACATTAACCTTATTTACCTTTTGTTCATTTCCTCTTTATAGGGTCACAACAGCGAGTTATCCTCCTCCATCTCACTCTGTCCTCTTTAACTGCATCCTTAATCCTCTGTCTTTTTCCTGGTAGCTGCATTTCATGTCCAAGCCAAATACTGTAAGTAAGTAAATAAGCTTAACAATAAAAAATAAAATAAAACAGAGACCAAATTGTTAAAGTTGTAACTTTATTGAATATACCCAGTATGTGTCAGCTTTAACTTCAGTAACTTCATGACATTTATGTGTAGAGCATATATTTCAGCATATTGTGTGTCTAAATGAAAAAACACCTGGTTAGTAAAACATAACATTTTTGCAAAGCTGGCAAGAGTCCAAAAGGTAAGAGTCCATGGAAGCAGAAATTGGAGACATGTTTAACCTGAAGTGCCAATGTCTCTTAAAGCTGTGGTTTATGCAGGCGTTACCTCTAAACTCTGTGAAGCATGTTTAGGCCATCACTGTGAAATCGCTCGGAAGGACAGTACAACAGACAACATAAAGAGACATTCTTGTCACACAATGTCTAATTTTAAAAAAATGTTTAAACAAACAGGTTCTGCATTTTCTTAAACAAGTTAAACAATTTCTAAAATATTAAAGTAAAAAAAACATGAAATGTTCTAAGCTGGACAGTAAAATTCATTGCAATAAAAATAAAATGTTTTGTTTTGTTTTTCCCCTTGCTGCATTAACTCTGCAGCCTTCAGGTTTTCAACAATATAAAACAAACAAAAACGTCCTCACAAAGCTGACCAACACATCCGTGTTTGGTCTCTTTTCTTTTCCATCAAAGCTCAGCTTGTGGACGGTTTCCTGGTTCTGCTGGAGGTTCCATCCTGTTAACAGGGAACTCTCCCCAGTCGCCCGCTGCTCTGTGCATCCACATGACTGGGATTAGAACCAAGTGAAGACTGGACAAAATCTACTGTTTTCCTTAGACTGAAAACTATATACTAATCTGTATTTTTTACAGAGGTGCATAGTAACAATTTTGTTTTTGTTACAGTACTTAATTTTTTTTGAGGATTTGCAATTTTACAAAATATTTTTTGAATCGTAACTTTAGCTTTTATTTAAATTCAAAATAGTTGTTTATACACTAAAAAATTGTGTTAAATTTACTTAACCAAGTAATGTGAAGTGGCTACACTAAATCGAGCTGAGTAATTGTAAAGTAATTTACACGTTTTCTTTAAAAGAAAATGTATAAATTGATCAGTTGACTCTACTTGATTTAGTGGAGCCACTTGACATTACTTGGTTAAATAAACTCAACATTTCATCTCTTAGTGTGTGTGTAAAAGTCCCAATAATTGTGAGCAGTTTTAGCACTTTTCTTATCAGTGAAATTAATTTTTACCAACGTCACTTTCTGGTATGACATTTTTACTTTTGCTTAATTACTTTTTACACCTCTGATTTTGTAATATACCGACTCTGATTGTATTATTTTTTTAACTGAACTAAATCTGTTTTTAACTGAATGTAACTTGATACAAGCGGGACTTGTTGCTATTTTTTTGTAATTAGAAGCCAAAAGAAGACTTTTGTTGTGAATTTGCACGTTAATAAACTGGAATTCCAGTGTTGAACTCTTTCTGGTAAATACACAGCTGCTCGCTGGAGGGCAGAAAAAAAGAAGCGAGGATGCAAATTCACATTGCACTTTACATTATTATTTTGTGGTAATCCTGCATCACTTCTTTGCTTTGTTTGTTTTAAATTGCTTTAATGTGTCAGTTAATGTGTTTCATGTTGTTTGTCCAACGTGACCCCATTGCTAATTCTGTCAATAAATTAGCCAGGTAAAACTCTATTTTTTTGCTACAAAAAGAACAAATATTCTGTACAAAAAGTGTCAAAGGTCTGTCAGTAAATCTGTCAAAAGAAGCTAAACACTGATTCTTATCCTCTTGTGCCAAAGCAGAGTTCAACCAGCAGTTTGGTTGAACAAGAACTCCTTTGAAAGAGTTGGTGATAGAACCATGTTGTTTGAAGGAGACAACCTGCCCTGCAGAACACCTGTTCATGCTCTGCATTCACCCTTGGGACAGGCAGCTCACCTATTTTCAATTCAATTATTTATTTATAAGGACAGTGCACATTAATATCCAAAAGAACATAAATGCACTGGAGTTAGCACAATGACACAATTTCCATCCATTGCCCTGCATCAACACTGTCAACAGCTACATTTAGTGTTGGGCTTCTTTGCTCCTAGAAATGTTTTTTTCTTTAATATATCTATTTCTGTCTGTTATGTCACAGCCTACAGCTCTGTATATATACAGAGAAGTGAGTTCTGATCCATTTTTCGGTGGTTATCAGTGTGACACTTTGCTGAAATGCTTGGTAACTGAAAACAAAGAAAAACACAATCTCCTTGTTTAAAAGTTTGGGGGTGGGGTTATTGCAAAATTGACTTTTGGGGGGGGCTTTATCTCATGTTATAATGTAACTTCCTCATCAAAGAGTGTTGCTTTGACTCATTCATTCATATGTGCCTGGAAAATGCACAATACCCCACCACCCAAAACAAAACAAAACAAAATAAAACAAAAAAAGATTATCTGAAAGTGCAGGAAGTGGTAGCACAACATAGAAAAGACCGTTTGGAGAAACAAAAAGAAAGCAGTTTTCTCCAAGTAGCTGCATAAAAATGTGCCAAAAGTATTGGCCTTAAAAAAACAAAGTTAAAATGTGAACACAGATCCATGATTCAGTTTTTAAAGTCCTCTGAAATCAACATTTTTCACACAAAAACAAGCCTCGCTCTGATGCGTGCAGAAAAGCCTTGGCGTGCTCAAAGCCATGTAATCAGAAGATAGATTATCCTCAAAATAGCTACAAGTCATGAAGTATTTAGGACTAGCCAGTCACAATGTTGCTCCTCAATTTTTTTCTAACTTAGGGCCCTGTCACACTGTGATGTTTTAGACAACTTATGAGACATCTGCAAATTTTGTCCAACACACTGGCACACGCTGAGACAGAGAAAAAAAAAGCATCAACACCTTCAATGAGACGTGATCATACCATGTTCCTAACGACTTATCCACTTATATATTCTTTAGGCGTGCAACGATACAGAAAATTCACGATTTGGTTCGGTTCGATACTTCAGTCTCACGGTTTGATGTTTTTCGATACAAAAAAAGAGAAATTTCCATGCTTTCTTGTTTCATGCTTCTTCTTTTTAACTTGTAATTTATTTAAATTAATTATGACCGTTTGTTTAGCCTCAAAAGTACAGTTTTTTAATTAAATGTTGCTGAAAAAGCGTTTCTCAGTGGATCTGTGCTCGACAAGACAGCCTAGGTGTAGTCGAACACAGATCCACTGATCCTTTCAGAAGACAAGTTGATAAAATGAATTTAAAAAATCTGTATTTTTCCATAAAAGTGTCGATACGGGTACATGTATTGTTGCACCCCATATACATATATATATATATATATATATATATATATATATATACACACACAGTATATACATATATATATATACACACACAGTATATATATATATATACACACACAGTATATATATATATATATATATACACACAGTATATATATATATATATACACACACAGTATATATATATATATACACACACAGTATATATATATATATATATATACACACAGTATATATATATATATATACACACACAGTATATATATATACACACACACAGTATATATACACTTATGAATAACAAATGAATAACTTACCTGAAAAATAAGTGAACCGATGCATAAATTATCTTTAAACATACCTGTAACTTATGCCTCACTTATCAGCAGCACGTCGACATAAGCTGACAAATTTTGAACATGTCCAAATTTATTGTCTGGCCATCATTCTGACAACATATTCACAACTTACACCTAACTTGTGCAACTTACAGCAACGTGTTGAACAAAATTTGCATAAGTTGTTTAAAATGTCATAGTGTGACAGGGCTACAGCCGTAGGATAACAGCTTGTCCCACTGCATAAAGTGACATTCATGACACTACAGCAAGACAGAGAGGACTGGCAGTCTAAGCAATTTTACTACGAAACTGGTCTTGACCGTTGAGTTTTACAGGGCAAATTCTACTCCAAGTCTGATCTCACGTTAGACTTTACAACTTGTTTTAAGTCTCCCAGTCTATGCAGACCTGTTTAAGTGCAAAATATGTGTCATTTGTCACTGCGTGAAAGGCTTCAACAAAAAAAACAAATTAGATAAAGGAAGGCACAGTTATGATTGTGTTCTTACTGAGGTCTGTAACCATTCAACTGAGGCATGTAGCTGGACACTGATCCCGGTTCTCCATCAGCTGACTGGCTGTCTGCTGGTGCCCACTCAGCGTCCTCATCAATAGGGCAGAAGTCCTGCTGGTCCAACTGCATCTGCTTGAAGTCGTCTCGTTCAGCGGTCCCTTGGTTCTCTGTGCCGTGAGTGAAAGACAACTGGAAGTGTCTGCTGCCCTCTTGCACTAACATATCCTGGCTCTCCTCAGAGTCCAGCAGTGGCTGGGTGGACTCTGACCGGGAAAAAATGGAATGCTGCGGTTGCGAACTCGGGGTCTGGCCCTTGTAACCGCTGGAGGCCACAACAGAGGAATACTGAACGGTGCTGGCAGTGGTGTCAGCCATGTCAGCGCCCTCATCGCTGTCAGACACACTCTGGCGAGGTGAGGACATGCAAGAGGAACCTCCAATGCCACTGCTGTGCTCCTCAGACAGATACTTGTCCTTCTTCAGGGAGAGACTGGCCTTGTCCTCTTCACAGCCATGTTTAACGTCACACACACAAGCATCATCAAGCACACAGATGCCAAATAGAGAGTTCTCCTTTGGTGTCTCAGTCTGCAGAATAAAATAAAATAAAATAAAATAAAAAAGTTGAACTGCATCAAGATTGAAAACTGACATTTCAGCTATTCACACTCAGTGTACATGATTGTTTAAAATAAATGAACAAATGGTTTGGCTGCCTTCATTTGTCTTTAAATCTAAAGTAATATCACATGTGGAGTCCCTCAAGGCTCTGTACTGGGACCTAAGTTATTCATTTCATAAGTGAATGGCTTAGCAAATGTGTCAGGACTTTTCAAATGTGTTTTATTCGCTGACGATACATTTTTTTGTTTAGGTAAAGATATAGAAAAAATGCTTGAGATGGTACAGAAAGAATTTAAGAAAATACTAAATTGGTTTCAACAAAACAAACTGACATTAAATTTGGATGAAAACAAATTACATGATATTTAGTAATAGGAAGACAACTGTTGATTTCTCATTTGAAGTAGATGGTATTGAGATCTGTAGAGTCAGTGAGGTGAAATTTCTGGGTGTCATCATTGATGACAAGCTGACAGAGACCTCACATACATTATTTAAGAACAAAAATATCTAAACCTATTGGGAGTACTGAATAAAGTCAGGGAGTTATTCAATAACAAGGCTCTGCTTGTGTTGTACAATTCAGTAATTGTTCCACATTTAAGTTACTGTATTGAAGTCTGGGGTAAAGCCTGCAAAACAATTACAAATCCAATTTTTGTTTTACAGGAAAGAGCCATAAGAATTATCACTAAAAAAGATTACAACCATCCATCAAATACATTATTCTGCAAATTGAAAATTTTGAAATTCCATGATTTGGTTGACTATAATATTTTACTGTTTATGTACAAGGCTCATAAAAACTTATTACCTTCCAACATTTAGGCAAACTTTGTTAAGAGAAACACTTGTTATTATGTTTAGGGGATGGAAATGTTTGTGAAGCCATATTTTCATACTTGTTTGAGAGAAAAATGTACTTTAATCCAGGGTATAGGATTATGGAATGGTCTGGAGGATGATCTTAAAAATGCTAGATCTATGTATATATTTAAGAGACATATAAAAGCTAGTTTTCTGAAGGTATATGAAAGAGCAAAATGTGAAGCTATATGAACTGTTGTTTGAGTTGATGTTTTAATCTATATTTTTATTTAGTATTGTTTTGTAAATTATCTTTTCTTTGAATATATATTGGGGATAAAAAGGGGCAAACATAAAATTTTTTCTTCTGCTACCTTTCACTTTATTTTGATTTTTTGATTTGTGTGTTTTCTTAATCTCTATTGCATATAGTTATTTTGTTTTTAATGAAATGAATAAATTTTTTGAATTGAATTGAAAAAAAAAAATCTAAAACTGGAGCCAAGAGGAACAGAGCTGTTTAATGTCTCCTCTTTTTTCACCAACAAAGACTCACAAATGGTTGTTGGGGGTTTACCTTCACAGGATAATCAAGAGACCAGGTCCCAATGGTGCTTTCACCAGGGTTAGGAATCTGAGGCCAGAGGTTCTCCTTGATCCTGTAAAGAGAAACAGTGGACATTATAGAGCTACCAGCTGGGAATAACTTTAGAACACACTTTTACATTTACAGTTCATTTCTGATGAATATGTTCAGGGAACAAACTGAACGGTCTGGATTTAATACAAACAGTTAGGGCTACACGGTATATGCGGTAGACGGTAGAAACGTATGAAGTTGGCCTACGGTAGAAATTTACCCTCAACCGTACTGTCGTCATTATGTCATCGCACCTGTGTCAACAGGGCTGTGAGTGCAGAGACAACTGAGCAGGAGTTCAAAATATAATGAAGAAATTCTAGCGTTTTAAAATACATATAGCGAGAATAAATCCTCAAAATTTCGTCCTCCCGCTGTAGAAAAGTTACGTCGGGATCATTTCCTCCTCTCCTTTCGCTGCACGTCGCGCAGAGCGAAGCTTTAACAACTGTAATTTTTCACACCCAATTGTCGGAGAAAAAAATGTTTTATGTATTGTTACCCACAGAGATTGTTTTAAAAAAAGGCGTGGACGTTCGTTCAGTCATAAATCCATCTCGCTAATGTAAAGTCGGCTTCTGCTCTGATGATCAAGATGATGAAGATGAGCGTGCAGCAGAGCAGCAGCTGATAGCAGGCAGAAGCTCATTGTTTGGCAGACAGATATTAAAGCAAAAATGTTGGGTTTCATTAAGATTTCAGTTTTCTGCAAAAAAAATGCTCTAAAAATTACATTATCTTAACTTTTTATGATAATTTTCTACCACGATATATACAGTTACCGTGAAGGGGTTCAATTTATACCGTGATATGAATTTGAGGTCATACCGCCCAGCCCTACAAACTGTGACATTTAAAGGTAAATGTTACACTAATGGGGAAAAAACAAGACACACTGAATGTTTAACTGTAACTTACACATCCTTTTTGTAGAGGCATAAAGAAATGGTCATGAGAACCAGAAACAGGAAGCCAAGGCTCACTCCGACCACAATACCCTCAACCATTCCTGGTGCTGAGTGGGAAATGGGAACAGATTACCAGCGGTGTAAAACCATTTACAACACTCATTTTGACAGATTTTTAAAGTTACAAAACATTTCATCTATTAACTCTAACTAACTAAAGGACTGTAATCAAAGTTAGAATGGAGACATGAACTGACCATATTTCAGAGTGGTGAATGAGTGATGAGAGCTGTTTGCTGAGCCACTGATGGTTGAAGCTTGGATCCACACATCATACTTGGTATTGCCCAGCAGTGGCTTCAGGGTGTAAGAGGTGGTATTAGGCGGGACTTTTACAGCTGCAAATGGACAAAAGAAAAAACAAACAGTCTGGTAAATAAAATTATGTTAAAGTCATTCCAGCCTTCTAGAGATGCATTGATTACTCAGATGATTTCTACCTCGACTGACCTGATTAGTAGCTGACAGATGAGCAGTCATAAGTAGACATACGCTTTTAAATCCTTCTTTTACACATTTAAATGGTTCAGTTGGTGTCTATATAAAGTGGAACTGCAATGCTTCAATCTGAATTCCTGCTCGTGGCAACTTTACCAGCGCATCTTTCACTCCTTTTCTGATGTGCGTCTTAGATCAACTCATTTTGATGCTGTCTCTTTAAATCCAAACTAGGCATTTCATACCCCGCCCCCCTTCAGCTTCCAGACCGGTTCATTTTAGTTTGATAGAGGGGTTTATGACTACATAGCAGTGCAGAAACTTGTTATTTACAAATTAAAATGTAAACAAGAGAAGACTGGTCCATCCAGCCTTAAATGTTGGAGCCAAAATCTGACCCAGAGAGAGAGAGGAGAATAAAGATGAGGAAATTGTAGTTGGTAAAGTTATTTGGCAGTTCCGTCACAAATAATTTCATCATAGAAAAAGAGAAAAACGAATGGGTTGAAAAATATGACCAAACAGAATATAAAGATATCTTTGCTGCACTGGGAGAAACAAAATTAAACTTTTCCACACTCCTAAAGACTCCAAGGACACAACAAAATGCATTTAACAGCTCCTTTATACGGCCCCTAGGGCTGGGCGATTATTTGATCGTGATTATTGATAGAGAAAAAATTTAGGTTGATTATGGTGATCAGCTGTGAGCCTCTTTACTTGATTAAACATGGCGGAAATGTGCGTGACAACAAGCAATCAGAATACACCTTCACCTGCTCCACTTCTGTTTATAAGATGCTAAGGCAGACGGAATCGTGGAATTGACCAAACAGAACGTAATCTGACGCACTTTTCATTAGCTGCAGTTTTCTAGGCCAGTCTGAACGTGTGCATCTCTACAGCAATATTTCAACCAAGAGGACATTTATTTAAAAACAACAATACCTACAACAAGTACTTACCATGTATGTCTTTCTCCTTTTTATAGAATATAGTGTAGTGAGTGATGAAGCCCCGTCTCAAGTTCAGAGGAATCTCATTCCACACCAGATGAACCCGATCATATCCTGGGTTACTCTTGTTAATCGAGGGGCCCTCTGATGGAGCTGCAGCCACAACAATAACATGTTAGTTAACCACAAAAGTGTGGTTCACTCAAGTAAAACAAACTACAATAAACACAAATGCTTCTCTGTAACTTGAAAACTGAAATCCAGTGAAACAGTTTATGTAACCATGATACATATCAAAAACCCCACGTTGGTAATGGATTTTCATTTGTGGTCAGAGAATTTAAAAGCTGTTATACAAATTTGTTCAAGTAAAACCACTCACTGATCTGCTAATCTGCGGCTAATCTGCGACAAATTCATAACATTTCCTATTAACTCTTCACAATAAAAGCATCCCGCTGACTCAACAGTCAAGAGGTTTGAGGGAATCAACAAGTTATGTGTAAATAAAGCAGATATTTCAGAAAGCAAAACATCAGGCAGGAGAGAAAATAAAGGGATGAGCGAAACCACTAAAGTTGGCCTAATGAGCAAGGACCAATAAAAATGGATTTAGTGCAAACATTATTCAGAAAATTTACACTAGTAAACATGGTTTTGCTAAGGCAATATTTGTACTAAGCTGATTTGCACTTTAAAACACTTTTACTGCACGTTTGGAAGATTTTTCTGACGGCTGAGCAAGTTCACAAACCTTTTTGTTTAAACCATCACAATACAAAATGCACAACACTGAAGTAGTACTGTTTTTAATAGACGCAAGAAAGTACATAAAACATACAATTACCTCTAAGAAAATTTAAAATAAATAATCCCTTCAGTCATGGAAGATTCCTTACCTCCTTGTTCCAGAAAGGTATCTTTACTGGCTGGATTTCCGATACATCCAGAGTATAGTGGATAAACTGACACACTGTAGCGAACAAAAGGCTTAAGGGGGCCTGGATTTGACAATGATATCAGTGAGATAAACACATATTTTACATGAGCAGATGAAATATCACATTAATGAAATCAAATATTTGCACTCCTTAATTCTTCAAATTACCTTTAATTATAGTCCG
Source organism: Austrofundulus limnaeus (assembly GCF_001266775.1). Classification (NCBI taxonomy): domain Eukaryota; kingdom Metazoa; phylum Chordata; class Actinopteri; order Cyprinodontiformes; family Rivulidae; genus Austrofundulus; species Austrofundulus limnaeus. The sequence goes on along the minus strand of NW_013952417.1, from coordinate 326,228 downwards.
TGTAGTGTTTTTTTTCTCTCTCTGCCAGTCTATTCCCCCATCATAGACCCATTCAATCACATACTCTGACACAGAGGTGTTATTGTGTTTCCATTCTAGGAACAGCTGGCCATTATGGGGCCAAATATTCATTTCTTTAATTGGTAAATGGTCTGTAATAAAGGACATAACACCAAATGTTAGCCAAACCAAACAACTTACATCATATCACATAATAAGTGACATCAATAATATGCTGCATAGCCCAACTGATGTTTTCCATTTCTAGTTCAAGGAGTTCTGATCTCAAATGGAGTCATTGCATCTAATTACATGTAGACATTTTAGAAAGAGGTTTTATTAATTCAAGTTTCACCACTTCTTAGTTTTTTTTCTCATTTTTTCACTTTTATTTTCACTGGTCAAAGTATGATTAGCTGATTCTGATGACTAGCCAGTCAAGCTGATGGAGGTAAATTCTATGTTAGATCATGTACCAGTACCAGTGTCACCTGTAACATAATCTGCAGGGCTGGAAATTAAAGATGTTCCCCACTGGCCACAGCGGTTGGTGGAGAAAATTTTGTAATGGCCACTCGAACTTTTTACCAGCCACTATTTTTTTTTGTTTGTGTAACATTGTGGCATTTAGACAACTCATGGTCTTTGATGACCTATTCAAATTGTTTGCGCCTAAAATTAGGTATTGGCATTTAAAATCTAAAATTCACAACAGGTGTGAAATTTTTTTCCTGCTCAGACCCATTTCTTCTGTGTCAAAAAAAAGCACTGAAAGTTTTGTTCTATTCGACTGAACTGTTTTCAACATACAATGGTTTTTAGGGAAAACAATTTTTAGAGTATTAATGCCAGTCTGTTTGCCCAAAATTAAAAAGATGGCATTTTTGAGATTTGCTGTTTGCCAACAGTCGAAACAAAATTGCAAAAAAACAGTCAGTCAAGTCACCACTGTTGCATGCTGCAAGCAGTTACTTTAATCCAAATTCAATTGATAAATGGCTTGAACTTAGCAAGTCCATACGGACTCTAAAGCACTTTACACTTCAGTCATTCACCCATTCACACATAATGATGGTAGTAAGCTACAGCCACAGCTGCTCTGGGGCACATTGACAGAGGCGGGGCTGCCGGACCCTCTGACCACTATCAGCAGGCAAAGTGGGTGAAATGTCTTGCCCAAGAACACGACTGAGATGGCTGGAACGGGGGCTTGAACCAGTAACCTACCGGTTCCAGGACGACTCCCCCAATCAGCTGCCCTAATTGCAAACAAATACAAACCCACCACAGTGGCAGGTGCATTGTTTAGATTTACACTCCACTTCATGATTCTACTAGCACATGGCCAGTGACGGATGCTAATTTCCACCCGATAGTCTGATGAACCCATTCATCATGAATCAGTTGCTGCGTTTCCATTGCAAATGTGCGTAAAACTTTGTCGATACTCTGTTAATGTCAAAAAAACACAGTTTCGCAACTGCGGTGTTTCCATTAAGTAAGAAATGCTATTAAAGTCATGCGTAAATACGTTTGTTCTCGTGATAAGTCATTACAAACATGGTGGTGATGAATGTAAACACATAGCATGTTGCTACCACAACACCAGCGCTCATTATCAGAGGAGACGTCGGCATCTTTTATCGAGGCTTTCCAGCGACAATCCCCTACTAGGGAGCGCCTACGTATGCTGCGTTTTTGGGAAATTGTAGTCGTTGAGTTTACTATTTTATACTACTTCTGTGATATTACTACTATTTCTACTTCCTGTTATCTTCTTCGTCATCGTCTTTTTCGCCAGTAGAAACAGCTGGTTGTTGATCACGTGACTCCCATGATGCAAAAAAAGTTTTTCCATTGCAGTTTAGCGACAAACACCAATTTTGATACAGCCGAAATACCACCTCATCCTAGCGCAAAAACATTTTGTTGAACAACGTAATTTTTTTCGAAATTGACGTGTTTCCATTGAGCGAATTTATTTTCGAAATTCTAATTTGCGCATTTTCATGGTCAATGGAAACGCAGCTACTGTTGAATTGTAGAAAATGCTTCAGCCAAGTAACTCTTATTACAAAGAACAGGATTTATTACTTTATCGTCAACAAAAGGTATTCAAAAGCATACTTCAATCATCCTCAGTCTGGCCAAAGTTTTTGGTTTTATCACAATAAATCTTTGATAATCAGGTCATGAACCACTGTGTCACCTTAGATGAATATCATTTTGCATCTCTCTCGTTACTCTACAGTTTAACTAGTATAGCACAAGGTCATTCACCCATTCAGACGCACATTCACACACTGATGGTGAAAAGTTACATTGTAGCCACAGCTGCCCTGAGGCTGCCATTCACCGGCACCACTGGGCGCTCTAACCACCACCAACAGGCAAAGTGGGTGAAGTGCCTTGCCCAAGGACACGACTGAGACTGAGTGGGACTTCGAACCAGCAACCCATCGGTTACAGATGATCGAGGCAGATGGCCGCCTGTCCTGAGCCTGGTTCTGCTGGAGGTTTCTTCCTGATTAGCAGGTAGTTTTTCCTCTCCGTTTGCTCAGGATGGGAGACTGTGATGAAGTGATTCAACACAATCTGCTGGTTTCTTCTTTAGATTGTTCTTTTTTATGTACAGTGCCCTGAGACAACGTATGTTGTGACTTGGCGCTATATAAATAAACTGAATTGAACTGAATTGAACTGACTTGAGATGACTCCTTAACCTCTCTGTCACAGCTACCCCTAGTATTATCTATGGTACTTATCTGGTACTAATGTATTATTCTAATCTTTTTAACGGTTACTTAAGAGATGTGCAAATGTTTATATTGTTTTGAATAAACTGGTTCAGATTTCCCTTTGTAGGACTTGTAACAGTGTGAACCCATGTATTATTGTAATCACCTACCAACTGGCTTTGATGGAATGGCCAAACATGCCTCAGGAGACTTCCCCATAGAATTGACAGCTGTAACACAAACTTTTGCAAACTTTTTGTCAGCCAGGGAAATCCTTTTGAGATAATGTTTTCCTCTCTGATTTGCGTTGACTAGGAAATGCTCTTCCTCCCAACTTCCACCCTTTTTCTCTTTCAAATTAAATGCTTTGATTTTCCCATTGGCAAATTCAGGATCCTTGGAGAGAACAGAGAAATAATGTATACTCCAATTAAATCAAGAGGTGCAAAACAGTGCATAAAAAAACAACAGACTGCTGTTAGAAATACTAGACACATTAGAACAATGTTAAATGTGACATTTGATAATGAGGGAGTGGTGGCTCAGAGGTTAGAAGAGGTGAGCCTGAGATCGGAAGGTCACTGGCTCAACTCCCCGGACTGACTGGCCCCACTCTGTGCTCTTAAGCAAGGCCCTTAATCCCTCAGCTCCCTGGGTGCCTCCAAAATGGCAGCCCACTGCTTCACATGTGTGTTCACATGTGCAATTGGTAAAATGCAGAGAATTAATTTCCCCACCAATGTTCTGCAATCGGTAGGCTTAAACAGTTTTGATTCTGCACTTTCTAACTTGGCCTGCTGTGTTAGTGTTAGAGTGAATTATTAAAAACACAAAAACAAGGAAGTCTGTTTTGACCGCTTGGTAACAAGTACAGAAAGTAGCTTATTTCAGTGTATTTCTTGTTAGTTTGATTTACTTTACCAGAATGTATTATTGTGTCATACTGAAAAATAAGAATTGATACCAAAAACAGGTAGTGTACTCACAAAAGCTCATTTATGTTAAATTAAACAAGTAGGATGTTCTGACTGTAGTTGTCTAGTTTCAATAATTAAGTTGAAAAATGTATATTCTAATCAGTGGCATGTCTTGAAAGACAAACCATTTGCAGTTGTTTCATTATCACTTTTTGTTTAAAATGATTAATTTTACATGTTTTATTTAACTGCTGTGAAAAATTAAGATTAACCTTCAGGGTGGATAGAGCTCACAGCCTCACCCATTATTAAACATCATCATTTACCCAGTACGCTATGCGGCATTAATAAAATTTTGCTGTTTGTGTGACGCTATTTTTTTTCAATTTATAAAATTAAACAGCTTACAGCATTTTTAAAGTACTTTCACAGTTGAAGTAAATGTTTGTCAAATATAATGTCTAATGTTACAACAAGTAAGGGTGCCTTTGTCAAAAGGTTTTTATGTTCAAGGGAATGTGATGTAAAAAAAACTTACTTTACAAATGATTTGAATGAGTGGCATTCCATTAATGTCACTTTCAGCAGCTTTCCACAAATCCGGTTTACTTGACGGTTCTGAATCATACAGAAAAAAATATGTTTTAACAAAAGAAAGAACAGGAAGTCCTCACAGCATGTCTGACATATTAACATCTCTGTACTGAAGTGGATGAAATGTACTTAATTGCAGGATCACCAAGTTGTTGTTTTTTTAATCTATTCTGACTTTTTAAAGTTAGAATGTGGCTGTGTAATATCAGCACTGACCAGAACACACATACTGTATGTCAGTGAGTAAAAAAATGTAGGGATTTAAAAAAAATTTAAACAGAAGTTTGACCACTTAACTTGTAAAACATTTCATGTACTGCATCAGCTGGCAGGGTGCTGGGATATAACAAGCAGCAAGTAAACATTTTGACCTTGAAAATCACTCAAGTCAAAACTAAAAATTTGTTTTGACTTGATTTTCACAATCATCATGTGACAATTCGCTGACATAGCAGGGTTCACTAATGCACAAAGGGAGTACACCGAGTACATCCGGAGAAAAAGCTGAGCTGTTTCATCTAGCATCACTACTGTAGCTCAAAGTGTGAATGTGCAGATTACAAAGAAAAATGTGTTAAAACACAGCCTGTTGTGTACGACTGAGTAACCACAGAACTGTCAGGGTACTCATGCTGACAAGTTACGTTAACATAGACATCACATCTCTAAATATTGTTGCTAACCAAAAGTACTGTTTCATTTAAAAGGTTTTCCTTAATGGGCTCTTTCTGCCAGATGATGCAGATGTGCAACATCTGTGATTTCACATGTATTAGAAATGTAAAATAAATTAACATAACACGATCATGATAAACAGATTTAAATACAAAAATCAGTCTATTTTGAGCATAAATGATCTAAGATTCACTCTGTGTTAACCTGAACTGACAAACATTATACTCACGAGCCTCTGGAGTTCTTGCAGTTTTATTCAAGCTCCAATTGCTCCAGAAGCCACAGTCATTTATATTTTTGCTGGATATCTGAATGACATAAACTGTGTCTGGCTGAAGATTCTGCAGTCTGAAGGGATTTGATGGTTTCACTGTATCGTTACGATCCACCTGTAAAACACAAATCACAGCTTTGTGATCCTGACCAAAAAACACTCATAAAATACCAAACTAAAAGAGGAGAATAATAGCAATCAAATGCATGATTTACTGGAATCTTTGAATTTACCAAGAATAACAGAAGATCAAAGTTGTATATTGACAAGGGAGATTACAGAAGAAATAAACTCAGAAATTTCACATTTGAAAGCCAATAAGGCTCTGGGCCCAGATGGATACACTTCCGAATTTTATAAAATGATGAGAAAACCCTTGATCCCTTTGTTAAAAAATACATTCTTTAATAAAATACATTCTTTAATACCCAATACAAATTGGGTATTAAAAGGGGGAGAAACGCCAAGGATCTGGAGGGAGGCGTTCATTGCAGTTATCCCGAAGGATGGAAAGGATCAACTAGATTGAGCCAATTATAGACCAGTTAGTGTACTAAATTTAGACTATAGAATACTTACAGCAGTTATGGCTAGATGTCTAGAGGTAATTCTGCTGGACATCATTGATTTGGACTAGGGGTGCACGATAGTTATCGGCCCGATATCAGGGAATTATGACATCATACTTATCGGTCCGATATCATCACAAACAGAACCGATAATATATGTTCATATTTGCCAGCACGGCGATGAGAATGTGTGTTTATTTTTATCCGTTTTGGTGTTCTGCCACTAGAAATAAGTTCTGGACTTTTTCCGCTCTCCTTGCCTCCTGTTTTGCAACAGGCTCTGCTGGTGGAAAAAAATTAATAAAAATAATAAAATAAAAGTCCGTCAGCTTGCAGCTCCAGGAGTAGCAAAACTAACCAAACAATCCGCCTCTAAATTATTTGGTGAATTAATTATCTGCTGTGCGCAACGTTCGCTTGATCTTTAGTAAATAAAGCAAAGCCATTTTCTTTATTTTATCTTTATTTCACCTGTCATTAAGACAGAGAGGTGTTCCTCCCTCTTCAGACGCGCTTCAGTGCGTCCAAGGCGTTGGGCGCATTTTTGCTGCTCAAAACGCGGTCGGTGGGAACCCGGTGTACCGGGTACTACTTCACGGATTTCATCTATCACGGGTTGTTTTTGGAACGCAACCCCCGCAAAAAATGAGGGATCACTGTACTAATATATGGCAATATCATTAAAAATTTTGCAAATTAAAAAAAGAAAAAAATACCAAACTAAAAAAAGAACAACTAAAGGAGCATAAAAATACAAGCTAAATAGCCAAGTTAAAATGTTGTTTGAGTATTTGTTAAACAGTAAATACAGCAAAAAAATAAAAATAGAGGTAGAAAAGCAGATGAAATACATAACTCTTAGTAATATGCATGTCATTGAACATAAAACTGTTTCCTGGCACAGCAATCTACAGCTATTTCTTGTTGTTTCTTGTTCTTGTATTTCTAAATTCAGAATAATCTTAAAAAGTCTCAAAACTTTGGTCAGATCGTGCTTAGGCACATCCAAACAGTGGCAATGTGTGGTCCTGAGAACCAAATAAACAATACAGCCACCATTTAAAATCTGTAGGTACATATAGTACTTATATTCACAGTTTTTTACCAAATTAAAATAACGTTTTTTTATTTTCTTGCACAACGTAAGTAAAACTGTATAACAGTCTTATGGGTCTACTTGTGGAACATTGTGGATAATAAAATAAATCAATGTATTTCATCTAAAAATAAATGTTTTAAGTTAAATTCAATCTAAAAATGATACATCTGAGATAATAAACTTTGTCTTAATATTTGATGAAAGTTTCTTTATATATGGTGAACTGGTTTCAATTGTGATTTAGTTATGATAGTAGTTTAAACAGTTCAAAGACCTTAAACATACTTACATCGCTCCAAGTTTGAGATCCATTTGGGCAGAATCTAATTCGATATTTCAGTTCCATACATTCCTTAGCAATAGGAGTCGTCCAGCTCACAAGTAGCGTTGTAGAAAAATTAGTGTCTGAAAAGGCTTGCACAGCCAATGGAGGGTTGGTTTTCACTGCAGCAACAAATCAAACCAGTTAATGTTTCTGTTGTCTGGAGTCACTTCTAAACACCAACGTTTTTGTGAATGGACCCTGTAAATCAGATTAAACAAAATAACATGCACTATGATAGTCCTTTTTCTAGAGTTCAAAACTTTAACTTACCAAAGCAGTTGGCATCATTTATCAGATGTTCAGATTCTACATTTCCCAGTAGATTATGAGCCACCACCCAGATCTCCAGAGGCATAAAATGGGGGTAAGTTTTCACAGGCACGACGACATTGTTGTCATGTGTTGATACATTGATTGTCTCACCCCTGTGGAAAATAAATGTTCATGTACCTGTAAGTTAGAATCTTTGTTATAAGGAGAGTGGTGATGCAGCGGTAAGAGAAGGAAAGCCTGTGATCGGGAGGTCAAAGGTTCAATTACGCAGACTGGCACAAATAATTTGGGTAATCACTGTTCAATGTGGGCCGGGCTCCTGAAGAAGGCCCTTCCAGATCTATAGTCTATGCAGAGCACATTATTTTAATGCCAACTTTGGCTCACTTTGTACCCACTTTAAGAAACCCCCTTCAGTTTATGATTAAATCTAGTGGAGTCTAAAGTATAAAGTATACTCGATCTGAAGTTGAACAGTCAATACGCAGTCGTGTAGGAATGGGTATCGTTAATATTTTATCGATACTACTACTCTTATCGATACTGCTTATTTATCTGGTATTTTAACGGTGCTCTTATCAACGCTTTTCTGTGGGGTTAAAACCATAAAACATGTCAAATCTTTTCATAACAGTCTAAATGTGACAAATCAGATGTTTTCATCCGATTTGTCCGTGTGTAGACTTGTCATGCACTGGGTCATGCTAGGTACTCCTTTACCATTAACAATACCATTAGGCTGGAGATTATCAATCCGGTCAAAATTAATCATGTGGCACCGGAGCTGAAAAAGGCCTTTGTTTTGGTACCATCCCATTTTCACACACACCTTTCAAAGTCCAAGACACATACTTTCAGCGTAAACACATACACCCAAGACTCCGAGCTAAAAAATGAATTATGCGAGTTTCATTGAAGTTCTGATGGAGTATGTGGCGGTCTTAAATTGGAAATCAAAGTCATGAGTGCTTTGTTTTTAATGTTCAACCAAAATGGCTATAACTCCCATTTCTAAACAGCATGATCTCAGTCTAAAATATTTACATGAAAGATACTGTATGATATGCATTTCTTCAATAGGTTGGGGTCAAAGCTGTGATGATCTAAGATGAAATATATGATGATGAAATTTATATATATTTAGAAGTACTCACGACAATCTTTCTTTAACTATTGCTGTATATGTTGTTTGGACGTATGTGGTTTGTCGTCCAACTGCTTCCCATTCACAAGTGATTGTTCGCAAGGTGGATGTGCCATCCTGTTGAGCTACACAGGTCAGATTCTTTGGTCTCGCTGGAAGATCTGACAATGGGGCACACAGAAACATTTTATTAGGGGTGTGATAGTATATGCATTTGTACCGAACCAACACAGTACAGACATCTCAGAACAAATACACAGAGTTCATTGTTGGTTTCTGGGAGACAGAAACATCCAGGAAATATCTCATTTTTCCAGCCACAACAATTGTGTCTGACACTTTTAACAGAAAATATATTTATTAAGGGGAAGGCATAAAACAAGAAATACTGTAGCTGTGTTCATTCATAAAACCTTTAAAGTTCTGAGATTTACACTCCTTTAGCTGATGGTCCTGCACATTTATCCCACAATCAGAAAAAAGGCAGTTTAGGAAGAGAACTGCACTAAAATTCAAAAATAAAAAAACAAATTCATTTAGAGAGATTAAAACAAACAGTGTGATGCAGTGTTCTTTGGGTATCTAAAAACAAGCAGTTTGTGGTCAAAGCTAGGGATGTCCCGATCAGATACTCAGCAGATATGGCCATTTTTTAAAAATCGGGTAGAATCAGATTTAGTCATGTGATCGGGCCGATCCAGTTTTCCTGACAGTTTTCAGCATCATCATGCTTTACAACTGCCATTAAGAAGTCAAGACGCACACAAGTATGCAACCATGTCCACAGTGTGGGAACAATTTTCAATGGAAAACAATGATGCTGAAACTGCATCTTGTAATTTCTGCAAACTGGATTTTTCTCGTGGTGGGAACAGCAGGGCTCACTTTAATACTACCAACCTTGTTACTCGGAAAGAAATAAAGCTATCGGATCGGTATCATATCGGTATCGAAAAGACTAATCATTAAAAAAATTGGATTGTATCAGGAGCCAAAAAATCTGGATCGGGACTTCCTTAGTCAAAGCACACAGAACCTTTACCAACAACCATCTTACAAAATATAAAGGACTCTCTGCGTGTCACACACCTTACACATATACCCCAGTGATTTAATGCATAAAAGTGTGTGACACACAAAAACTACTGTACATTTGTGAGTGAGGTGTATTTGTTCACCTACACACAACCTGCTCAGAGGAAAGCTGTGCATAGCAAATTGTGACTCAGGTGTAGTTACATCCCTTCATCTAAAATGGGCTGAGCTGCCTTAGGTCATATATAAAAATAAGGCAAACTTACTACTTAACATACCTGAAATAATAAACAAAAACAATTACTATTAAAGTCTGAGTATTAGAGGTGGGCGATATACTGTATATCGCAGACAATATTATCATCCATGTTACTTTGAAGATATGCAATTTTTACATTGAGTATTCATACTGTCTCAAAAAGACAACAAATGTGGTGGTGAAGACAGAGGCATAAGTCCCCATTCACAGAATACATGCCACAGAAACCAATCAATGGGAAGAATTCAGTCATGTGATTGGGGTCTCTGTCAACCAGAGATGGGGACTCGTGACCCAGACCTGGACTTGAGTCGCACTTAAGTCCCTATGTTAGAGACTTAGACTTGACTTGGACCCTAAAGACTTGAGACTTGTGGTTTGAGACTCGCGAATGCAAGTTTTTTCACTGTCCGACTCACGATTCTCATTCCCTCTATAAACATCCATGCTCCGCTCCTTTGAGAACAAATGCATAAAGTTTTAAGAGCAAAGACATTTACTCCTGCTCTCAAATTGAAAATATACGCTCTTGGTTAAAGTCAGAATAATTCTTCCATATGCTCCACTCCCCTTCACCTGAGAATGGGAGGGGCCAGTGTCGTCTAATGTTAATGACGTATACCCTACATGATAAACAGAGCTTCAGCATGGCAGGTGTGTTGCAGTAGGCCACTCTGCTGTCATTCATTTTAAGCTTTGCTTAGAGAGACTTTATTCAACACCATGACAAGACACTGGCAAAATGCAAAGTGTGAAGAGTCCAAAACCAAAATTTGTTTTTATGATGACTTGTGCAGCCCTTTTACTTTAAGGATTCTGGTTCATCATCTTCACTGACATGCTTTTATGCATTTAAAAATAAAATTCTGGTATTTTATTGTAAAATCAGCAACAGACTAGTTGGATTTGTTCTTTGTCAATGACAAGATATAATTACAGTTTGCTTTTGTAAGACTACAAGTGCAAAATAGTTAACAATACTCTAAATGTTTGATTGTTGTTTCAACCTTAACCTTATCTGTATTTTTAAAACAATATTATGTTTTAATAGTATTATTAAAAATACTATGTTTTAATATTTGATTAAAATGAAATATTATAGAATATAATCTAGTATAGTTAGAATACATTTGATCAAACTGCCAGTTAAGTGATACATGCAACTAGACATGGACTTGAGGTCAAGAGACTTGAGACTTGACTTGGATTTTTGATCAAAGACTTGAGACTTGACTTGGACTTGCAAAAAAAGACTTACTTGTGCACATCTCTGGTGGCAACTGAACTAAACAGGGGGCAGGATTCAGTCTTGGACTTGCAGCAGCCAAAACCACATGGTTTAAAGTTCTCCATCATCACAGCGGATTTTCTTAACTTTGAATGTGGCCAGGATGATTTCCATCATCTGTAGGGGGGTGGTCTCTGGTTGTTTTCTGTTGCAGTCTTGTTAAAGCTGCCCAGTCTGCTCCAAACTGGATGCTACTTTCAACAAACCAAACAAAGTCCAGAGCACTTTTATCCAGTGACAGGCAGGTCAGCAGGAGCAGCAGTCCTCCTGAGTGAGTAAACCTCTCCTCTCCTCCCTCACTTCACTCCTGGAACTTTGGTCTCTAAAACCTAACTTTATGTTAAATATGTGTGCTCAGAGCACCATTATCCAACAGATATGTCCAACTTTGCAGATGTGGCCAAACTCCTCGTGCAAAGGTGCAACATGCAGTTGGTTGGTCATGCTTTTGCTCTCCTTCCTATTCTACAACATTTCACAATTTATAAAGTATTCTGCCACATGGAGAAAACTACCATAACGAAGACTGAAGAAATCTCTCGGAGGAGAGACAAAATGTTTCATTAAAGAAGAACCCATCAAGAGGACTTACTTATTTTTCTTTTTGATTTTTCTACTAGGATTACTGAGATGCATTGATACACATCGACAGATTATCAATATAGGCAAATAAGAAAAATTATCAAGTTTTTTTTGGTCTATATCACCCAGCCAATGTTGAAAAGAAAATGAGTTGACAAAACTTACACCCTGTTTTGAGCCAAATCCCATGATAGAATCTGCTTTTGTTCAGGGAGACGTAGGGAGACGACTTGTTGCTGAAACAAAATAACCACGAAGGATTTTCACTTGTGATGGGGACGGTGACACTCAGTGTTGATGAGTCGATCTTAGTATAATATTCTTTGGAAACAAGAGTCTTTGATAAAATCCAGAAGAGATCATCTGCAGTGACTTCAGTGGTGTTAACGATCCCACATGTAGCAGTGAAGTTGGTTCCAATCTCAAGCACTGGAGACTGTGGAGATACCACCAAATGGTTGATATTTTCTGATTTAGAAGAGGAGAGAGAAGAAGAAGGGTGATTTATTTATTATCTCATTATGCAGAAAGCTACAGACACTGCGTTATGATAAGGATGTTGTTATTAGCACCATGCAGTTTCCATGGTGAACTTACAAAGAGCCAAAGCAATATTAACCAACATGAGGGTCATCATTTATACTGATGAAAGTTTTAGACTCTTGTTGTAATTTTGACAGAAAATTTAATTTTAGCACGATCTCCCGTTGGGAGAATAAACCCTATCAGTTGTGTTCTATGACAGTGCTTCCCACGCCTGACCCTCAAAGCCCACTAACCTGCACGTTTTAGACACTGCCCTGCTTTGACATGCCTGATTTCTATGATTGATCAACAGGCTTCTAAAGAATCTAAAGATGTGCTGAAGAGTAGAGTAACAACTAAAACATGCTGAATATTGTATGTCTTTGTAAAGGTTAGTTCACAGAAATAAAATCAGTATGGGCAGGTAAGAGCAAAAACTAGAAATTGGTACCAGCCAAAAAAATAATAATAATAATTTAAAAAAAAAAAACAGAATCAGTGCATCTCTAGTTATTACAACATTGAGAACCAATGCAAAAAAAATTTCAGTGGTATCAGTGATGATAAAGAGAAGTTGACTAATTTTTTACAAACTCATCGTTGCAGGCTCAAAGCACAGTGAGGTAACACATTTAAAGTAGTAAAAAATAAATAAATAAAGTAGCACTGTCTAACGCTTAACAGCATTATATTGGCATTTTAAATCTATTTAGCTTTCATTTTCAATCTTTTTTTTTTAGATGTTTCGGGGAAGAAGCTGAATTAATTGATTATGCAAGGTTACAGAAACAACAAGCCAACACTTGAACGTCGAATGCCAGGATTCAGATCACACACCCAGAATTAAGTTGTTAAACAAGTTAAAAGTCTAGACGCTGATAACTCAAAAGATTTATGCTCACACACATTTAGATAGAGACAGTTAATGTAAAGTGTGCCAGAGTTTTCATCAATTCAGCCGTAAAAATACAAACATCAGAATACAGTGTTTGAAAAGCTTTGTATAAAGAGCACGATATATGAGGCGAGCATCCTCCTTTCGGGTTTACTTCATTAAATAAGTAGTAAGTAAACAAATAATTCTAAAAACATCTTACTTGTGACGAGAACCTCAGATAGATTATTTCTGAGGAACTTGGCTGTTTATCCATTGAGAAAAACTAATCAACATAAAGTTTTAGACACGTTTAAAAACGAACTGAAATATCAAAGAACTTGACTCCAAGTATACATATGACCAATTTTACTATTTTTTTTAAAAAGTGCAACTACTGTGTTCCAATCAGGCCTGTCGCGATAGTCAATAAATCAATTAATTGCGCAATCAATTTTTTTGAGGTCGGTAAAAAAAAAAATGGAGGACGATAAGTTTCATTTTCCCACTTGTTTGTTTACTTCCTCTCTCTCCCTCTCTGCTCCGCTACACAGGAGCTCAGGTGACTCCTCCCCTCCTGTTTTCTTAGAGTCGGGAGGAGTGAACTCTCGCTTTAGCATGAGAGCTCGTAGCAATAACAAACTAAAGAAACGTTTCAAAGCAGAACGCGGCTGCTGCAGTGTCGGAGCACTAGAGCCTGGATTTCGCTGCGGGGAGACACAGAGAGAGGAGAAGAAGGGGTGGGGGCTGAAACTCCCCCAGACCCGGACAAACTGGTCAAGACTTTACCTGTAGCTCCCAAAAATAACAGGAAACTTAAACGCACCATCTGTGTTTTAACAAAACACCAAAAAAAACCTGTAGCTGTCCCAACAACTCATGAGGAAAACTCTGAACTGTCTGATTTCCTCCCACAGCGCTCTGCTTGTCTCCTCTGACTGTCCCCTCCTCACACACACACACACACACACAGAGACACGTTTGTTCTTCTATCCTCATGGGGACTTTGCATTGACTTTCATTCATTTACCAGTATTTTCTATTACCATTTGACCCTAAACCTAGCCTAAACTTTACATGGGATGTGAACTGGGCTTATGTCCCCATAAGAAACAGTGGGTCCTCACCAGGCTGTGTAGTTTGCTTCATCTCTAAAGAGATGCTGCTCTTTAATATTGTTTATTTACTGTCTTAGTTGTGTGTGGTGTTTAATTTACATTTTGTTGTTCATTGTTTTGTTTTTTTTATTCAAGTGCATTTTTGTTAGAAACAGAGTCCACTTTGTTAAACATTCTTTTAAAAATGAAAGTTTATTGATTTATTACACTTACATATTAAGCTTTTATAATTATTAGTTGTAAAATGGTCACCAGGCAATAGTATCGCTTATCGCAATAATTTGTGAGACAATTAATCGCCCAGCAAAATTTGTTATCGTGACAGGCCTAGTTCCAATAATGCCTTTACCATAGCTTTTAAAACAAGTTTAAAATCATTTAGTAAAATATAGCTGAATTTCTTCAGACTTGTTCCGAAATGTAAACTAGAAAAATATTTTTTCCAAGGTGTCGTACCAAGGAAATAGGAAACCAAACTAAGAACAGTGAACACACAGGCTCTATGTAACGCACAGAAATATAAACGTGTTAGCTACAATCCAGGGGTGGATTTGTACAAGGAATTATACCAAGGCAATGGTCTATAAATAGACCGTGATGGCTAGTTAACCCAAAAGTACAGAGTGCTCTGGTAAATTAGGGATTTATGTCCTGTTGGGCATCTTGGAGCTCTATGATGAACGACCTCCAAGATCTCTTGAGAACTAACAGCAGTTTATATAAGTAATGTCACCAGAGTCAAAGTGAGGTAAGTAAGAAGCAACAAGCAGTTCTATAACAGTACATTTCTATAAATAACCCTCAGATTTAAATTAGGCTATTTTTTATGTTCAAAGACCGACTTAACAGAAAAGTTCTTCTCAACTAAAATGTGAAGGTCATGAGGCCATGAAGGAGCCTTGTATGCCTGCATTAATTTTGAATCAAACCAAGATTGTGATTTCAGCAGTTTTAGGTGGCAAAAAATATTTCTGGATACGAGTTTTTCAACCGTCTTTCTCACGACCCACTGTCCTGCATATTTTTGAGGTTTCCCTGCTTCAATACACCTGACAAATGAAGGAGTGATTGACAGACTTCTGCTAAACTTGATGGCATTCTGTGTAGGTGATTTAATTATTTGAATCAGGTGTGCCGGAGCAGGAAAACACCTAAAACTTGAAAGACATCGGGTCGCAGGGAACAGGGTTGAAGCTGATCTAGATAAAATAATTAAAATAATTCAAAATGTAGTTTTGTTCAGAAAAAAAATCTGGTATTACAAGTTGAAAAGACAAACTAATTTTTTAAGCTGAACTATAGAATAAGGCTAAAAAGTAAAGTGACCAAAAAAAGTGTTTTAACTAAAATATGATCTTGGCTCAAAATGCAAACTTTAGTGTTTAGAGTTTAGTATTTTCTTTGGTAATTTGTCAAAAAATATACCATGACTTTCTATTTTGAGAGAGCTCTGACCACCACACACACCAAAAAGCTACCAATTTGATTTATCAGCATGTTTTTCCCCACACACACACAAAACATGGCAGTTACAAACTCAAGGCATGCGAGTGAATTACAACTTATAGTTATTTAATAAAAGATAACGGATTTATATTACTCAATGCACTGAAAAAATCTCGGGACCCTCGTAAAATAACATTTGCTAAAACAAGTTTCATGACAAATCTTTAAAAACATGCAAAGAGTTTTACAAATTTTTGTGAGGATGACAGCATTTCACATTGTTCAATGGAAATTCAGGATATTATTTATCCCCAGAATTTAGAAATTGAAAATGCTGTAACTTTACAATTTTTAAAAGTCAGGTACATCATATTAATTTCATTAGAAAATATTTATTTAATAACTAATCTTATTTATCCAAGCTGAATGCAGCCTTTCTAAGTGTTAACCTTTAAATGTTAGATGTGAATGTTAAACACAGTGATATACAGCGTGTACAGCAAAACATTTGATGGCTGCTTGTCCACTTGGTCAACACTGCAGCTTGTTGACTGAAACATCATTTCAGCAGAAAAGATACTGACCGTATCCAGCTCGGAGCACCGAGGTGACGCAGGCGAACACAGCTAGCTTTAAAACCATCTCATACATCCTGACGACGACTGCGCGAAAACAGAAAGAAAGAAAACTTCAAAAAGGCATACAAAAAAACAGACACAGTTCTCACGATAAAATTAGCCTGTTAGCATAGCGAGCTAATACCGCCACTGTTGTCGATTAGTTTTTTCCACATTAGTGTAAATAGATTGCAACTTACCTTATTTGGGAGGAGGAAAAACATTAAGATTAAGTTAGGAAGGAGTCAAAACCGTCTGACTCGTGTATGTTCTAGTTATTCTGGTTTAGAACCACCCCGTTCCCGTTAACAAAAAACCTGTGTCGCAGTAATGTTGCTGAGCGGCGGGTTTTGATACGATTACAAACCATGTGCATGGGTCTAAGTTGTCTCAGGCTGAACGACTGCCTTACAGCCGAGAGCTTAGGTATCTACAAAAAGGCTCAACCTACAAAACACTGCTACGTAATTGGATAGAATATCGGTCCGTCAAAGGCCTATAACCAATTGGAGAACTGTATTGTTTTACGTGCGCTGTTGATGCTCTTCACCGTGAATTTCCCGTATGTCTCCGCCTCCCAAGTTCCAGTAAAGCAATGCCAACAAATTTTAGCCACCAGCTTTTTATACAAATGCAAAAGAAGCTGGCAAGACTGAGATTGCTAAACTGTGAAAAAATAAACATGTAATTTAGGTGTAAGCTTACAGTTATTTTACAAGAAATGTACAACAAAGAGGAAAATAGCCATGTTTGTGATGTGGCCTGTTTGTTTATATTCCTGAGTGTTAAGCCACTTTTTAAAATTACCTTGATGGAAGTTTGAGTTTGTAAATGTAAAATAACAGAAAGTAAATTAAGAAGAAATAGCAAAAGTGTTTTGACTTATTATAAACCTGCCTGTTCATAGGTTATTGACAAAATCTAATATTCTGCTGCATGAAAGTGTGCTTTCACCAGCCTTATGTGGCCAGAAGGTCAACAGCTGATAACTACTCTACATCATCCTGGCAGCTTGGTTATAGTATTCTTGTACAAGCTGTTTTATGCACAGCCTCCCACCACCACCAAAGGAAAAAAAAAAAACATGTTGCGTGTGGTGTGGTTCACCACAGTCTCTAAGATAAGCATCCTTGTATTTTACATCAGTCAGCTTTCTGTAGCTTCTGGTATTTCTCAACATAAGCTACTTCCTCAAATTATAATGTCCAAAGACCTACAGTATCCTTTCACTCAGTGGGGTTCTGTTGTCTGAGATATAGCATTACACCGAGGGCCTGCTGTAGCATCTCCAGCTGTGCTAACAGATTCTGCTTGTGAATAGTGGAAGTTAGTCCAGCGGAGGGAAAGGGTAATACCTGTAAATAAACAAGACGGGACTTTTGAACTTTTGAGAAATTCTTTAATATTTTGTGCATAAAGCAAACACATGCCTGACAAAGAGCCTTTATTCATGACGTTGCAGGTTTTAGAAAAAGAAAGGCACAACACAAGGTAGTGCATTTAGATCCCTTGCAGTTGTGCTAACTGCACAACATGTGTGTGCTTGACAAAAAATAATCTATTACCAAATGTGAACATTGTTTTTGCAATTTAACATTCAGACTTATTTGAAAACGATGAATACACTACTTTTGCTCTTTTTCTCCATTTTATTGAGTGTCCATCATTTGAACTGATTCATGGACGACATCCACAGAGAGGGGGGTCTCAGTTTTGGTCAGGACGGCTGTGGTGCCAGGCTTATACCTGTACTGTCCCTCTCTAGAAGAAAGACAAACAAGTAGCAGCAAATAAATTCAAAATTGCTTTCATACATTTTACTAGACTTTTTACTTCTTACTGCAGCAGTCTGTTTTGTTTTAATGGTCTGAATTCACGTTATTTTATGAGATTTGTATTTACAGTTTTAAAAGCAGAACATCCACATTTAAAGTCTACGGTTTTAACAAGTTATAAAAAACATGATCAGATATTTAACAGGTTTTTAAATTATTCAAATATAATTTGAAGTGAGCAAAAACAGATTCCACCATGACATGATTTATTAAACACAAGTAAAGTCAAAATTGGGAAGATGAGGTACTTATTTCCAAACAATCTGATGTACATCATTCTACAGAGAAGAATATGAACAACTGGAAACATGTGACCAATTTA
The DNA here is from genome assembly GCF_001266775.1 of Austrofundulus limnaeus. Lineage (NCBI taxonomy): Eukaryota > Metazoa > Chordata > Actinopteri > Cyprinodontiformes > Rivulidae > Austrofundulus > Austrofundulus limnaeus. The sequence continues at coordinate 307,719 of NW_013952417.1, read as the reverse complement.
AATAATCCCAAGACTGGACAACCCAGTAGTTCATGACAGCATAACTAGAAAAAAACAGAATAAGTGTTGATTTTTCTTTTGGGAAGGACAGTCAGGAGACATCATCTTTCCCTCTAACAGGAACATCGCTTCCAATTGTGTTTAATAAAAAAGTTGAATTTGTTGTGTGTTTTTGTATACAGGTATTTGAAGTGTTGTAGAACCTGGTAAAGGCCAGATCATTTTTTTATCATATCTAATAAAATCCTGAAATTGAAGGGGGATGCTTCTTTTTTCCACGACTGTTTTTTTTTAAGAAGCACAATCTAAAGATTAATCACAGATTAATCACAAATTAATTGTAAATTGTAACCGGTTTTGACCACACTCACCTTTTTCCTTTTTGTGTGGGCTTGTCATAACCTCGCAAGAATTGAACTCCGGCCTCAGTGATGACGCACAGATCCACATTACTGCCTGAACCCAGATCGCAGAATATCCCTGCAGCAATTGCATCTCCTACAAGCTGCTTTGCATCCTCCAGCTTAAAGATAGAGAAAAGGAAAATGTAGTTTTTTTTTACTTTTTTCAACCAGACACAAAAGAAAAGAGAACACAGGCTTAAGTTCTAGTATTGTTCATAGACTAACAGAAAACTTTAGTGGTCATGTTGCCTTTATATTGCAAAAACATTCCTCATCTTGTGCTTTGTTTCCTCCGGCCCAACAGGGGGCACCAGTTCTTATAGTAGAGCTAAGATAGTGTATCTGACAAAAGCATCAAAGTAACATGGTTGTGTTTGAGCATATTTACATACTGTGTCCACTGATCCATTGCACTGATCTGGCCAGTAACTCGCTGGTGGAGATACAGGGTGTCAAAAGTCACAGGACCCCCTTTTATTTCAAAAGAAAAGGGAAATTACATATCTGATTACCCCAGCAAGCTATGGGTGGGGGCTGGGGGCTGTCTTTGGAAAGACTTGCTCTTGATATAATATGGCAGCCATGTTCTGGACATATTCTAAAACAGGGCTATTCAACTAAATTTCTCAGGGGTCAGTTAGTGCAGGCCAACACCTGAGGGGCCTAACATCCAGCAATTAAAGTCATTATATAAATAAACCAAGTATTACAAAGATCTGTTACCTTTTAATTAGTTTACTTTGCTGCATTTAATCATGAATACAACATAGAGGAACCCTATGTAATAAAAGAAGGGATATTAAAACAACAACAAAAACAACTGACACAAATATTAGTTTGACATATTTAACTTGCCACATTTTTAAACCAATTTTATTTTTACTTATCTTAATTTTATATTCTACTCCTTGTAGTTTTAAGTGTCTTGGGTTTTCATTTAAATGGTTTTTACAAGCTTTTTGGGCAAGATTCTAACGTTTCTGTATACCACACATGTCTATGTTTAACTTAAAGAACTTATAGTTATTAAAGTAGAAAACCGATGGTTTGGGCTTAAGAATCAACGAACTTAATGAACCAATTGGTGGGCCGGATTTTGGTCACCAGTGGGCCTGACATGGCCCACAGGCCTCCAGTTGAATAGCCCTGGTCTAAAACACAAGTCCGCTCACACATTGCTTGAATATACATGTCGTTTTCCTCCTTTCTTTCTGAAATAAAAATGTGTCCTGTGACTTTTGACTCATGCTGTACAAGCACTCCATCCTGGTTCTCAGTCCACTCTAATACCGAACCCCTTGTTACAGATATTAGTCACAACATGATCACATCTGAGAGGGAAGGAGGTCATTTTTACCTCCATGTTTGGTTTGAATCTGTCCTCAAACACTGCCACAGCAGCAGCAGCCCCAGAACCTAAAACAGAAATAGAAATTTATAGTTTATGTTACTATTTCTTTGCTTGTTTGAGTTTCTATGATTTGTTAATGGACTTCTCCTGTTAAAGGGGGCTTATCTTGTATTTCTCCAGGCACATAGTTCAATTCTATACCAAAATCAATTATGTTACCTTCAGAGCTCAAGGGTGGAGTTTTATACAAACATATTAATTATATATTTTATTTATTAATAAATATATTAATTTATAATAATGTGCTTTGTACCAACCAGCAAGTGTTTACACATGGCTACCATAAGATAAAGAAGGATTTCTCAAACATGGATGAATAAGTCAAAGCAACACTGTGGGCATTTTTTGATGTGGAAATGACATTATAACGTGATATAAACCTCAAAAATGTTGATTTTGAATAATACACCCCTTTAATTCATTGTCACACGAAGGCAAACATTGTTTTGTGTCTGGATATTTGTCTGTTACCAAAATAATTTTTCTCATCAACTACTGGACATTTGAAACAAATGTGGATTTTTATTCTAGGAAGGACAAAAAATTATCCTCTGTGTAAATACTGTACGTTACAGTCCAATCAACCAGTCCAATGAACAGTTTTCTACTGATTTTGTCAGGGGTCGAGGTAAATGAACCCAGGAGCAGGCAGACACAAGGAGCTCAAAACAATAAAACTATTTATTAAACAAAAGCAAAGGCTGACGTGGCAGCAAAAGACATAAAGTCAGGGGACTCAGGAAGACACGGACCAAGACTGATGGATCATTTCATACAGTGAACCAGCAGTAAATGACAGAGAGGAACCAGAATATATACACAGACGGGAGGAGAAATGAACAACAGCTGATGGGGACTGATTACAAAACTACTGACAGATGAGTAGATTAACTAGGAAGGAACTGACTGAGGACAGAGATGAAAGTGTAACACACAGGGGAAACACCAGAGGAAGACAGAGCACAGGACACAAGACAACACATCCTGATTTTTTTAAGTGAAGTACGACGTTATTCACCAAGGGAACTGTAAAACTGTTTAGGAAAATAGGTCAGTGTAAAGCAAGTAATACGTATGCTTTGTACATATAGATTTTATTGATATTATAATGTATATTAAGCTATATAAATGTTATATTAAAACCATTTACAGGACATAATTTAGCACACTTTTATAATTAATGATAGAAAAAGTTCTTTCCAGTACATTTGAGCTCATTATTCTTTTAGCTCATGTACAAAGAGCTGACAGATTGTGCTTCTGGGACAGATCAGGCAGTAACAGCTGCTAACCCTTCCCTACAAACAAACTTGCAGTTTTGACCAGTTTACATAAAGTATATTATTTAACATTTAGCAAAAGGAAAAGAGAGCTAAATCAGTGTTTGTCAAAGTGGAGGCCCACCAGGGAGTACTAGGGGGGTCTCAGAGAGCGGGAGGGAAGATAAGAAAAAAAGGGGGAAAATAATTTAAATAAATGTTTTAAATCCTTATCATAAGATCAAATCTGTTTTTAATCAATCAGTATTTTAAAATATAATAATAAAATATGGAAATGTTATTCAAGTTTTATTACATTTTGTGCAGCATTGTTTGTGGGTTTGCAAGGGGGGTTGTCGGCCATGCTGTTTGGGGGGGGCATGATGACATGAAAAAGTTTAGGAACCCTTTAAATAAATGACAATAAAATGTAAGTGTAATTTGTAAACTGGGATGTTACACTCAGAAAGTGAGCTAAATAATGAAAATGTGTTCGTGACATTCTTTTAACATTTTATTTTATAGTTGGTGCCCTGTAGAAATGAGAAAAAAATCAAGACGCAATATCAATGAAACTTCAAAATGTCTTTCAGAAACCTCACTTCAGACACCTGCCCTGTCACAGCATACTGTAGATTTGCCTAAAGCAGAGGTTCTCAAACTGGGGTCCCAGGACCCCCAGGGGTCCACGAGAGAGAGCTTGGGGGTCCTCAAAAGATTTCACTAAATTGTTAATTTGGTTTTTATTTTAAAAAATGTGGAGAACAATGAACTAATAAAACAAACATAAAAAATAATAAAAAATATATATTCCCATGGTTGAAATGACAACAAATTATCTTTTAAAACAGCTTAGATTTATGAGTGGGTCCCTGGAATTGTTTCGCCCTTGTAAGGGGTCCCCAGACCCAAATAGCTTGAGAACCTAAAGGAAGTTAAACACTTACCCATGGTGAGGAAAGGCAGTTTATCGTAGGAGCCATGTGGATAGACACTGTACAGGTGAGCTCCGGTCACATCAACTCCTCCTACTATCACCGATGCGCCCATGTGGCCCTGGTACCTGAAATAAATACAGGCAGACAACTCTTTGCATCTTTATTTTTTTTTAATCGATGTTTAGCTTAAGTGTTAATTAAAAATAAAACAAAATGGTCACATTATCGCGACATATTTACCCTTTCCAGCATGGGTTCAACTCCCAAAGTTCACGACTAATAGAGCCAATTTTTTTGCAACAATCACAGCAGCACAGTTCTTTAAGTTCATCTCCACAAACTTGGTCCATCTAACAGTTTATTCTCGTCTGACCACAGCATGTTTCACAAGTCTGCAGTTTGCTTTTTGACAAATTCCAAATATTTATTTCATTATTATTATTTTTTGTGAACATGTATTTGAATGACTGCGTGTGAGGATCTTGACCCTTCTTGCTCAGTGAGAGGGAATACCGACGTTTGGGAAATAAAAAACACTATGCATCACTCGCAGACATCGATTGTTGGCGATTCATGTTCTTATGTTCTTAACTAAAAGAACAATCCAGCAATTAGCACATTGTAGAAAGAAAAACACTCATCGCAGCATTAAACTCTAATATGGAAAGCTAAACGAACTTGGTGAAAGCAGTATGGAAAGATGCAAGAAAACACAGGTTCAGAGGGCATATGTTAGCAAAAACTAAAACATGATAAAAACTTTACCTTAAGTCTAAGAAAGCACTTATTCCCCTTACCTGAACAGCATTTGTTTCAGCTGTCTGGTAACCATAGCCACAAGGGGTGGTCGGCCAGTATTGAGCGTATGGAGCTCCACGTTGGACGCCATCATCTGCGTGGCCATCTCCGCATCGGCAGCCACGCCGGCTCCACAGCAGCTGCAGGACACACAAAACATTGGTTTTAATGCTGGAATTAGATTATAAAACGTGGCCTATATTCATCACCCCCCCCCCCCTTTTGTAAATTTTTAATTTTTTTTTAATTTTTTGGGCTCCACGTTCTGTTTTGGGTCTTCTGGGCAAAATGGTCCAGAACAATCACCATTGATGTTGCCAAGCTCATTTTACAGGATATATCATGCATAAAGCAAACAATAATTCCAGCATGGAGATATCCATCATTCTTTAACGAAACCTAAAAGCTGATTTCATTGTACTCATTTTTTCATTTGACCCAACGGGCTTTCACAGGTGAATATACAAAAGTAATAAACAGGTTATTTACAAGGTACCTGCAGGGGTAACTACATGATACTTATTTGGGTATTTACATGGTCATTAAGAGGTACTCACTGGGCAATCACAAGATAGTTATCAGGGTACATGTAAGAGACCTACACAGTTTAGGATACTTATCTGGTAAATGAAGAGTATTTACAGGTAGTAATAGGGTTAAAATTATTCACGCCTTCATCACAACACGTTTGGACCACTGTAATTCATTGTACAAGGACACAGATCAGTCCTCATTACGTCGTCTCTGAGTGATTCAAAATGCTGCAGCCCAACTTTTAAATGGTACATGGAAACATGAGCATATAACACCTGTGCTGGCTACGTTTCACTGGTTACCTGTATCTTATAGAATTGATTTTAAGATTTTATTGTTAGTTTTTAAAGTTTTGACTGGGCTTGCTCCAACTTATCTACAAGATCTCCTTCATGTTCACTCTTCATCCAGAACATTGAGGTCGAACAACCAGATGCTTCTTGATGTTCCAAGATCCAGACTTAGGAGCAGAGGTGATCGTGCTTTTGCTGTATCTGCTCCCAATCTATGGAACAACTTGCCCATTCACATTAGATCTGTTCATAGCCTGGAACACTTCAAAATGCTGCTTAAGGCTCACTTTTACTCTAAGGCATTTAATTAATACTAGATCTGGCATTGTAACTTTTATCTGTTCTTATTGTTCATTGTAATTTTCTTTTTATGTATTTTAGTAATTTTTGTGTTGTTTATAGACTGCTGTGCAGCACTTTGGTGCAGCCATTGGATGTTTTTAAAGCGCTTTATAAATAAAGTTTGACATTGACATAGGGTACTTTGAGAGTACACAATGGGAACATGGTTATTATAATAAAGGTTATTCACAGTGTAATTACAAAGTAGTTACATGTGCTACAGGTTACGTACCTAGTATTAATGGTGGTACTTACATGATAAATTTAGTGCAGGAGATTCAACTAAGTTGCCCAGGGGCCACAGTTACAATAAGCTAATAACTCCGGGGTCAGACATGTAGATGTCATTACATAAATTTAAATCAAACATATTAGCAGGTGAACTGAGTTGTGTAGTTGTGTCAGTGATCATCTATATAAAAGGATCACCACTATTATGGGTATTTTTGTCATTTATGATTTTTTAAATGCAACTGGCTTTTTTAAAATTGAGCTCAGGCTCGTGTGATGTGGCCCCTGGACTGCCAACTGAAAAGCTCTGATATTGTTTATTTGGATACGTGCGTACTGGGTAGTTACTAGGGCTGTGTATTGGCAAGAATTTGGCGATACTATATATATCATAACAGAGGGGTCACGATACGATATATTCCGAGATATTGGGATACTGTAAGCAAGGCAAAATTTGCGATATATTGTGATTTTTTTTTTGTCCAAAAATTCTATTAAAGAAAAACCTCTTACTGACAAAAAAAGAAAGGCTAATGTTTACTTACAATGCTAATGCTACCCTTACTCTCTGGCGCTCAAGAGGTAGAGGAGCCAAATGGCTGGCTCACTGCTGCCAACTAGTGGTCAGAGGCTGAACTACAACATAAAAATGAACGGCTGGCAGGAAAGTTGACATTTTAAACCTTAATAAAAAATCGATACAGGGCTTTAGAATATTGATACAGTATCGAGAAATGAAATATCGCAATATTTCAGTGTATCGATGTTTTCTTACACCCCTAGTAGTTACATTGTACTACAGTGAACTTACAGTGTATATACAAGGTTTTTACAGAGTCATTAGAAGGTACATACAGTTACTGCAGGTCAACAGCTGAGGGGCCGAACATCCAGCAATTAAGGTCATGTAATTAATCCAAGTATTACAAAGATCTGTTACCTATGAAATAGTTTATGCACTTAATCATGAAAACATACAGAACCCTATAATAAAAGTCGTGGTAATAAAACAACAACAAAACCAAAAATAACACATTCTGCCTCCTATTTGCCACAAATAACATTTTGACATCTCTGAGTTTCCAAATTTTCAAACCAATTTTATTTTCACTTTCATAGTTTTATCTTCAACTGCTTGTAGTTTTATCCGTCTCGAGTGTGCATAGAAATGTTTTTACCAGCTTCTAGCCAAGATTCGGATGTTTCTATAAATACCAAACACGTCTATGCCTAACTAAAAGAACTTGCAGTAATTAAAGGAGAAAACCAGGGGTTTAAGCTTAAGAGATGAATGAACCAATTGGCGGGCACAATTTTGGTCACTCGTGGCTCGGATATGGCCCGTGGGCCAGCAATTGAATAGCACTGATATAGGTTACTAACTTACAGAATATTTATGGGGTATTTCAAATGTACAAACAGGTTGTATTATGAAGCCTTGTTACCTGTACAGTGCCACAATTTAGCTTTATTTTTAACATCCTTGGTCAGAGTCTTAATGTGACACCGATCTGAACAGATTTTACATACCTGTCTTGTTTTAAATTGAAAAAGCACAATGACAGAGCAGAATATGTACTCACTAGATCTTTGGCGCAATATAGTGAATCTTCATGCAGTTTTTATCAGCCACCACCATATCATCTGTGGCTCTTGTATCTGCTCCTAGAACCACTCCATCCTGAAACCAAGCAAAGAGATGCTCATTCCATCAGGCGAACAGAAAGGATTTATTTACTGTAGTCTCATTGCAGTCACTTATTCCAAACCAGGAAGTTGTGAAGCTTTTTGTTAATTTATTACTATGGAAATTTAAAAACTCATCCATATCTGTTCTTAATTGGTTAAATTTACATTATAGTAGACATTTCCTGAATTACTGGAGTGTTTTTTGTGTGAGACTGTCTTGTTCATGTGTCTCACCTTAAAAACCATCCCAGCAATGGTGGTTCCTGTCTTTCTGGCATTGGGAGCTTTGTATCCGGCTTCTGACAAATTGGACTCCAAAACTGCATTTCTGAAAACAAGAAAGGAGCAAAAAAACAGGACATTAGTGCTGATTCACTGCCCTGCCACCAGCTTCCGAGACCTTTTGTTGTTGTCAAACACACAGCAACTTTTTACCTGCGGGTGTTTTCAAAGGAGAAACCTCCAGTCTGCTGCTGATGGGGATTCAAACTGTGCAACATGTTAGGTGCTGATCTGAAATAAATAAACTGGATGTTTAATGAAAAGTCTGTCTTGCTGTGTGCCTGCCTGACTGAATAATGTCAGTGCTGTTCAGCAGTTTTTACTTTTACTTTCTCTTCTTTAGCACAGGCCAAACCTCCCAGCTCTACACTGTAAAAGATGTCTATTCTAACCAAGCATTTGTTATCTCATAGTTCAGTTGAATATGAAAATTAATTATTTGAGCACTATACGAAATATAAACAAATTCTACATGGCCACTTCTGATTATTTTTTGACTGAAAATAAAGCTATTTTTGAGCAGTGCTTTAGAGTTTTACATATTTTTTTTTGCAGAGTATGAAATGTGAAGTATCAAGGTGGAACCTGAAGAGTAGAGATAACAAAAGAAGCAGAAGTTTAACCCTTTACTGAAGCAACAATTAGGCCTTTTAAAGACTAGAGAAGCAGAGCCTGAGCCAAAGGGGTGCTGGGATGCCACCCAGTTAATTGATAAGTCATTACACATGGCATTGAAAGATGATCAATTCAAGGAAATGAGGAATACAGCTGTCCTGCCTGCCAATCAGTGTGATGAAGAAAACAATGACTTTTCTGAACCTCTGAATTAATATTAAGCAACAGTTTTGTGCAATGGTTCAGGTTTAAGAAACACAATAACGTGACATGACGATCAACAACAGCATGGAACAATATTAAAGGGCAAAGTTTAATAATTCACAATTAAGTATGTTCAACAAGACATCAGTATGCTCTATCTCTATTACCTTGTTGTTGTTGTTGTTGTTTTCTTTTTATGCTATTAATAATATGTTTATGTTATAATGTGAATGTACCAGCATAAAATATCTAACATAATAGTTTCCGTTATTTAATCCTGCCCCGCTTAAAAGCCTTGTATAAAAGTGTAGCTCTGCCACTGCTTAAGGTATGTAACAACTTTATTAATCGTTTATGGCAGCGTTCGCCTGTGGAAACATGAATTGTTTTTATATTCTTTACAACTTCACTGAGTCAAATTACCATATTGCCTTTTTGGCTGCGTGCGCATTTATGAATTGTTTGTAAGCAACGTCACGTTCAATCAAGGGCATAAATATGATCATCCAACTAAGATGGTGCTGCATTACTGTTGGGAACATTATCAGTTGAATTGTAATAGTTTTAGATGGACAGGCTAAAAATCTTGGTTTAACTATGCTCCAGTATAGTGAAACAGTTCGTCAGTCTACAATTCCACCATGGTTATTTGAATCTCCAGAAGTTGATCTTCAATTGGGGGAAATTCTTAAAAAGGGAAAGACTCCAATATGGGTTGTATTTAATAAATATTTTGAAAGATATAAAGACAACATAGTTATTTATACAGTATATATACTGTATATATATA
>NW_013952417.1:284568-297589 GCF_001266775.1 Austrofundulus limnaeus | reverse complement strand
ATACAGTACAAGAATTTTTTTCTTCTGCTGCCTTTCATTTTGTTTTATTTGTATTGTTTTATTGTGTGAAATGTTTTGTTTGTTTTTAATTAAATTAATAAAAGGGTAATAATTGTTTGAGCGGAAGGTGGAAAGAGAAAGTAATTGTGACTCAACTTAGAATTGGGCATTCTGGGCTTCATAGTTCTCTCTTTAGGAATAAGAAAACATGAGAATGGGGCTTGCAATTATTGCAATCAGATGGAAACAGTGGAGCATGTCTTGTTAAAATGTGATAAATACTCAGAGGAACGTCAGAAAAAAAGAAAAAATTAGGACTGTCTCTGATTAATTTTTTAGTAAATAAATCAAACTATGACAGAAACCACTAGCTTAGGTTTCTAAATAATACTGGGTTAATTAATCGTATTTAGACTATGTGTATGTAAGTGTGTGTATGCCGGTGCATGCTCATACATTCATACATGTATTTATGTGAATTTACACGACACTCATCATTGAAGTGTGTTAAATTCCCTCTGAGATCTGATGACCACACTCCAGTCCAATAGGTGGCGTTAAATACACCTTGTTGGTTGCCAGCCGCCAATAAAATTTAAACGAAGAAGAAGAACGTCACGTTCACGCTCGTCCATTCAGAGCTGTTAAAAGCCGATAGTCCCGCCTCTTTTACAATCTGATTGGACGAACATTTAACGCACCGTCATTTGAATCTTACGGCTGCTGAAGCATCAACTCTGTTAGGAGGATTTAAACACCTCGGGAACAGCGTTCTTCACAGGTATTTTATAATCGCTCTTTAAGTTTAGATAAACAGTTAATGTTACGTTTTAACCCTGGTTTCATCCGGCCGATGGACACACACACACACACACACCCTCATTTAACTGTGAAAGCTGTGTTGTCGAAGGCGTGATGCTCTGCTGTTACATATTTTCATCATCAGGCGTTTTTGATACGGTTAGTTTAGCCATGTCAAATAAAGGTTATCCAAAGGTATCTAAATGATATTCATTGCTCCTTCTGGAAGTTGTTTTGGCAGCAGTGTGTGATCTGCACGAGTGGACAACCTGGTACAGCAATAAATAATATCTGAACAAGTGTAGAGATTTGCAGTTTTCAGATGTTATTATTGATAAGTAGTTTTTAAATTAGTGTTCCAAAACTGAAAAACAAGGGCTTAGACACCAAAAGTTCTCACTGTTTTGATGTATCAGTCCAATGAAGGGGAAAATACATTATTATATAAGCAATAGGACTAAAATTGATAAAAAGATGAGGTGGAAACTCATCAGGGAGGCTGTCATCCTGGTCTGTAGTAATACTTTGGGAGCTGCAGGTTTTGACAAGTACTGGTTGTGTTCTGCGTGTGAATAATCTGTTTTTTTAACAATAGGTGTTAATTAGGTGTCAACGATAGCCATGTGATGTGAGTATCAGTCATATGGAGGCAGTGCTTAAAAGCCTGAATTTTGCCTGAAACTCTCAGACTGAAGAAGTCTCTTGGAGGAGAGACGAAACGTTTCATTAGAGAAGAACCCGTCCAGAYGACCTARACAATTTTTTTRRTTTTMMWTTTTTTTACCTGGATTACTGAGATGCATCAGGACAATAATCAGATTTCTTTATAATATTTCTGGATGATGGGTTAGAGCAGGGGTCTGCAACCTTTACAGCCAAAGAGCCCCTCGGCAAAAAGAGTCTGGAGCCATTAAATGTGCCACTACTATGCTGTGATCCAAAACTGAAGGCTGTAATTAAAACACAAAGTGCATCAGCATAGTATCAGCTTCAAGGTTTGCACACTTATGCAACCAATTTCTTAAGTCTTTTTTTAACATCTTCCCCCACATCTACAGTGTCACAGTAAATGTGTAAAACATTTACAGTTTTGTGGTTTTGGTTTGCTTTTAATGTCACAAAAAACTAGTATTCTGCAGAGTTTTTAAATCCATAGTATTTCCTTATATCTGTACACTGTAAGGTTCATAACGTGCTACAAATTTGGACTATTTTCAGCAAGTCTGTAAACGTCAGCTAAAGAGGTCATCATCAGTTTCAGCTTTTATTTGGATGTGTTGTGTTTGACATGTTTAACACAGTAAAGAACTGAAGGGTTTGTGTTGCTGTCTTTAAGCTTTCCACAGCGAGGCAGTGGCTGCAGTCCTCCTCCTCTCGTGCCGAGCTGACCCGTGCAGCAGAGACTATGCGTCGCACCGGTCCTGCCAGCCGCAGGAAGGCAAGAACTCCTGTTCGTCGCCCTCCTGTGCCGTCCCCACCGTTATCCGGTTCAAAGCCAGGTTGGTGTGAGCGGAACTAAAGGCTCATTTTGTCAAACGTTTTGGGCGTGTGTAGCGTGTCGCAGCCGTGAAAAATGGGACAAATACACATCAAACACACGTTTTCCAAAGTGAAAAGGAGAATATGAAGGTTTAGTGACGCTTCAAAGGAGAGTCGTGATGACAGCCTGATTCTGCTTTTCTAGGAAAGTCTCCTGTGTCTCCCAGGAAAAAACGATTCAGACCAGGAACCAGAGCCTTAATGGAGATCCGTAAGTACCAGAAGAGTACTGATCTTCTGATCAGGAAGGCACCCTTCGCTCGCCTGGTGAGTCAGACAAACAACTCAACCAGTTGTATAAATGTTGAGCTAAACGTTGGTGTGATAGTAGCTGAGCATAATACCCAACACGTACTTCAAACACAATATCTTTACTTAAAAGATTAACAGTTGGCTAGAGCCCTGTTTGTCTGCTAACAAATGATCTTATTATCCACTGGATGGGTTTTTATGAATGTATCAGAAAGTAATCATCGGGTGTCAAATCTGTTGTTGACTTTTTAAAATTGTCAGTTTTATCCACATGTTGAAGTTTAATATGTAACATGACTTAATTTATGTACAGGGTTCCTGCAGATCCTTAAAAAGTCTCTTAAAAGGCATTAAATTAATCAATCCAAAATAAGGCCTTAATTAACCTTAAAATGTCTTAAATTAATCTTTTAGAAGTCTTAAAAATGTTAAACATTGGAAATAGGATGACTGTAATTCATCTCAAATATTAAAATAATTGGTAACATTTATTTTTTTTAAATATTCACATGCTGACATTCCCTTTTGACATCACTTCCTGTTATTTCACGTGCAAATATCTCAACAACTGTCCATCTGTGCAATGGGAAATTTGTTTTCTAATATGTTAATATTGTCTTTGCAAAAATGCATTAACTTTTCTTACAAATTTTGATGTCACGGGCACTTTAGGTTTCATCTACAGCAAATTGGGGTTAAGACCCCACTGTGGGTCCTAAAACTCTAAAATTTGTTCGTTAAACTGACTGCTACAAATGTTTTTGCTATATTTGACGAAAAAGCAGTTGGATATGGATAAAAAAATTTGATCTGTTAGCAAAATATCTGAATACTTTAACCGAAAATACTTTGATTCACGAGTTGCTGCTACAGCTTTTATTTTTTTGTCATTTGTGTTTATTATGAAAGTGGTCTTAAATTTAATGTCATTTGGCATTAAAAAGTCTTAAATTTAGCTTTCTTTAAACTGTAGGAACCCTGTATGTAACTGCAGCGTTTTGCTCAGTAGTTCAGTTTGATGCAAAACAAACTGTGGTTAGTTGTTGCTAAAACAGCTACTGTATATTCTTGCTCTCTGTTTTATCACACATACATATTCAAGAAATGTTAATATTGAAAGGTTTCCTTTCTCAAACAACTCATTTCACCAGCCGCCATTTATACCAGAGTGTTTGAGATTAGCCTGGTCCTTGCCTTCCTACGCAGTTCCACTCAATTCTAGTTTCCTTCACTGCTCTGTCTGAGATTTCACCCATAGACAAGGATTTCTTCAGGAGCATTTCATTCGGGCCAATCAGAGAACAGAACGTCGAGTTTCTGCGCAGTGTCTGCTAGTTAGTTTAGCATACGGCAGTGGAGGAAGTGAATAAAGCCAGTCTGTGTTGATAAGGCTTCCAAATTAAATCAAATTTCTCTGACAAAGCAGCAGCTCTCATTTACAGCCGTCTTGTTCGGCTCGTTACTTCTCTCCTCTCGGTAGGGATGTTTACTGTACAGAGCACGCAATTTCCAGTTAGCTTCTTAGCTTAGCCTCCTTCACAGTGGAGTTGTCACACATATGTCGCGGCAAACCGAGCCAATTAATTTAAACTTCAGCAGAGGCCACGCCTCCAGCAAGAATCCCTTCTCTATAGCCGAGAGTCCAGACCCTCGTATGAAGCAAATTGAAGGACAAGGGTCTGGTTTACCAGGCTAGAATAAGATTATCTTAAGTTGAGAAATGAAGTTTTAACTATTTTCATCAAATCTTCAAAATATGTCACACTCACTGTGATTCCTGCATCATGGTTTAACTCAGTAGCCATTTTTGTGTTTTCTAACGTCAGCTGGTTGTCATCTTAAATTTGGATGCTTTCAAAGGCTAATCGGTTGTAGACATGCATAAAGTGACTATTTCCTGAAAAAATTTGTTTTGGTTGTTTTTAATATTTTGCGAACAGACAGACGCAGACACAGGAAAAATCATGGCCCTCCTGCTTTTGGTAGAGGGTGTTTAAGAAAACAGAGTAACAAGCGAATCTGCTAAATACCAGAAATGTCTGAGTGGATGATGAAAGCTTACAGAGGACAGAAAATACATTTATTTATTTATTATTGCACCCATTATCTTTACCCGCTTCTTTCTTTCTGGATCATGGCTGTCACTGTGCGAGGGGCGGGGCACACCCAGGACCGGTCTCAAGCCCATCACAGGGCCACATATAGAGACAAACAACTATTCACACACTCACAGAGTTACCAATCAGCCTAAAAAGCAGGTTTTGGACTGTGGGAGGAAGCACAAGTAAATTTATTTTCAAAGATGAGGAATTTAATCAACCTATTTTGTTTTTTTGTTTGTTTGTTTGTTTGTTTGTTTTTTTGTTTTTCCCTCTTTCACCTTTTCTTGTTAATAACGGCTGCTCCTCTTGGCTCAGGTTCGTGAGGTGTGCCAGTCTTTTTCCATGAAAGGATACCGATGGCAGGTTTATGCTCTGATGGCCCTGCAGGAGGTAAGCAGCTACATTCTTCAAGAGCAAAATTATCTTTATTGTTAGGATTATTTATTTAATCCTTTCAGGCATACACTCTGTTCCTACCAACCACGGTTATCTTTCTGCCACTGGATAAATACTCAGAAATGTCTGGAATTCACCTTTAACATTTTGGACATTTTAATCTAAACTGGCTGTTTGTATTTAGGGCTCATTCTGACTGCCGAAATTAATACCTTTCAATTTAGTTTCATCAGACCACAGGACGTCTTTATAGTTAAGGGGTCGTTGTCCCTGTGTGCGTTTGTTCCCTTTAATGAAGATTTTTTAGTTGATAGGCCTTAAGTGAATTTGTCAGTAAATAGACAACAACTGTGGCTAAAGATCTTTGTTCTTTCTCATGTGCGTTGTGTTTGTGTGCCTCTCCCCGTGCTCCCAGGCTGCAGAGGCATTTCTCGTCTTGTTATTCTCAGACGCCAACCTTTGTGCCATCCATGCCAAGAGGGTCACCTTATTTCCTCGTGACATTCAGCTGGCCAGGAGACTCCGTGGGGTGGATAACCTGTAAAATCCACATGACAACGGGGAGAATGCCAGCAACAGAAAGAACATTCAGTCACCCAGTACCTCTGTTCCAAGCACTATACTATAAATAATATACTATACCACTGTGTGTGGTTCAAACATTTAGACATGTTTTAATTGTTTTCTTAAAGTGAGAGACATTTGTGGTTCTGGTTGCTTTTATTACTGATACACTTTTATCTGCTAATTTAATTTTGACATGTACATAATGCTTTTAAGTGAAGTATGCTTGTTTTTTTTAATAAAATGTTTTTTTTGTACAATACACTTTTTTATGAAGCAAGTTTATTTTTTTATGTTGTGACTTTGCTGATGTTGTAATTATTTCAAATGAACATTTAAAATAAATTGCAAATATCAGTAGACTTATTGCATTTGGACCTACCACTTCAAACATTTCCACTTCACTGATTAAAATCCATTTTTTAATGAAAGAGCATAAAGATGCAGGTCACAATCAAAACACATAAATCAAATGAGAAAGCTAAGGAAAACAAGGAAAGAATAAAAGTGGCAACAATGTTTGAATTTGTCAGGTGCCATCACTTTGGTTTGGTGAAGAAAATACTATTTAAAAAATCTAAAAGCTGTTCTCAGTCAAAATGAGAACCTCTTGTCATTTTCAGAGTTGTAAAGTAACTAAATACAAATACTTTGTTACTGTACTTAAGTAGAATTTTTGGGTATCTGTACTTTACTTGAGTAATTTATTTTCAGCCTACTTTTTTACTTCTACTCCTTACATTTTCACACAATTATCTGTACTTTCTTATATTTTTTTAAAAAAGGCAAAAAGAAAGTTGTTACTTTTGTTTCATTTTTGCTTGTTTTCATTGCAGCTTATTGTAATAAATAAATACTATCCATATAATATGTGCCTCCTAGATGGAGTTAATTTAATTGTGGTTGAATGAGAAGTATAAATGTGTAAAATTCTGGTTCCGTATTAGTTTGTACACAAACGAGTCATGTCACACTCCAGCAGGATATAATCATTAAAATAAAAGGTATTTGTATTTCATGAATTATAATATTACATTTGGCCGCAGCCCTCAGATTTTCATTTTGGGGAAAAGGTTTGTGCGGCTTTGATATATGTATATAAACTGAAACAGCTGGACTAGTATATCCTTAATTTAACATAAATTAATTATTTTAATACAATAAAGTCATTTCTGCATTTTTTTGGGGAGGTCACCTCCTCATAAATGTCATTACAGAAAATCTAACTGCTCGTTTTAAATCAGTACTTAAACTTTTAATACTTAAGTACAAAAAATTTCAGATACTTTGACTTTTACTCAAGTAATATTCCTAAAGGAGACTTTAACTTTAACCAAAGTATTTTTGTGTAAAATACTTGTACTTTTACTCAAGTATCATTTTGTGGTATTTATACAGCACTGGTCATTTTTGTAAAATGAGAAGAGAAGAACATAAACTCACCAGTAACCTGTGGGGGAAAAAGCTGAGCCCTTCTTTGACTTCACTGTTTAACTGCAACCTGTAGGTGGCAGTAATGAACCCTTCACAGAAACTGAACAGTAAAATCGAGGAAGAAGAAATGGTAAACAAACGTTTACCAATGCGCATGCGCAGCTGCGTTCGGACAGGACCGCTCAGTTCAGTTCCTGGTGGGAAAAACTAGACGACATTTAACCGCTCAGGCTTTGTCCTCTTCTGTTTAGATGGGATTTTGACGTCTTTGAAGTGAGGATGTAACCAGAGACTTCTACAGTCTGCTACTTTGAGACAGAAGCGAAATGTTTTCAACCAACATGGAAACAAAAAGAGTGGAGATCCCCTCCAGCGTACTGGATGATCTGTGCAGGTAAGCATAGCACACACAGTTTTGTTGTTTGGGCAAAACATAGACGTTATTATGTTTAATTTAATCGTATTTTGTCCAACTTTTAACTTAAAATCAAAGCTAGCTAATACTATATGTTATGGCGCAGAATGCTATGTAGTTTCTAGTTCTCATAAATGTAATAAACCCTGTTTATAAGCAAAAGCATCATTTACATGAAGCTGATGTTAGAGCTTTATGTTGAGAGCTTTGTTTGAAGTAAGATTTTAAATAATATTCTGAATTTGACAGGGAGCCAATGGAGAGAAGCTAAAACTGGAGAAATATGATCTCTCCTTCCATCTCATTAAAACTCTAGCAGCAGCATTTTGGATCAACTGAAGGATTTCTACAGAATTTATTTGGATGCCCAGATAATAAAGAATTACAGTAATCCAGCCTAGACGTGATAAATGCATTAATCAGTTTTTCTGCATCCGTTTTGGACAAGATGTTTCTAATTTTAATAATACTACGCAGGTGGAGGAAGGCAGTCCTGGTAACATTTTTAATGTGGGGGTTATAAGACAAAAATAACACCAAGGTGCTTTACATTAGAACTGGAGGCCAGATTAATGCCATCCAGAGGAAGTGAAAGGCTTTAAATCTTATTACTAAAATGTTCAGGTCCAAAAACCACAACCTCTTTCTTATCCGAGTTTAGAAGCAGGGAATTGTGTCATACATTTTTTATGTCTTTAAGACATGCTTGTAGTTTAAGTAACTGGTTGGATTCATCGGGTTTCATAACTAAATAAACACACAACAGATTCCACCATATTGCTGCTTATCACCCTTGCAGCTTGAATAGGATTTAAAAGAGAACAGAGCAGCCTGGTGCTGCTGATTGGATATATTGATTGACTGTTCATATAATCCTCATCTATAAAAGCAGATGTTTTGACAAAACACAAAGGAGGGAAGAACTCATCTGTAGGGTGGAACGATATTAGAAAATGTTGTGATGGCAATAATATTGGTAAATATTGCAATGACGATATCAGGTGTGATATGTCTTTTTTCCTTCTTACCTTTCGAATCTGTACGTCCTATTCCATGTGAACAAGGTCATTTGTGTCTGCTGTGAGCTTTTGCTGCCGTGAGATTCTGTCCTACTGTCTAAATATTGTATTAGCATGGAAAATACAAACTTTTAAACTCTTGAAATAAAGGTCCTTCTCCAAAAATTAGCATATTGTGATAAAGTTCATTATTTTCTGTAATGTACTGATAAACATTAAACTTTCATATATTTTAGGTTCATTGCACACCAACTGAAGTAGTTCAAGCCTTTTATTGTTTTAATATTGATGATTTTGGCAAAAAAGTAAAGAAAAAAGTGATTTCCATCCATGGATGGATGGAAATCACTTTTGTTAACTTGAGGTTCGATTGAATAAAAAGCCTGGTGCATGTACAGTAAACGCTCGTCATAATCGGATTAATTAATTCTGTGCCCATGTAAACAATACATTAGGATTTTTAAAATCTGAATACATTTAAATCCGATCAAAAAATGTTGCAAATGAAAACATAGCAGGCATTGGCCCAATGACTATATGAGGCTGTAGATCAGATAGTTTTCACTCATGGTGCTGAATTTATCTTTGAATTATATTAAAATTAAACATGAAATACAAGCAATTACATTAGACATTTAAATTAGTTTTGAGTACACATTATTTGCACACCATATATAATATGATAATTTAATAATATATGAACAATTTATGAAATGTTCCATAAGTCTTTGCTCCCTGAGCGAATGTCAAACTTTCACCAAGTGCACGGGTTAAAAAACTTGCTGCTAGCATAATCATTAAAAATAATGTCTTTACTTAAAAACGTATTTGTTTTTCATGTATCAAATTACTGCATTAGGCCCACAGCACTCAGATAGATTTTCATTTTGGCCCTCTCGGGGTAAAAAGTTTGGGCACCCCTACATTAAAAAAAAAAAAAATCAAATAGTGTAAGAATACTGCCATACTGCTAAACGGACCGTAATCTAATACAAGTACCATAAAGCAGCTTCTGACTTCTCTTGTTGGTGTGTTTCTGTGTTTCTTCAGCCGGTTCATCCTTCACATCCCCAGTGAGGAGCGGGACAATGCTATCAGAGTGTGCTTCCAGATTGAGCTGGCCCATTGGTTCTACCTGGACTTCTGCATGCAGAACACTCCAGGAGCACCTCACTGCGGGATCAGAGACTTTGCCAAAGCTGATATCCTTACACGTGGCTTATGATAACATTGTTTTAAAGCAATCAGAACGTTAATGTATTGTGATTTATCTGTGCGGAAAATGTATATTTAGCAGTTAGCACTAGAAGCCAAATGGGGCTGGTGCTCATGCTAAATCGTGCTTGTAGACCTAGATTTCCTTGACAGCTGCTAACTTTTCCATCATTGTCCTTTTTTGTTGCCTCACGGAGAAGATGTGCAGAAAGTTCTCGAGCAGTGGAAGGAGTACAAGATGGGTGTACCAACGTATGGTGCAATTATTCTAGACGAGTCACTGGAGAATGTGAGTTTGTGTTGTGTTCAGTTCACGTCTAAAGAAAATTTGCTGTAATTTTTGTTTTATATGCCCAGCTGAGGATAATCAGGCTTTTGTCAATGTTCTTTAGCCAAGTAGGTTTATTGGGCCTCATGCAAGAACATGTTCGTATTCTTATCCTAAATTTCTCTTACTTTTGTTCGTACGAAGGGTTCGTACGAACATGTCACGTCAGATTCAACAAAATCTTCTATCCTCAGGAAAAGTGCGTAAATGAGCTGCGTAAATTACACCTGTTCTATCCAGCTGCTCGTGCACGCGAGAGGAGATTAGCATAATTACCACCCCAAAAACACCATATAAGGCTATGTTTCCTGCCTCAGATACAAGGAAGTGTCCATTCATGAAAATGACAGCGAAAATTAAAAAGAAAAACTTTACGAGTTCAGAGATTGAAGTCCGTCTGTCAGAGATCCAGAAAAGAAAATCTGTCATTTTTAGCAGGTCAGCTGTGGAATAAAAAGAGCTGCTAAAAGTATAAACAACTGTGTTAAATCATTTTCATTTATTCAGAAGCCATGGCGCTGCGCACCGAACCCCCCCCCCACAACACACACACGGTCTCAAGCGGTCTCAGTTGCGGTTCTGAAATATTTTAAAATAACATTTTAAAACGTTTTCAAAATATGTCTGGCACTTTGGAGAAAATCCAGGACTCACTGGAGGGATTATGTATCCCCTCTGGCCTGGGAACGTCTTGAGTCCCCCAGGACGAGCTGGAAGGTGTCACTGGGGAGAGTGGGGTCTCTCTGCTGCTGCTCCCACGACCCAATCATGGATAAGCCAGCCGGACGTAGAATTTATATTGTTAGTCCAAATTATTACATTTAAAATTATAACTCTAATTCAAGCAGAATAGCCTATTGTCAACATAATTATGGAGTGTGATTTATTTTCAACTCAAAATATCTTCAAACTAACGAAATATAAAGTTATTAGGGAGGAAAACCCGTCTGGATAACAGCAGACTGACTGCTCGTAAAATATACGACAGGTCTGGACCACTCGTGAATTTTGTTCGTATCTGAAAAAAATCTTAAGAATACGAAAACATTGGTGAATGCCACAAATTCTCCTAAATCACTCGTACGCACAATTTAAGAACAAATCTGTGCGTACGAACGGTTCTTGCATGAGGCCCAATGATGGTAAATGTTCGGGCTTGGTTTTTAGGTTATGTTTCAGTGAATTTAATTGCTATATTTTGATGCTGCTACTTGGAGACCTTAATATTTTTTTGAGATTGTAATTGTTCTGAAACATTTGAGAATCATTGGGTTAGACTGTAAATAATGAACGATGGTAGCTAGGGAAGTTTGTGTTTGTGCTTTAATTAGAACAACTTTTTTTTAGGTATTACTTGTTCAGGGCTACCTTGCAAAATCTGGCTGGGGCTTTCCAAAAGGGAAAGTGAACGAAGATGAAGCTCCCCATGACTGCGCAGTTCGTGAAGTGAGTAAAATGCCATTTGATATGACCAGCTATATTCTGTATATGGACTGGTGTATTAAGTTCAAGGTCCAACTTGATGAATGTTGTTCAGGTTTTGGAGGAAACAGGCTTTGATATCAAGAATCGCATTTGTAAGGACATGTACATCGAACAGAAGATCACTGACCAGTTGGTGCGGCTCTATATCATACCAGGAGTGTCCAAGGATACAAAGTTTAACCCGAAAACAAGAAAAGAGATCAGAGTAAGAACAGATTTTAATACTTTGGATTTTTTTTATTTCAGTATCTAAGAGGCATGTTTCATAATAATGTATTTTTTTTAGAATATTGAATGGTTTCCTGTTGAGAAGCTGCCCTGTCACCGAAATGACATGACCCCAAAGTCTAAACTTGGACTTGCCCCGAACAGGTTTTTCATGGCCATTCCATTCATGAGGTATGTGCATAAAGAAGTAACATCTACGAATCGTTTCTTTAGTACAGCAAATCCATCTGTATGTTTTAAGGAGACTAAGAAGTGGAGATAAAAATTAAAAACTTCCACAAGTGACTACTGTTGTTTAAAACCACTGAAGTGTTGGGCAGTGTTGGGCGGTATTGATCATTTTCATACAGCGGTATTACCGGGGCGGGGGAGAGACCATCTGTGGTATGTTGAGTCAGTGATATGTAACGGAGAAATGGCTGCTTATGAGCATTTACATGCATGTAACTGGATGTTGTAGAACCAGAGAAAGGTGTGGAAAAAGACTTAGCAGCTCTAATGTGTTGTCAGTTTTCATAGCAGTCTTGTGGAAATTTGGCGCATCACCTTACGTAACAAATACTGTCAGAATTTTTAAATACTGTCACCATATTATTTATTTATTTATTTATTTAACTTTTATTTTATTTATTTTATTTAAAGAGAACAACAAAAAGACACACATGAGGTAGGGCTGCGCGGTATATGCAGTAGACGGTAGAAACGGTATGAAGGTGGCCTACGGTAGAAATTTACGCTGTACCGTCATATCGTCATTACGTCATTACGTCATCGCACCTGTGTCAACAAGGCTGCGAGTTCAGAGACAACTGAGCAGGAGAAGTTCGAAATATAATGAAGAAATTCTAGCATTTTAAAACACGTATAGAGAGAATAAATCCTCAAAATATCCCCCTCTCGCTGTAGAAAAGTTATGTCGTGTAGCAGGATCATAATCACTTCCTCTCCTCTCCTCTCCTCTCCTCTCCTCTCCTCTCCTCTCGCTGCACATCGCGCAGAGCGCTTTAACAACTGTAGTTTTTCCACACCTAATTGTTGGAGAAAAAACTTGTTCTTTTAAGTATTATTACTCACAGAGGTGATTAAAAAAAAGACGTGGACATTCGTTCAGCCATAAATCCATTTTGCTAATGTAAAGTCGGCTTCTGCTCTGATGATGAAGATGATGATGAGCGCGCAGCAGAGCAGCAGCTGATAGCAGGCAGAAGCTCATTGGGCCTCATGCAAGAACATGTTCGTATTC
>NW_013952417.1:269946-284252 GCF_001266775.1 Austrofundulus limnaeus | reverse complement strand
CACCGTGCCCCCCCCACAGACACACACAGCGCGCTGCGCGGCGCAGGTGGTCTCAGATGCGGGTCTGAAATAAGCATTTTAAAATGTTTTCAAAATAAGTCTGGCACTTTGGAGAAAATCCTGGACTTGATCATTTATCCCCTCTGGCCTGGGAACGTCTCGGAGTCCTCCAGGACGAGCTGGAAAGTGTCTCTGGGGAGAGCGGGGTCTTTCTCCTGGTGTTAATTCACAGTGTTGATTTCCTCAGTGTTTTCTCAACATTGGACAGTGTTAAATAAGCTCCGCCCACTGTTAAGTCTCGCCCTCTTCCACCTCATGTCAGAAAGACTAGTATTTTCTCTGCAAGGAATGCTGGGTAATCTTGTAGAAATGATGTTTTTTACATGTTTATGACTATTAAAGAAGTTCATGAGAGTCAGAATGAGTTCTGGTTTGTTTTCTTGTTCAGTTTGATCAAGTTGTTCAAGTTTAAGTTTGTGTTATTGACCATAAATCGACACCCATGAGCGAGAGGTACTTCCTGGTGTGTGAAGGGTGACTCCATTATACTTTTCTACAAAATACTGAGTTGTGTTACTGCAACACTACACAGAGTTTGATTTTAACTCTGAGTGTTAAATTTACCCTCTCAAATATCTGTGCATTGACACCTTGTGGTGCCTGAAGTCAACAAGAGTATTTTCTTAATTTATTTTATTTTGTTTTTTACAAAAATAAATACACATTAGAAATATAACATAAAAAAGACCCAGAGTCATAACTCGAGGGTGAAACAGTCAATAAATATTAAAATGTGTCCATCCGTCCAGCCATCCATCGTACAGTAGAAGTACTGCAGTTAACACTGCCAGCAATTAACGCACATCTGCTTCATTTATTCTTCTCCTACCTAAATGCTTTATTTTTCTTTACTGCAGCATTTTGTTCTTATCATCCACTGCCACCAGTTTGAATTAGTTTAGTTGTGTAAGATACTAACATTGGATGAAATGCTATCTGTCTTTAGTTTATTAATATTTTAAGTGAAACTGTTATGTAGCTGATGCTGATGGAGGTCTTTCTGATCCTCCTGTCCAGGCCACTGAGAGAATGGATTGGCCGGCTGAAAGGTGACTCGGACAGCGATGAAGACTTGACAAATAACAGAACTACTCCATCCAAACCTTTAGACAACATCCGGTAAAAAGGTTTTGTCTTGGTTTGTGTTGTTTGTTTCAGGAGTTTCTATATTTGTACAAAAACAAAATTGTAATTTGAGAGATTTCAACTTATACAATAAAAAACTGTAATCTTTAGAAATGCTCGGTTGTTGTGTTGCAAACCAGTGCTGTAATCATTCATTTTCTTCCCCTCATTAATCTGCACTCAGGTCAAAATCTCGCTACGTCACAGGTACTTATGCATTTCCTGGAGAGAGCTGGACCAAACACAAGCAGCAGAAAACTCCAGGAAACCTGAGCCAGAATGAACTCAACCAGGTCAGAGAAACAGAGAACTCTGCTGTTATTGTGTTCACCATGACTTAAACAAAAAAAATGGAAAATCTTTTTCAACCGTCTATTTAATCCACAAAAGTCACTAATTCACAAAATTCCAGCCTGCACCTTATAAACAAATGGGCTATTCTGGATAAATTAAGGTATTTTTCGGTAAGTTTTCGGAGACCTTAATATATTAACATGTTGTAAGCAGGAGGTCTCAAACATTAAAATTACTGGTAACATTTATTTATATTTTGAAATAATTTACAGAATGCCTTTCACTGCTTTTGTATTTTGTGTTAAAATAAACATTTGGGTAAAATAGTTTTTTTTTACATTTGTGTTTATTGTGAAGTTGGTCTTAAATTTGTTTTAAAATGGCTTTAAAAAGTCTAAAATTTAACTTGTTTTAAGCTGTAGTAACCCTGCAAAAGAGACAATTTCTTAGGATTATTCACAAGGTATGACTAGTGATGTAGTGCATTTGTGCGTCACTACATATGTATGAAACTAATGATCTATGTTACTGGATTGGGTGTGGCTAGCACGTTGCTAGCTACACCGACGTGCACACACTGGAGCTCTGTTATGCATTGAGTTATGCAAGAATATCGACAAAATGAATAGATGTCAATGGATTGTGAGGCATCATCCTGTAGAAAAACTATAAAGTTCTTATTTCTTGCTCAAATTTTACAAACTATGGTTCAGAAAAGCTGAGGAAGTTGTGAATTTAATGGTTTACAGAAATTAAAAATAAATAACTAATTTAAATGACTAACAGAGGTTTAAAGTGATCCATGACTAACATTAGACTTTATTTAATAAACATACATTTTAACTGTAAAATAAAGACTAAAAATACTGTAGGCTGTTTAGTTTTTATCATTTTTAAACTAAAAGTTTAAAAATATTTTACACAGACAGAGCCATTTTATTTACACTCAAAGCATTCTGGGTAAATGATGGCGTGGATAGGTCATCGCTGTGAGGCTGCTAGTGAGTTATATCCACCCTGAAGGTTAATCTTGGACAATATCTGATGATCGACTCTTTTAAATGAAACCAGAGAGCGTTGACAGAGAGGAGAAGGTAGAAATGACTCAGCCTGMAACTGAAAATATGGATGGAGGACAACAGAGCTGCTTCATGGAAGAAGAACCTCAGCTTAGCCTGTTAGCTATAGCGTTAGCCCCTATCACCATATATATGTATGTATAAATGCTCACAGGTGGAGCCATTTTTTTTTACACAAAAAGCATTCTGGGTAAATGATGACGTGGATAGGTCATATATAGGTCGTATATATGCTCAGCTGTACACATTCTCCTCTCGTCACTGAGGTCCTCCATCCACATGACAGAGAGGGGAACACAAAAATGACTCAGCCTGCAACTGAAAATATGGATGGAGGACCTCAGTTTAGCTTGTTTGTCYCGCTAGCYCCGAGCTAATACATATAAGGCTCAGCTGAGGTTCTTCTTCCATGAAGCAGCTCTGATGTCCTCCATCTATATTTTCAGTTACAGGCTGAGTCATTTCTACCTTCTCCTCTCTGTCAACGCTCTCTGGTTTCATTTAAAAGAGRCGATCATCAGATATTGTCCAAGATTAACCTTCAGGGTGGATATAGCTCACTCACACAGAGGACCTATCCACGTCATCATTTACCCAGAATGCTTRGTGTGTAAATAAAATGGCTCCYRCRGTGTTAAAATATATTTTTAAAAATTTTCAAAACTAAACAGCCTACAGTATTTTTACAGTCTTTATTTTACTGTTAAAATATATGTTTATCAGATAAAGTCTAATGTTACAACTAATCATGGATCCCTTTTAAAATAAGCATTTTGCACTTCATATGTGTTAGAAGTCCATGTATGCTGACCAGCTAGACATTTATATATTTATCAACCAGACCTGATATATTTAAAATAAAATTTAAAAATTTAACTTATAGATTGATAGATAATATATAGACGTGTATATTAATATACATTTATAACCATCCATATTTAACATTTTTTTCTTCAATAGATTACTATAAAATTGCAAAATTACACAATAAAGTATGATATGTGTTTATACTGTTTGACACTTTTATGTCAGCTTAACTTTAATAAAGTTTTTGCTGTAAACTACCATCATTTTAACTCGAGCAGAAATTATTTCAGGTCACAAAGAATAGTTTAATGAATTTGTTTTTATGACAAAGATTAACTCTTCAGCTTCATATTTATGAGGGTTGTATGTGACCCACAGCTGGTACAATTAGTCTTTCTTGTTTTTGTCTGGAAATGTACAAAAACACACATACTGGGTGTAGAAAATATAATATCTATAATTAAACAGGCCCGTCTGATAGCTTGACAAGGACTGTATTATTTTAGGTTTATGATGCTCAATCATTACATTACTGTCTATCATTAGCGAGTCTACATCATAATGTCTGAATTATTATGCAGTCTAGTCAGTAATCCAGTCCATATTTTACTTGTTCAGTATCAGTAAATAATATAATTGACAACAGATAGTTGATTCTAAAAAAGGTTTAACATGAACATTGACGCTTATTAAATGTTAGCAAACAGGTTTTACAGTTAAAACCATTCATTTTGGTTAAATATGCATAAGATTTACCTGTGAAACATCATCCCTTTTATTCTTGTAACCTTGTAACAATTTTTATAGTATATATCAAAGTACTTTTGACATTTGTACATTTACTAAGCATTTGTTTACACTGTGCTACATTCTGCTTATTGATTTCAATGGATAGCGTTAGCATTAGCTCAGTGGATAAAAATCCCCCTTGCGAAGCACACCCAGGTCACGTGACAAAATGTGTTAAATTCCCAATATGTCCTTGGTCAAATCATCGCCACCTGATAGTTTCTGTTAATTTCCTTCTGCAGAAAGCTGTTTTGAAAGGCAGTGGGAAGAAAGGCCAGGACTCTCCTTGTGTCAAGAAAGGAGCTGGTGACATCAGCAACCAGCAGGTAGAAACAATAAATGGAAAAACTCACAATTACTATTAAAATCAAATATAGTCTTTTTTTATTGTAAGATTTTATAACAATAGTTTTTATAACATGTTTATTATAATCAATAGTTTATAACATGTTTATAAGATGTTATAATAAACAATAGTTTATTATAACAAGTTTATTGTAAGATTTTATAACAATAGTTTTTATAACATGTTTATTATAATCAATAGTTTATAACATGTTTATAAGATGTTATAATAAACAATAGTTTATTATAACAAGTTTATTGTAAGATTTTATAAATAAGGAGAAAAAAACTTTAGAAGAACATGTGATAATTAAAAAAAGTCATGTGATGTGATAATGAAAGGGATATACATTTTGAAGTTGGGCTCTATGCAAAAGTTATGAACAGTAATTATCTTACATGTTGTTTATAGCTCTTTGGACAGATTCATGTTGTAAAACAGCTGAATTCTGACTGGAGTGAAGAGCCAACTTCTAGTCTGAACTCAGCTAAGACCAGAGTGGATTGCTGCTTTTAAACTAACTCCAGTCTCCAAAGTTTCATAGCTGTTTGTGGAAACATTTTATAAACTTGTGCCCTTCCTTCACTTTCACATTATCTGGTCATCTATATAAAACATTATCAGCAGCAGTGAAGGGTAACACTTTTAGTGCAGCCTGAGGCCATTCTGGTATGAATTTGTTCCATAATAATCATGTGATGTGAAGCTGATGGTATTTTGCTTTATAATACTATTTAATGATAAAGATCTGAGTTGTTTTTAGACTGCAGTGATCTGTGGGTCTGCTTGGACTGTGTCGAAAGTTAATAACAGATTGTCTAAGCAGCAACATTTGCTTTGAAAGCCTTTTTTTATACTTTATTTTTTTATTTTTGAAATGTTTTTTATACAGAACAGGAGCGAGAAAGAAGAAAGAAATAATACTAACAAGAGTAAAAAAATAAAAAGATAATAAAAATAATAATACATTAATAAATAGTCACAACAAGGACATTAAACAGCACTCAGAACAGTGAGGTCACCAAGGGAGGGAAACAGCTACACTTCACAAAAAGATAAAACTGAAACTGACAAATTCTGACAGTCGGGTTACTGTAGATGTAAAGTTTCATGAAGAGTCAAACAGGTGGGAGATTTACCAAGTCATGCAAATCTGCTCCGCACCTAACCCCGGATTTCATTCCTAATAATGTTTTGCAATACTCAGCTTACTATCGAGTTCCGATATGTAAACCATTTCAACAAGTGATTTTTGATTTTGTTTTCCTGGAGTCTTAAGGAAAAAGTTAGCATTTCCATTTCACGTATTTCTTCTACCATGGCTAACCAGTCCCTCAATGTCGGTGGGCTCCCACTAAGCCACTTTCTTGTTATTGATTTCTTACTTGCTATTAGTAGTATTTTCAAAAGATACTTATCCTGAGTGTTGAGTTCACTTGGTAAACTACCCAGATATACAGTATAGTTTTAAAGTTATTCTTTATTTCAAATCCAAGAATTTTTCTTATATCTTTGGTAACCTTTGACCAATAGGAATAAATCAGCGGGCAGCCCCAGAAAATGTGGAAGTGGTCAGCCATCACATTATTACATTGTCTCCAACAGTGCCCTGATTCGGTCCTGCCGGTCTGAGAGAATGTTCTTTTGGGGGTTATAAAAAATCTAACAATATTCTTCCATGAAAATCCCCTCCAATGTCCTGAGCTTGTGGTAGTGGAGTTAGTTTGGCATATGTTTAGCCACTCATCCCCCGTCAGCATTATTTTTGCCTCCCTTTCCCATGAATTTTTAATATATATTGTTGATGTTTTTATTGGCTTCTAAGCACCCATATATTCTGGACAYCCTCTTCTTATAGGATTTACCTTTATAAGCATCAATAAAGATATTAATGAGGTCTTGATCATCTTTTTCCAATGTTTTATTGTTCTTATTAAAGTAGTGCCTGAGCTGCAGGTATCTGAAAAAATCTTGTTTGTCAAGGTCAAATTTTTCTCGTAATTGTTGGAAACTTTCCAGATTGGCACCAGAAGAAATCACACAGTATGAAGTTGTACCTTTACTGGTTAGTTGTTTGAATTTTGAATCAAGTTGTGCTGGTACAAAATCCCTATCATGTTCAATCCATCTTAAGAAGTGAGTTTTCCTCTCTAAGAGTGGGTTGCAAAACTCTCTAAACCAGATGCTGAGAGGGACTTTTGTGGAGACACACAACTCATCTGCATGTTTGTTCTTGAGATGTTTATCCCCCAGTAGGGCTTGCAGGGGGATGTCGATTTGGCTTAATTCTAAATCTTTCCATTTTGCTTCATACCCCTCTTCACACCAGTGAACCACAAATTGCAGTTGTGCTGCTTTGTAATAATTTTCCAAACATGGGAGAGACATTCCTCCTTTGTCTCTTGGTAGTTGTAGCGTTTTATAATGTACCCTTGGTTTCTTATTTCACCATATAAACCTGGAGATAATCCGGTTCCACTCATTAAACTGCTTGGTAGGAATTTCTATTGATAAAGATTGAAATAGGTACAGCAGTTGAGGTAAAATGATCATTTTTATGATTTCAATTCGACTGTACAACTCGAGCGTTAGTGGGGCCCATCTGTCCAAGTTATTTTTTATTTTATTAGTCATAGAACCGTAATTTACTTTGTATATTTTGTTTAAATTTTTGGTAATATTAAAACCTAAATATTTCATGATTTTTGTTTTCCAGTTAAATTTGAACCAATTACTTATATCCTCTTGGGGTGAGTAATTAAAGCAGAGGGTCTGAGTTTTTCCAGTATTTAATTTATAACCTGAATAAAGTCCAAATTGGTGGCGGCAGGACATGAGGTGAGGTAGACTGGCATCTGGGTCAGATAAAGTCACCAGAACATCATCGGCGTATAGACATGTTTTGTATTCTCTTCCCTTAAATATGATTCCCTTAATTTCTGGGGCTTCCCTAATTTTTTGAGCAAGTGGCTCTATAAAGAGAAGAAGAGAATTGGGGTCAGAGGGCATCCTTGTCGGCATCCTCGTTCCAGTGGGAATGTGCCTGAAAGGCCGCCATTTAATTTGATCCTTGCTACTGGCGAACTGTATATTGATTTTAAGCAACTTGTGATTGTGTTGTTAAAGCCAAACCGCTGTAGAACCAGATATAAGTATTCCCATCTTACAGAATCAAAGGCTTTTTCAGCGTCAAAACTAATTGCTAAAGATTTTAAATTATTTCTGCTCATAGTGTCGAACAAGTGTAACGTTCGCCTCACATTATCCCGAGTACATCTATTTTTAACAAATCCTCTCTGGTCTGTGTCAGTCGATTAGGGGATAATATTTTCTAGTCTACTGACAATTATTGAAGTGAATATTTTATAATCAATGTCCAAGACAGAAATGGGCCGGTATGAGCCACATTCACTTTTGTCCTTTCCTGGTTTTGGTAAAACGGATATTATCTCTTGTTCCCAGGATGGTGGAATCTCACCTCCTTTAAGGACATGATTAAAACATTTTAACAGCAATGGTGTTATAGGTCTCCTAAAAGTTTTGTACCATTCAGCTGGTAATCCGTCACCACCTGGTGACTTACTTGTTTTTAATTTTGAGATAGCTTTATCAACCTCTGCTGGTGTTATTTCTGCAGATATCCACTTATTTTGCTCCACGCCAATTGAGGGGAGATCCAATGAGTCTAGAAACTGCTTTACTGAGGGAAGCTCCGTTAGTTCGGGTTGACTATACAATTTCCTGTAATATATTTCAAATGATTTTTGTATTTCGTCAGGTGAAAAACACATCTGGTTGGAAATGGGATTTTTAATTTTATAGATGGTTCTGTCTAGTTGTTGTTTTAATCGCCAGGCTAATAATTTTTTTGCCCGAGGTCCATTTTCATAGTAAGTTTGTTTTGTATATTTGAGATTAAATATCACCTTATCATTGAGTTTAGTATTTAAATCCGCTCTTATTGCAGCAATTTGCTGTAGAAGATTGGGGTCTTTGGTTTCAACATGATTCTGCTCTAAAATGTTTAACTGTTTAGTCACTAAATTGCTCAGATTTCTCTTTTTTCTTCCTTGATGCCCACAGTATGATTTTCCCACGCAGTACTGCTTTTGCCGCATCCGCATATACTTGGGGACATATCATTGCTGTTATTAAAATCTATATATTCCATAAGTTCCTTGTTAATAAATTCCTCAAATTTGTTATCGTTCAACAGAGCTGTGTTAAGTCTCTCTCCATATTGTTGTCTTGGGATGAGAATCTAAATATAGTTTCAAATATACCCCAGAGTGATCTGACACATCCCTAGTACCAATACTACAGTCTAGAACCCTGTATCTGTCTGCTCTAAATCAGAAAAAATAATCAATTCTTGAGTAAACTCCATGAGGGTGAGAGAAAAAGTGAACTCCTTAGCCAATGGGTGGCATTCCCTCCATACATCAACGAAGCCAATCTTTTTAACAAAGCCAATCTTTTTAATCATTTTTTTTATATACAGAGATTCTGGGCTGATTTTTTTAAAGGGTTTGAGAAATCCAGGGAAGGATGCAGTTGTGCATTCCAGTCCCCCCGATATATCAAAACACCAGCTGTTTCAGTCACTATAAGATCAAATATTTTATCAATAAGTATTTTGTCATGTCCTGGAGGTCTATATATGTTGAGTAAAGTTACTTCATTTGAGTCAAGTGTTCCCCTTACCAAAACAAAACGGCCTTCTTTATCTGTAATTTGTTTGGATACCTGAAAGTCCACATTATTTGCAATTAATATTGCCACGCCCCTAGAGTGTCCATTTGAGTGGGAGGATTAAAATGTCTTTTTAAAACCCTTTTTTAAAAATTTTACATGGTTCTCTTTTGTTAAATGGGTTTCCTGCCAGAAGATTATTTGTTGCTGTTCTCTCTTCATCTTAGCTATAAGCTTTCCTCTTTTAATTGGATTCTGTAACCCGTGTACATTAATAGTTATAAATTTAAATGGTTGTTGGAACATAAATCTTCAAATGAATAAATCCCTCTAACTTACATATCCAAGGTGACCTTAACAATAAAACATTTACAAGACTCAAAAACATAGAACCTGGAACTTGAAAAAGTACAAAAGGAACGACTTCCAACACAAAACGACTCATTAAGGAGTCCTTGATGAAGAGAAAGGCCCCCATGAGGCTCTTCTCATGGGGGGTCTCTCCAGTGCTAACTGACCTAGCTCGGTACGAGTGTAAGCTCAGTGCACAATCAGAGCCTTTAAACCGGCTCCCAAACAACAGTCAAGCATTATCTACTTTTAAATCAGTAACGTTTCTTATTAACATTAGCGAAGGTTAACTTAAGTGTTGTTATAATGGTGTCTGACACAGTGTCTCTCTACGAAAATGTTCAGTTCTCAGTCCACACGCTGGATCAGATCACTGTGATTGTTTATCTTACCGCATGAGTTTAAACGAGAGACACGTTTGGAGAAGCGGCAGCATCTCCAGCCTCATGACGAAATCCGCTGAGTTTTTTCTGCGTTCTTTCTCCGTGTGCGTCGGGGTTACTTCGTTTGATCTCCTTCGTCACCCAGGACAGTCTGTCCAGCTTCTCCATCTGCGCTGCCGTGTGGGAACCAGCGTTGCTAGTAGTGCAGTCAGGCGCGAGACCCCTCTTCTGCAGATCCTTCATGGCGTCCGCCGCAATGCTATATATGATCGGGCCACCATCAAAAAACACACGGAGCTTAGCCGGCGATGGGTTTGGAAGCGGAGACCTTTTTCTTTCAGAGGTTTTCTGATAGGGGCGTAAGCTTTCCTCTTCTTTTGAGTCTCTGCCGGATAGTCCTGATCGAAATAAACCCGCTGCTGGTTGAGGCGAATTTCTCTTTTCTTCCACGCGGTGCGAAGCACCAAATCCCTGGTTCTYAATGCCAGAAAGGAGATCACCACGGAGCGGGGGCTCGCATTCTGCGGTGGTTTGGGACCCAAAGCCCGGTGGCAGCGTTGTATAGCCAGGTCGATATCTTGGAGTGACAGCTCAGCCTTAATGAAACCGTCCATAAATTCCAGCAGATTATCTCCCTCTGTATCTTCCAGAATCCCGTACACACGGATATTATTTCTTCGTGAGCGTGCTTCTAGATCAGTCAGTTTGGCTTGAATTTTATCTTGGTTGTTAAAGACAGCACCTCTTTTGCCGCTGCGGTCCACTCCTCCATTTCTGCCACACGTTGTAGACTCCTCCGTTCTCTTTTGATTCTCTTTTATGTCCGACACGACTTCATTTAGTTTTCCATTAATCTCCTCTTGAAAATTTTCTTAAATCTCTCTTCATGTCGGCAGTGAAGTCATCACGAAAGCAGCACAGCTCTTCCTTCATGTCTTTACGGATAGCTACGATCTCTTTGTGGATAGCTCCGGTGCTAGCTTGAAGCCCTTCCATAGCCATGTGCTGGTCTGAGGCGCTTTCGTCGAGTAATAAAGTTCTCTCGCTTGTTTCTTCTGTCTGTTTTGATTTCCCGTTACTTTTTGATACTTTTCCCCTTTTCATCATAAAATAGTTGGTCTTAGTGGGTTAATTCAGCTCTGGCAAAGGGGATTTAGCCGATCGAGTTGGGAGCTCTGGTTCAATGCGTCTGCTCGCCTCGGCGCCGTAACTGGAAGTCTTGAAAGCCTTTTATGTAGAAATACTTCCAAACTAACAAAAAAAAAAGGCCCAAAGGGCTTTATATTTAGAAAAGAATTAGGGGCACAGTGCCTTTTTTTTTGAATTCTGCGATAAAAGTCAGAATTCTGACTTAATTCTCAAAATAAAATAAAAAAATTCTTAGACTAAAGTCAGAACCCAGGAAAAAATAGTATTTTTTGTTCCATGGCCCTAATCCTCTTCCATATTTATAACACTTGTGCAATTAAGATTTTAATCTTTTTTTCCTTTTTGAATCACTTAATTCTACACATGGCTCTGAATCTCAAATTTGAAATAAAATACAAGAAAATAAAAGTTTAAAATGAATATTCAGTTATGTATTGTTCTTATGAGAAGCAAGATAAAAAAAGATAAATGTCAGAATGTGTTGATAAAGTTAGAGCCAGGAAGTCAAGGAAGTCACACAATCCCTACAATGTTCTTTTTTTAACTCTTTGAACGTTTTGAAGCAAATGCCTGAATTATAATTCTGTTTTCTACAGTGACAATTATACAGAAGTTGAATCTTTGATGTGATCTTAATCCTGAACTGTTCACTCTTTTCCTGACTCAGCAGAAAGAAGATAAAAAGCCTCAACCTAGAAGACTACAGGATATGTTTGAGAAAGGTACGAGGTGAAAATACTTACTGGGATAACTTGATGAAGTTATAAAATTTAATTGTACTGCTCTGCATTCAGGAGAGAGATGACACAGTTCAGAGAATATTTCCTGATGCTTTGGTGCAGTGTGTTAACAAAGAATTTACATTTTTATCTACTGTTAAGGTATTGTGTGTGTTATTTGTGTTAGTTACATAACACAGGTATTTATAACTGTGTTATTTTGATACAAAATTCATGTATGATGAAATCCTCCATAAAGTTGTATGTTTATTATAGACTGGAGTCAATTGTAACCAATTTTATTCCTAATGTCCTACCACAGTAAATCCAAATTTTTTTTAATACAACAGAAATATTGTTTCGCTGAGCATAAATCATCATAGTTTCTCCCTGTCGTTTTGCTGTATAATAGCTATGTTGAAGCTCTGCATATAAATAAAAACAGCAGTTATTTTTCTCACACCAGAGTCAAAGGAGAAAATGTATTATTGTTTTTTTTATGGTAACCGTAGAGCGGAGTTAAAAAGAAGATGTGGACGTTAGTTGCACATTCTCTACCTTTTGAGAATAGTTTCAAACTTTCTTTAACTTTTGTCTTTCCACAGATGTGTCTTCAAACAGCTCCAGTTATTTACCAGCTGATGACCGATACTTGGGACATTTTTTGTCTTCCAAGGCGTTTCTGAACTTCAAATTTGACAGAGAAGCCATCATGAGATGTTTTGATTACTGACATTGCTGATCATCATCACCATCAAGCTTTAGGCTCGAGAGACTTTTTTAATCTCGCAGTTCAAATTTCTGAGCATGATTTTTTTTGTCTTGGTTGTTGCAAAGGCACACTTACAAAAAAACATCCTCCAAATTCGAGCGACTAGGCGGAGGACGGTTTGTGGTACTTTGCCTTTGTTTCCCCACTTTTTAGACCTTTGAAAGTGACTTAATGTAATCTTTAGTCCTGATGTGACTTTACTGAGATAAAGTCTGAAGGAAACTAGACAAATGTAAAAGGAGAGGGCTGTTCAAGTTACCCAGAAGGCCACAACATTCATCATGTTGAGAAGAAAATCGATTTTTAAACCTATATTTGGTGACGGTAAAGAGTTAAATCTAAAAGAAGCCTAATAGTAAAAGTGAATTTGGTCAGTTAAATGTTAATTGTCACATCAGGATTTTAAGATTTAATAAGCTTTAAATTAATTTTCTCAAATGATTTCCGAGCTTGTAAATGTAAATAATGTGAATTTATTGATAGATTTGAGCCTGTTTGCAAAAAATACAACCTATTTACTAATTATATAATACAGAACACAATGCTATTTTTTATTTATTTTTTGTTATTTCACTGTTATCGTTTTAAAAATACAAATCTTATCTATACAATTGTTTCTCCACAGTCAGTTTTACTTCACAAGGTAATTGTGTCTGATTCACATCTACAAACTCCAGACTCATCTGTGAATATTAATTTAGTCTTAAAATATTAACTTTAATCTGAGCCTCATTTGTTATACTTTTTATGTTATGATTGTTGGTTGGATTTGGCTTTTAACTGTGTTTTTGTCTTTATTATTGACATCGCATTAGACTTTTGGGAGAAGCAGAATGTAATGTTACATTTTGAATATTAGTAAATTAAGAACAAGCTTTTTTTACATCTCAAACTGAATGTTGTTAAATTCATGAATCACTGTTGTATGAAAGCATATGATTTGTAATGTTAACATTTAAATTAATACAAAAAATATGTTTAAAAGTCCTAAAAAATATTTTCAGAAAATACAAAAACAGGCTAAGTTGCAAACAGACGAGGCTGAATGGTGATTGGATTTTAGGATTTCTAGTTATGAACATCTTTTAATAGTCAGTATTAGATTTGGAATTTGAGTTTATGGCTTTCAGTTTTACAAAATATCACAAAATAACTGAAAACCGTATTTAAAAAAATGAATATTTTGTGCGCACACACAATAAAGACCAACTATATACATTAAACTAAATAGTCCAGCTTTCAAATGTATCTTGTCCTATAGTGACATAATCAACACATTTCTGTGCATTTGTGAAGGCTTTGTCTCAGAAGACAAAACATTTATGGGTTTAAATTTAACAAAAGTTATTTTTCATGTTTTTCATGACCCAGTCTGTGACCTTGATGGAAGAGGAAGCGTAACCATCAGATACCATGAGTGTAAAAAGTCAAACAAAAAACAGATTTCTTTTAAAGGCCAGACAGGATTGAAGAAAGGAAGATGTTTGTAGATGTTTCAAAGGGGACTTTGTAAAATATTTGTTTCATTTGTTCTTTGTAATAGATTTTACAGATGATAATGTCAAATTGCACTTGGTTTTCGCTGTGTTTTTACTTTGTATGTGAATCCTAATAAAGTGTTGTTGTTTACTCTCAACCCTAGTTTTACTGCTAAAACAGATCCTTTGATTTTCTTCAGGTTAAGATGTGATTTTGGGCAGTTGCCTGTCTAGTTAAATAGGTTTTATATATATATATATA
>NW_013952417.1:262508-269841 GCF_001266775.1 Austrofundulus limnaeus | reverse complement strand
GTGTGTGTGTGTGTGTGTGTGTGTGTGTGTGTGTGTGTGTGTGTATTTGTGTTAAACATAAAAATAATAGACTGGAGCCATGATAAAATACCTTAACCTATAAAAAACATCTGAAATTCTGTTCTGGCTGTTGGTTTCTTGTGTCACTCCTGCAGTAGTGGATCTAGGATTTTTCTGTGTCAGAGGCCATAATGTGCATAGAGGGGCCAAATATTTGTTAAACATCCTTCCACACAAATCTCCAGTTCTGTACAGACCGTGTGTGTGTGTATTCATTTAACCAGTTACACATGTTCAAACAGTTGTAATGTCATGTAATTTAAAAAGTTTGCACAGTACGTTCTCCTAACCAAGTTTACATGCATTTTTTTCTGTACATAGATAAATACTCTCAAACACACAGTATGTGAGAAAATACAGCCTTTGTCAGTGACAGACTTACCTGCAGGATTGTTTATGTAATAGAATTAATACTTTATGTTTAAGCAAGTAATTCATGACATCCTTTAATGACCTAGGTTTTCATGACATGCTGTTCATCTYCAGATAGAATGATTAAAGTCAGAACAAGATTCGCTAACAGCAGTCATTCTTAGATATCACTTGTGTTTATCTTTGTGTTTTCCATTGACCTTGTATGAAATCTTGCTAAGATGGCATAATGGTGTTTGTTAACACATATATGAGGCCTCTCCACAGGGTTCAACAGTGTTCAACAGTAGTGTGGAGTGGAGTGACAGAGAGAAGCAGAGGCACAGAGACAGGCCAGGTTCTCTGTTTTTCCTGTTGTTGCGATAAAACTCAGCTGATCATCTCATGGAGTACCTTCATTCTTGGACCACGTATTTCTGTCTTCGTTAAATAAATATTTACCATAACAGTTTACATTTTCTTAAAAGAAAATGACTTAATTTATTCACTCATTGGCGCCACTAGTGTTTGAACGTGGAACTGCATCCATCATAAATAGGGCAAGCCACCAGAGCAGGGGTCAATCAGATTTCAGCTGGGGTTAAAATGGACCCCGTCCCTACATCCCTGGTTTCTCAGGGTCGAGGAGCCCAGAAGTTTTGTCACATAATTCATGGATAAATGTAATGAAAACAGCACGTGGTTAAGCTACCGAACTTCCAACTCTTATTGTGAAAGATTCAAAGCGGATGTTCTATCGTTTCAGAACGGGACATCCGGTCTGACGACGACAAAACCCGGTTAAAGTCGGAGGTGTAGAGAAGCTTTACCGGGGTTTTAACTGAAGGTACGTCACACTGAGACTACTGAAGATGTGTGAAGAACTTTTACCGAACTATTTATTAATAAAAAATAAATAATAATTTTTTTTATATCTGTGTGTGACAACTGAGCATACAGCTAGCTTGTTTGTTAGTGTGTAAGCACTGACTGGAGCTCACAGTTTGTGACGCTCTTACTGTTTATTATTTTCCGTGTCAGTTCGAGGTTGACGAGTTAACAAAGTTAGCTAAACATTGAAAAAAAATTGCACTTAAAAGACAATAAGATTTTGGATAAATTAGTAAAAAAAAAAAAAATCTCTGTGGAGCTTACAGCAGGAATACTTCCCAGTAAAACAAAACTGAAATTAGGATCACGGAAATATGGACTTTAGTTATCCGATGTGGCATCTTTTTACGTGTTTTACAACCACAATGTAACTTTCGTCATCTTTGACTATTTGAAATTCACAAGATAAAGTGTATATTTATCTTATATTTTAAATATTACATATTTTTTTAAATCAAGCTATTTTCCTGTGTGAATAAATAATTGCCCACATGTAAAAAGTTGTAAACATAAATGTCTTCCTTCACTGGAAGTCACTGCTGTTTTCAGTGTTATTTCAAGTGTGTGCAGTATACTTACCTAAATTCACTGCTATTGGCCGTTGAAGGAGATTTGACAGAACTAACAGAGCTTTGTTGACTTATATTCTAAAGTGTTGAAACTAAAAAGTGATTTCAGCAATTATATAAGTTGTAATTTATAGCATTGTCTTACACACAGCTTTAGTAGTAGTATTTGTTAGTTGTATTGACAATGACTGCTCCTTTTTGAAATCTTAAATGTCTCTAGTTAAGTGCAAATTACAGATATTAAGACAATTGTACACAGGGCTGTGCTTTAACTAAAAATAACTGAGGTCACAAATCTCTGCTGGTGTTTTCTAAGTCTGTAGCACAGTGTTTCCCCTAGGAAATTGGTGTTTGGTGGGGGTGGGGTTGTCAAAATCTGGTTGTCCTCAAAACATTTTGGTTGTCCAAAAAATATCTCAATAAAAATATAATTTAATAAGTAGGCTATATTGTTCTGTATACAAAGTGTAAGACATACAAATGTTCTCAGTCAGCAGGTTGACAGTTTTAGGAGCTGCTTGAGGAGAACTTCCTCGTTCTCCTCATCCTCTTCTTTGAAATAGAGATCAGAAATCTACATCCATCCATAAGCTTTCTGCTTACAGGTCAAACATTTTTATTTAAATAGGAGTATACTACATGACCTCATTAAAGTTACAGTTTAGTGTTCTTAGGACTGAAGACTTTCTGAGGAAAGAAGTTTTTAAACATCTTTTCTAATAATTTTAGTGTTTTCAACTGAGGGGCTTTGATATATTTATTTAAAATAAATTATAGCAGAGGAAGTTCTCTGCACAGAAAAAAAAATACTGTTTTTTTAATCAAACTGACAAGTTTCTCTAGTAAAATGATTGTGTAATTTAAAGGCATTGAAACACCTGGTTAAATTTAGAAGATATGATTAACTACAAACATCTGAAGCTGACTCAGAGAACTCTGTGATTTTAGAAAAAATAAAAGTCAAATGTAGACACGTCTTTAAGAGACCCTCCTCCCCACCACCCTGCGCAGCTGCGGTCAGCGCACCTCTTCTCCATCCGCGTGATTAATTCAGATGTTTTTTGCGCAAATTACAGATATTTTATGCTTATTATACACGTTAAACATCTGAAGGGGTAGAAGTGTGAACTCTTCAGTCCCGGGCTGGTCGGAGCCGAGCTGCAGGTGGGCAGGCTCAGCTGCTGTAAAGTCGCTGCCCCTCGCTTTAAAAACAGTCAGCTGATCCGTC
The DNA here is from genome assembly GCF_001266775.1 of Austrofundulus limnaeus. NCBI lineage: Eukaryota > Metazoa > Chordata > Actinopteri > Cyprinodontiformes > Rivulidae > Austrofundulus > Austrofundulus limnaeus. Next base: position 266,742 of record NW_013952417.1, on the reverse strand, counting down.
GCGGTTTTGTTGCGCTCGTGACGTGAACACACAGGAGAAATGCTGTAAAGTGCTTTTAGAAATATAATAAATATAAAATACGACGTAATCCTCGGTGGAAAATAGTCCAGGAGACGTGTGCGTTCCCGAGAGGAGCGCCCCGCCTGTATAATGGTAGAGGAAACAAAAAGAAAAAAGTTGTATAGGCCTTCTGGACGGGGAAGTTATACATCGGGGAAACAAAGCAGCCACTGTTCAAAAGAATGTCCCAACACAGACGAGCTACATCTAATGGCCAGAACTCTGCAGTTTTCACTCATTTACAGGCCAGCGGTCACTCTTTCAGAGATGAGGATGTTCTCATTCTTGATAGAGAAGAACGTTGGTTTGAGAGAGGAGTAAAAGAAACCATTTTTGTGAAGAAAGACCGTCCATCATTAAACAGAGGTGGAGGCCTCCGTTTTCAGTTGTCCCCCTCCTACAGCGCTGCTATAGCCAGTGTCACTCCACCCCCTGTTAACAATAGGTGTTAATTAGGTGTCAACGATAGCCATGTGATGTGAGTATCAGTCACATGGAGGCAGTGCTTAAAAGCCTGAATTTTGCCTGAAACTCTCAGACTGAAGAAGTCTCTTGGAGGAGAGACGAAACGTTTCATTAGAGAAGAACCCGTCCAGAAGACCTATACTGTTTTTTTCTTTTTGATTTTTTACCTGGATTACTGAGATGCATCAGGTCACTGTAGCAGAATATTTTGGTAACTTTTGCAGTGGGGTATGAGGAACAGAAAACGTAACGTGGGCTGCACATTGTCATTATTTTAGTTGTATTTTGAGACTGTTCATGAAAATAAGTGAATGCTTGTGTTTACAGTTTATAGTTTTTGTGATCTGTGTTGTATTAATTGCTTGTTCTGTTACAGTTCATCATGTTTAATGCCTCTCAAAAGCCACCCAAAACCAGGAACCTGTCACCTCATGGCTCCAGTTCCAAGTCCGCCAAAAAAATTCACATTGATGAAGTCGTCAAGATAGCAGTGAACCTCTCTTTGGAGAGGTTTCGCTACAGTGATGAGAAAGGTACAAACTGTTTTTTCAGATGCGTTTCTGATTCATCCAAGCTGCACCTCCGTATTATATTTATGTTCTCTACATATGATGCACTTTTTTTTTCTCACACACCAATAAGTACACCATCTGGAGTTAATGGCACGTGCTTGTTACTGTTAAAAGAAGCCTATTACTCACTAATATAGAGGCTCACTTTTGTTTTTTTTTTATTATTTTTGTTGATGATGTGGACACTTTTCTAATCTAATCTATGTCCATTTCACTCATCACTTGTCCTTGGTTTGCCCCAGAAGTCTAAATAATAAATATTGTCAAGTTATATGATAAATAGATATCATTGTAAAAGTAAGTCTTTATCTCAGTGTAAGCAGGTGTTTAAGACTGTTTCTATGGAGTGAAATAACATTTAACGTTTTCTGCCTTTGATTGTGCAGAGATGGAATTTCCATCTTCCTTTTCCAGTACTGAGAGGGCATTTGTTCATCGCTTGGCACAGTCCCTGGGCTACATTTCTAAGAGCAAAGGGTAAGTTTTTCCAACAGATCATCTGTATCACAATCGCACAAAGATGTCCTATTAAATGGATACTTTTTATAAAGCCAGGGATTGTTATTACCGCAAAAAGAGCCAGTCCTTTGCAGTAAAAGTGACTAATATAGGATATTTCAGTCTCCTGATGTTTTACAATAATTTCGCAGCTTATACAGTGAAAATGTTAGAATTAAATGACACTATATACACTCACCGGCCACTTTATTAGGTACACCTGTCCAACTGCTCGTTAACACTTAATTTCTAATCAGCCAATCACATGGCGGCAACTCAGTGCATTTAGGCATGTAGACATGGTCAAGACAATCTCCTGCAGTTCAAACRGAGCATCAGTATGGGGAAGAACGGTGATTTGAGTGCCTTTGAACGTGGCATGGTTGTTGGTGCCAGAAGGGCTGGTCTGAGTATTTCAGAAACTGCTGATCTACTGGGATTTTCACGCACAACCATCTCTAGGGTTTACAGAGAATGGTCCGAAAAAGAAAAAACATCCAGTGAGCGGCAGTCCTGTGGGCGGAAATGCCTTGTTGATGCCAGAGGTCAGAGGAGAATGGGCAGACTGGTTRGAGCTGATAGAAAGGCAACAGTGACTCAAATAACCACCCGTTACAACCYAGGTAGGCAGAAGAGCATCTCTGAACACACAGTACGTCGAACTTTGAGGCAGATGGGCTTCAGCAGCAGAAGACCACACCGGGCGCCACTCCTTTCAGCTAAGAACAGGAAACTGAGGCTACAATTTGCACAAGCTCATCGAAATTGGACAAGAGAAGATTGGAAAAACGTTGCCTGGTCTGATGAGTCTCGATTTCTGCTGCGACWTTCGGATGGTAGGGTCAGAATTTGGCGTCAACAACATGAAAGCCTGGATCCATCCTGCCTTGTATCAACGGTTCAGGCTGGTGGTGGTGGTGTCATGGTGTGGGGAATCTTTTCTTGGCACTCTTTGGGCCCCTTGGTACCAATTGAGCACCGTTGCAACGCCACAGCCTACCTGAGTATTGTTGCTGACCATGTCCATCCCTTTATGACCACAATGTACCCAACATCTGATGGCTACTTTCAGCAGGATAATGCGCCATGTCATAAAGCTGGAATCATCTCAGACTGGTTTCTTGAACATGACAATGAGTTCACTGTACTCAAATGGCCTCCACAGTCACCAGATCTCAATCCAATAGAGCATCTTTGGGATGTGGTGGAACGGGAGATTCGCATCATGGATGTGCAGCCGACAAATCTGCGGCAACTGTGTGATGCCATCATGTCAATATGGACCAAAATCTCTGAGGAATGCTTCCAGCACCTTGTTGAATCTATGCCACGAAGAATTGAGGCAGTTCTGAAGGCAAAAGGGGGTCCAACCCGTTACTAGCGTGGTGTACCTAATAAAGTGGCCGGTGAGTGTATATGTATATTTATTTATATGACTTATTAAAAATGTTACTGTACAAAATATTTACTAAGACCTTTTGAACGTTTTACCATTTTTATGACTTTCAGTTTGAAGAGTATTTATTTTTACTTTTCCTTTCGCATTTTTGGGGTTGTGTTTGTTTATCAGTTTCACACTGTACCAAGTTTTATGTTTCTGCCTCATTCCAGCTGTCTGTTTTCATTTGTTCAATGTTGAAACAGAACGTGTAACCAGCAGTCTGTACACAGGACATGACAAACTGAAGCATTTGTTTCTTTTTCTCTTAAAAAAATGAAAACCAATGAAAGTAATAGTAAAAAATCAAGCTTAATGATAAGTAATATTAGTATTGGTAAACTCTAAAGAATACCCTTTTCTACACATTCAGTAAATAGGGGTTGAAGCTGCGTTAAAGATTTCTTTAAATGTGATGGTGTTTGCTGCATTCATGCCTCCTTGGGTTTTTTGTTCAGTCCTCGATCAGAACCATGATGATGTAGAAATTGCATTGTTTTGTATTTGAATTACGTAAAGTGACAAACTTCTGGTTTTTCACTTTCTTTTTCAGAAAAGGATCAAATCGCTTCTTGACCATTAGGAAGAAGGATGTTTCAGCCAAACCTCAACCGAACATCTCCCTCTCACTGTCCCAGAGTTCTTTATATTTTATCCGCAGCCTCCTTCAGAGGTTTCCCATTAGCAAGAAGGAACGCACAGACATGCAGCTCAACAGCAAAAATGGCGTAACTTTGGCTGCAGAAATGGGTGATTGTCTGTGTGTTTGTGTGTGTACTTGAGTTCTGTTACGTTTTTCTAGTATAATCATCTACCTTGTCAGGACCAGTGGCCCTTATGGGGACCGAGGCCTGGCTTTAATACCTGGAGCGTTAGTTAAGGTTAGGTTTAGGGCAGGGGTTCTTAACCTTTTTGACCTCGGGGCCCAATTTATTGAACATAAAGTGACACGAGACCCAGTCAGACATTACCAATGTATGGATCAAAATGATAATTATTCTAAATCTTGGTTTAATTATTATTGTACTTGCATTATAACTAAATTAAACACGCTTACATTTTAAAAGTAAAACTCCTGTCAAATAATCACAAAACATGATTATGACAAACAATTTTTTATATTATAACCTGCCCATAACAATTATTTGAACAAATGGTCAGTCAACAGACCACTCAGGCTTATCAACACAAATATATATAT
>NW_013952417.1:260492-262311 GCF_001266775.1 Austrofundulus limnaeus | reverse complement strand
AATATAGCCTTTTAAAACTTTTGCATGGTAGAAACAGAAGCTGCTGTTCATATTAATGACAAACAGTAACAACAACTTTTTGTCAGTTTAAAGTTTCTTTAAAATATTAAAAAAGAAATTACAAAAAATAATTTGGTAAAGTGCTAATTAAAATATAGTTGTATCTGCAACTGTATTTGATAATGTTTTGAACTGTTAAAATACTGCATGATAAAAACAGAAGCTGCACTTCATATTAGTGACAAACTTATGCATTTTTTTTTTGATGGGTTACCTTCATTTTTGCTTCTACTTTTCATTTAAAATAAGTTTCCATTCTCGGCAGGTTTCTAAGGTTCTTCTTCTACATATTAAAAAAGTTGTTAAACGTCTGAGTGGCGCACTACTGCTACTAATGGTGGGAAAGTGTATTTCACCTTATTCAAAATCAGTGTGGTCCCGCAGCCCTCTGTGGCCCAAAGTTAAAAACTGTTCTTTTGAGGCCCTCAAGGTGGTACTTAACCTATGGGCTGCAGCCCATAGGTTAAGTATCTCTGGTTAAGGGCATAGGTGTGAACTGGGTTTATGTTTGTTTTTTGTCAGGTTTTATCTCAGTGATTTCCCCTTGATGCTCAAGGATTGCACAAGGTTTGGGAAGGAGTCCTGCAAAAGGCAGGCTCAGCTTCAGCTCAGTTGTGTATGGTTGGACGTAACAAGAGGACTTTGGATCTTTAGGTGACTCAAAATGCACCGATGCTGGTGCAATTAATGTTTTACGTCTAAGAGGGTTTGTGTGCTCCCTTCTAGTACTGTGTCTGTACTAGTCTGACTGCTAACACATCTCACAAGATCTCAGTACACAAGGTTGTAACATTAGGTTCAAGATTTCACTAAAAAAAATCTGTAACTCAATATTTCTCAACATAGATGGTCTCAGTTTAAAACTCTAGCATTAAAGGTGGTGGGCAATGAGGGGAAGTGGAGAGGTGTACAAAATTTAAGATAATTTATTCAGCCAAACCATTTTGAAGTGATTGTGGTTTTTGTTGGTGAAAATATGCTAAAAAGTTAACCCTGCTCTAATTAGCTGTTATTCTGATTTCCCTCGCAAGACTTCCTCCCTCATTCTCTAAACTGCTACACGATGTCTGCTGCAAATAATGTACTGACCGTTAACAAGTACTGGACTCAAATTTACTGTCTTACATCTGACCTTCTGCTCCTCTTTTAGAAAACAGTTATGACAAGAACAGGGCAAGTGGGCGCCTAACCAATGGCATTCCTATGGTCCCTCAGAGGAGGACTACATCAGAACTGGATGATTTTCGGTGCTCTCTGCCTGTGCATAAACATCAGGACGAGATTGTCCAACTGATCAGAGAAAACCGAGTGGTAATCGTTGTGGGAGAGACTGGTTCTGGAAAAACTACCCAGGTGGGTTTGATACAGTGGAAGCAGAAAACTGGGCTTTAACATGTTGTTTTGTTTTGTTTGGTTTGTTTGTTTGTCAGATTATGAACAAGTTGTGTTCACAGGTCAAAATCCCATCTGGGGCCTTTTTGTCCAAGTAGGGGATTCTACACGTTGGGGGAGTTTCTTGGCTGTGTGGGCAGAGTTTGGCAAAACCGTGATTGGTTGAATTGACTTGTGGGGGAAGTTAACTAATGGTCATAGTAAAATTATTATCAACATGTAAATATAATTTATTGACTGCCTGTTTATAGTTTAAAACAAAAAAGTCTCAAATAAAAATTAATATGAACATGTTTATATGATTTATTGTTTTCAAATTTTGTGCAGCTAGCACATTCCTGTTTCTAGTTATAACTAATATTCATAT
>NW_013952417.1:258839-260073 GCF_001266775.1 Austrofundulus limnaeus | reverse complement strand
GGCGATATGGAAGCTCAGTGTAGTTTACTTGGCATCTGAAAATGTATTTCCTCAAAGGTATTTTGAATTTGAAAAGGGCTGCGCTCAGAATTAGTATTGAGAGTTCAGCAGACAGTTTCAGTTTCATCAGTTGTTTGCTTTGTTGCTGCTGAGAGCCTGCAGGAGTCAGGGGTGGGGTGCAGGGGGTGTGTGTGCTCTGTGATGAGGAAGCTCAGCTTGGAGACACAGCCCAGAGGAGGAGATGATCCCAAAAGGCGGTTCTAGTCCCAACCGGTCATTTCTGCTCCCCTGCCTGACTGCCTCGGGATAGTACAGGATTTCTCAAACATGCATGAATGAGTCAAAGTAAGACTCTGGGCATGTTTTTGATGAGAGGATAACATAACATTATATAAAACCAGTTGATTTTACATGATATAGCCCCTTTAATGGTTCTGTGTATTCCAACAAAATCAGACCTAAGGCTTTGCTAAAAGAAGCCATCTGAAATGTTTTCTGTCCATTAAATAATTAATGGTTAATTGGAGCGTCTGAAGAGACAAACAAAAAAGATAGTCAGGTAATAGAGACAGACTCATGGCTGGTGTGGATGAACACCATGCCACCTATGAATAAATTTTTAGAAAATAGATGAAATAAAAGGAATAAATATGTGAGACTTTTATGTTTTGTTTGGTTCCCACAAAGTTTTTAACAAAATAAGCAAATCTAAGATTACGTTAAACTGGGTTCAACTGAAACTTGTTCCTAAGGAGTAATTAAAGAGTAACTTACCCCAAAATTAACTTTTTTTAGCTGATAAACTGCCTAGAATGTGTCTAAAATGTTATATAGTACTGTTTCTGTGCTAATTTTGATGTTTTTGTGTGTATTTGTTCAAATCTGTAATATTTGGTCTAAAAACGTGTTTTTGCTGCGCATTTGGGTGGAGCAGTAGTACCGCAGGCTAATTTGCATATTGGTTAACGGCTCTCCACTGTGACGTGGTTGTGCACAGTTTCGTCACAGCGGCTGTGTTCTGGTATATAAACCTCTCTCTAAGACACGCCCCTGCAGCAGTCAGAGGGTGGAGCTGTTAGCAAACTTAGCATGATCGTCTGTTGACCTTCAGCCTCGGGTGGGGAGAGCTGACTGCTGCACTGCTCTCTCTCTCCCTCTGTCTCTGTCTCTCTCCACACACACACACACACACACACACACACACACACACACACACACACACACACACACACAC
>NW_013952417.1:252934-258829 GCF_001266775.1 Austrofundulus limnaeus | reverse complement strand
GTGGTACTGCAGGCTAGTTTGCATATTGGTTAATGGCTCTGCACTGTGACGTGGTTCTGCACAGTTTCGTCACAGCGGCTGTGTCCTGGTATATAAACCTCTCTCTAAGACACGCCCCTGCAGCAGTCAGAGGGTGGAGCTGTTAGCAAGCTTAGCATGATCGTCTGTTGACCTTCAGCCTCGGGTGGGGAGACTACTACTACTTTATATTACTACTTTTATTCCTGATTTAAACTAGCGATCGTGTGAGCAGCTGCAGCTGTATGCTTTCATTTTTTTCAGTCAGGCTGTCGGAGCGCTCCTCCTCTGTCTGGTGCTGGTGTGGGGTGAAAATCCTCCACTTTAGACATTCAGAGATGTAACTCTCTGCGATACTGTGGTCACTTTCCATGTTGCATCAATTATGCTAATGCTAGCTGCCTGTCACGTTCTCTCGTCCTGGCCACACCTCCGCTCTCTAACCCCCCTTCCTCTACCCACACCCCCTCCCCTACCCACTTTGATGCATTTTTCAAATTTCGCCTTGGGGCGGAGTTATCTTTTCACAGGGGTGGTAAGTTACTCTTTAAGGCCACTTTGGTATCTTAAGGAAATCATATTTAATTTATTTATTTTGTTTCTCTATTTATTTATTTGTTTATTTATTGCTGAAATAATTCAGCAGTTACTGCTTGGATTGCCACACAGTGAAGTGTTTTATGTTATAAAACCTGACTGTAGTAATGTCTAACTTTTTTTTAAAGAGTACATGGAGCAATTTTATTTAACAAAACATTAGTAGAAGATTGATGGAAATGTTCAATGGCTGGTTAGTTTTACATTTTTTATTCTTTTTGAAATATTGTAAGATCTGACTTGAATGGATTTTTGGTAGTTTTGGCATTTCTGTGTATATTAATGATATTAAGATGTGTAGCAAAGTGCTTTAAATGACAGTAATATTAAATAAGATTGAATTAATATCACACTGTACCTTTGTATCATCCAGATTCCACAGTTTTTGTTAGATAACTGCAGCAAGAACGGACAGCCCTGCAGGATCTTCTGTACGCAGCCCAGGCGCCTGGCTGCCATCGCTGTGGCTGAAAGAGTGGCAGCTGAGAGAGGGGAGAGCGTGGGTCAGACAGTTGGTTACCACATCAGACTGGAGAGCAGGTAGACTTTACTAATACTGTTTGGGTTTGAGTTTGTGTTTTGTTAAAGTAAATTAGCATCATGATATCTGAACAACTTTATTGTACAAAAACACACAATTCTAGGATTTATTTCATTGTTTTTTTCCCATGTATTTAACTAATCTTAATAATAGGCACAAAATTCTCATAACTTGTTAAATGAAATGAAAGTTTTAAAAGGATCCCTGATTAGTTGTAACATTAGACTTTATTTGATAAAAATATATTTTAACTGTAAAATAGACTGGAAAAATACTGTAGGCTGTATAAATTTGTAAATATTTAAAATATATATTTTAAAACGGACTGAGCCATTTTATTTACACACAAAGCATTCTGGGTAAATGATAACGTGGATAGGTCCTCGGTGTGAGTGAGCTGTATCCACCCTGAAGGTTAATCTTGGACAATATCTGATGATCGACTCTTTTAAATGAAACCAGAGAGCGTTGACAGAGAGGAGAAGGTAGAAATGACTCAGCCTGMAACTGAAAATATYGATSGAGGACAACAGAGCTGCTTCATGGAAGAAGAACCTCAGCTTAGCATGTTAGCCTTTGTGCTAGCACTGATGCTATGTATTAGCACGGCTCTAGTGTGACAACTAACAAGCTAAACTGAGGTCCTCCATCCATATTTTCAGTTGCAGCTGAGTCATTTTTGTGTTCCCCTCTCTGTCATGTGGATGGAGGACGTCAATGATAAGAGGAGAATGTGTAGCGCTGAGCTAATACATATTTATGGTGATAGCGTCGGGGCTAATGCTAAAGCTAACAGGCTAAGCTGAGGTTCTTCTTCCATGAAGCAGCTCTGTTGACCTCCATCCATATTTTCAGTTCCAGGCTGAGTCATTTCTACCTTCTCCTCTCTGTCAACGCTCTCTGGTTTCATTTAAAAGAGTCGATCATCAGATATTGTCTAAGATTAACCTTCAGGGTGGATATAGCTCGCTCACACCGAGGACCTATCCACGTCATCATTTACCCAGAATGCTTTGAGTGTAAATAAAATAGCCCCGTCCGTGTAATATATTTTTAAACTTTTAGTTTAAAAATAAAAGTAAACATCCTACAGTATTTTTACAGACTTTATTTTACAGTTAAAATTTATGTTTATTAAATAAAGTCTAATGTTACAACTAATCATGGATCTCTTTAAAAAGAAACAAGCGGTCTACTAGAAACTAAATTTCAGACAAACGTATAAAAACTTTGAGCCATTTAAGAGCTTTTCATGTCTTGATTCTGAATGATTTATAACTTAGAATTTGTCCGATCTCAGGGTCTCTCCTAAGACCCTGTTGACGTTTTGCACAAGTGGAGTCCTCCTCAGAACACTGATGGCAGGAGACGGCAGCCTCACGACCGTCACTCACGTCATTGTGGTGAGCAGCTACACAACGACAGCCTGAAAATCTAAGAACATTAAAAGCTGATTCACCTTCCACTTTCTCTTTACCTCTTAAAGTTTTAGTGTTTGACTTTTGTTGTAAAACAAAACAAAAGAACTTTGACATGTGGAAATGACTTGATGTGGGCAGGATGAAGTGCACGAGCGTGACGGTCTGACTGACTTCCTGCTTACTAAGATGCGGGATGTGCTTCAGAAAATCCCCTCTCTGAGGCTGATTCTCTCCAGTGCAGCTTTGGATGTAGACCTGTTCCTTCAGTACTTCGGCTCCTGCCCTGTTATCTATCGTAAGTCCACTTTATCCATGCCATCAGTGATGAAGACAACTATTAAAGGGGTATTCCATCCATCTTAAAGTGGGGTTTGGTGAAAACGTTATGAAGAAATAATAATTTACCTGTTGCAAGCTCTTTAAATGGCTTCAGTTTGAATAAATAAAGTTTATTCCTGATATGACTCAACTTCCAAATGGATATTTAGAATCATTTATAGCTTATGTGCAAGATTTATAATGAAGATTTATTTTAGAATCCACTCATTCTGAAATTAAGATTAAGGCGTTATTGAAACAAAGCAAACTTTGTGTTTCTGTGTGATTAATCATGTGGCGTATTTGTTTATTTTTCAAAGTTGAAGGAAGGCAGTTTGACGTGACGGAGTATTTTCTGGAGGACATTTTGAAACTGACAGGCTTTAACAGGAAGGACATGAACGTTTACAAGGAAGAGAAACAGAAAAGTATGAAACTTTATTTCTACACATATAAAACTAAATCTTGACTTGATTCTCTGCCTTTCTCACAAATGATGTTTTTTTTTTTTCAGAGGAGAAAAAACAGAAGCGTTTGACCGAGTGGTGTGAGGCGGTGGAGATCAGCGCTGATGTGGAGAAACAACAAAGTCCCAGTATTTTATCTGCAGGCCAAGCCAGCGGTGGTGGAGATGGAGAAGTCTGGGCCAGTACCCATCTGGTAATCCAGGCATTCACTAAGTTTTATTTTAGTGTTGTTTAACCAGGAAAATCACACTGAGATCACAGATCTGTTTTTCAAGAGCAGCCTGGGCCTGAGGGAAACCTACTGTACATGTTTACTTTCTTACTTTCTACATTCTTCTACTGGCTCTGTTCATTCAACATCAGATTCTTTTATTCCCTCATAACAGTTTGTGTGATTTTTACATCTGAACACCAGTAATATGCTTCAAAATAAACAAGAGTTTGCAGTCTAGATTGGCAGCATCATTGATGTTTTACAAAGATAAGTGAGGTTTATTTTTAAGATCTAGTTTGTCAGGCTCAGGAGTTCAGCCCGCAAGCAAAGCTTCATTATTATAATGAACTGCCTGTGATTTATGTGACTGACTCACTCAGATCAGTCTGAGTCGTTCCAAACCCTATTGTGGATCGTTTCGTCACAGAATGACAGTGGTGCAGGACAACTGGAGCTGTGGCTGGTAAAAGAAATGGACTCCTGCATTACAAACATTTTCCTTCACGAGGACCAGGATGCTTTTGGTCAGCTCTTCAACCTCCTCCTCAATGAAAGTGTTAACGGTAGGATTTAAATGGCTGATTTCTTCTCCTCCTCTTCTCTGTGGACGGGTCTCAAGTTGTACAAATGCTTTCACTGTATTTCCATATCTACAGTGATTTTTAAGACCCTATGTGACAGATTTTTATTGCTTTTTACTCTCATGAACTAACATGCAAAGAGCTTTTTTTGACAAAAAATAGTTTTTTATATAAATGAATAACAGTTAGATTTTATGCATTTTTTACTGAATAAATGAATATAAAGTTCAACTAAAACAGTTTTTGTCGTATTATGGTAAAAAAAAATAATTTTCATGACATTTTCTTCTTAAGTTATTGAAATTTTTGAAACCCCACTATATGATAGGACATTTTAAATGAAATGCTGTGGTTAAATTATACGGAGCCCGCGAGGGGACATGGGGGGATTTTTTTTTCTTTTGCGTTACCTCGCAATATTGTTTTGCGTTCCCATGCAAAACTTTGATTTGTATACGAACTGAATTAAATCAGACTTTTATTTTGAAATATCCGTTTACCAAAACAGGATGTGTCGCCACAGTTCATGAAATTGACATGATGTTGCGTGGCTGCACTGTGTTAAAATATCATATGACATACTTCCATGCGTGGCTGTGTGATATATTCATTCTGAAGCTGAATTAAAGCAGTAGGCTAACTCGCTAATGGTAAACATGTGAATTTGTTAATAAACCGGCAGGTACAACAGTGATAAACTACTTTTACGAGGTAACGCAATAATATTGCGTGGGAACACAAGAGAAAAAAAAAATCTCCCATGTCCCCTCACGGGCTGCGTAATATTATAAAACTAAATTTAGAAAAGTAAAAAAAAATCATTTGGGATGAAGAAAAATATACAAAGCCTTACAATACAATAAATTTGCATCTTATTGCTTATTTTATGATTTTTTTTCTTTTCTTTTTTTCCCTCAACAATAGCCTACATTTGAATAAACACTTGGTCAATTATTTTAAAAGAAAGTTCAAAACAAATTTAGAAACTGTTTAAAACCTAACAAAAAATTTTAATTGTTTGATGCCTAAAGGTTCCCATCCCTACAAATTAGTTTATGTTGACTTGACCAGTCTCTGCTGTGTTATGGTTATAAATGTGCTTCAGTCTTACATCATGTTCTAATGTAGGACTCTCACTCCTTCTGAATTGTCTTCTCTAGTGGACTACACGCACAGTGAGACGGGCTGCACAGCTCTGATGGTGGCAGCAGGTCGAGGATTCCTTCCACAAGTTCAGCAGCTGCTCAGCATGGGTGCTGACATAAACATGAAAGCAGCTAATGGATGGTAGGACAAAGTGGCATTACATTACATTTACATCTTATTATTACCAGTAATTCCTTCACTTAGAGCTACTTTTGTTTTTTGCATTACATATAGTGGAGTTAATGTGTTATTTTACACCTAAACCATTTGTCACAGTTTGGACTGCAGACTAAACATTCAAGCCAACAGTTTGAAAATGCTACACATGTGACTCTTGTTTTGTTTCAGGACTGCCTTGGACTTCACCAAACACTTCAAGCAGGCAGAAGCTTTGGATCTGCTCAATTCTTCCATGTGAGTGTGTTGTTCACCTCAGCATGACGAAGGTTTGACCTGTCTCTAAGCTCTTTTATGCATGAAAGATTTTTTCAGTTTGAGTGTATTTTGTAAATTCATCATACCATCTAAAAATAGGGAGCAAAATTGTGTCAAAATTGTATATGTATATATACACGTGTGTGTATATATATAT